>NC_085111.1:8994655-9351236 GCF_030269925.1 Bombyx mori | reverse complement strand
TGACGAGTCGTCACATTCAGACACGTATGAGTTTCACATTACGGAAATTTTGACACATATCCGAAAAGAAAAACATTGGTTGTTTTTCTTTATACCAATGTAATTATTATTTATTACACGTTACCGTGTGTTTGTCTATATGTGTAGTGTAGGCATCTATTTGTGAGCGCCTGACAGCAAGAAGTGGTGTGAGGGTGCGGGTTAGACCTTCATCAAGCGACTGACTGGTATTAAGGCATGCAATTGTTCCGCTGCGCCACATTCCGCACTTTACGCAGCACATTTCATTCAGTGATTTCACAAATTAGCACCCATGTCTAAAACGGTCAATTTCGTTTGGAAAATTAAACTTTGCTAAACTTTCATCGTGTTATATCTCCTCGTCCTAGACCAACGTTCGGTTTCTAGTATAAATTACCGAGGCTCTGGGATTGTTCATAAATTTGATTTCGTGTAATTATAAAATCATTCGTGCACTAAATTGTGGTATGTTTTCGCTTGGCTTTTGAGAGCGTGCCGTAAAAATAATTCGACGCTCCTCTGGGATCGTTTGTAAAACGTCACGCGTAAAACATATTATAAAGCCAATAAAACGTGTTTACAAGGGTGAGTAGCGTTCGCCGTTCTCGGGGCGCGTTTCGTTTCCGCGCGATATCCGTAAACATTTTAGCGCTGCAATAAATTTAACATTATCCAAGTAGCGAGACATTCTGTTTTCTTCCGTCCCGGATCAGTTGGTCACCATCGTAATCTCGGCTCGCTCGGATTTCGGTTATCTTATAAACGGAAACACACAATTATTTGGAATTCTGAATGTTCTTTCATTTAGAGTTATTTTAAGGACCTTGCTGAATATATTAACAGTTTTTCAGATTTTGAGATTTAAATACGAAAAATAAGGCATATCTATGATATAGAAAAAAAACATACTAACAATACTTAGGTCATCGTACCAGTTAATATTTTAAGATGGATTTTAAAGAAATATAGTTTATACATACCATGCTATATTTTCTATGGTACAGCATTTTAATATTCCTACATTGTATTTTCTAACGTCACGACAACATTCAAAGCTTCTTGATGAAGATTTAAATAATTTATAAAAATTTAAATTAACATGCAGCTATAAAGACGATTTTTCTTTTTCACAGATTATCAGCAATTTTTCCTTTCACTAAAGAGAACATGGCAGTTGATACTCTCACAATAGATTAATCAGAACCATAGCTCTGTCTGCATTGCAATGGCCTTTTACAACGTTGATCCATTTTTCCGCGGATGCAAGATTAAAGGGGAGAGTAACAAAATGAGAAATGGAGCGATTTCAGGACGCATTGTTAGATGGCCGGCCGCTTTCGGATTTATGACAAAGAGCACGAGATGATTCAATCAGTTCGGTTCTTTACTCGCTATGTTCGCGTAGCGTCCCGTAGCACGACTCACGTAGGTACTAGAGTTTTAGAGCTACATTAGATATATTTTTTTCGATTGAAATCTATTTTCTAGCGATTGCAGGAATATTGTGAAATTAACAATAATGGATTTTGAGATGACGCTCGAGTTTTCATTTCTTTTTGATAGCGAAACTCTTATAAATGGTAATAGAATATGTATATTTTGTTTTTATTCATAAAATATATATACTCTATTTACAATTGAGTTTTACTGGTCGTAAATATTTAAATTTATGTCAGCTACGTTTACAAGTTACCGGCTTCCGTTTTCTGTTTGTACAAAAGGGCAAACTTTCTGTAAATAGGTATTCAGTGCAGGGAGAAATTTACAATTTAAATATTCTTAATGTCTCCAAGTTGTCGGTGCGAGGTAGATCAGGGGGTCGTGGAAGTAACGGCTTCCACTACATCAATCACTCGCGGACTCTGCCTCTGAACATTTCTAATTATTCGCCCTGCTTACAAGTCGTTCTGACTTTTAACATTAACACTGAAATATGTACTTTATTAAAATGATTGATAGTAAAGTGTTTGGAAAATTCGAGAACAACAGTAATCCGGGGGAGGTGAAAAGTCTCATTCCTAAAATATCAACATAATAAAAACATAATAAAATCCCGACTCAGTTATTTTATAATGACAAATTGTATATAAAATACCGGCGAATAGGTACGCAAAACTTAATTTGAGGGCGCGCTCTGCATATTTTGTCGTCGTCGTGTTTGCTCACAAATGTCGCGGGAACAAGGGTCTCGTCTCGAGCACCTCTTCAGTTCGACGAGGAGGGCATCCTGACGTGGCGGCCGACGTCTAATCTCCACAACTTACATTAACTCATTGATGTTCTCGTGCCATTTCCTTGCTCCTTCAGAGTCCATCAGCTGTTGTTGAGCCGTTTCGATAGCTTTCTAATAAAATATCAGTATTGTTACAGATTTTACTTTTTATACTTCTACGTTTTTGTTTTATCAAATATATTATTAATAAAATCATTCTCTGTAGCAATATTGGCTTCAAATAAACGTAAAGATAAAAATAAAATAGTAAATTTGATGTTGAATAATGTGTCTATAAGTTCTTAGCTGTCAACAACAAATATGTTTACAGGAAATCAGTGAGCGAACGCGTGCTAGACGCATATCTTGTATGCCAAATATTATTGTTAACGTTTTGTTTTAAATTTACCTATAAAACAATCTTCATGTTTCGGCTGGTAGATAACCTTTATGGACCAAAGTAGTAAACTGGCAATGTGTGTATGAAAACTTTAAAATACATTTTTTTAAATGAACACTTTTTTCCTTCTTTGGTCGCAAGTCAACTTCTCCTTAATGGAGCTATCTGCTGGTGGAACAATACAGGATGATATTATAAACTAAGATTATACCTAGGTTTTCAAAATCGATCTTTAAATAAATCTGCAGGTTTTTCTATATTTTTTTTCATACTTCCTAGGTTCGAGAAACGTTTGTATCTAATAAAAATATTATTCAGACTATATTATTTTCTACGCCAATATTTTGCGAGAATTCAGAAACGAATTTGTCAAGTCGTAGATAAGTTTAAAAGATAAAGGTAATCGTCTTTTTTCACACCGAGAACTAGAAGGGGTCGTTGAACCGCTTTTTAAATAAGTTGACTTAATGAATCTACGATCACTTATTAATTCCAATGCAACAAAATAGTCGATAGTAATTGTATTATAAATGGAAAAAGGATGAGTTTATTAGGTTTTTCTGGCTACAATGTTTGTGTATTCATTTTGAGAAGGTGCTGTGAATAAGTATAAGGAACGTCCTCGGTATTATCTGCGTGTTCGGTAATGTATTCAAATATGTATCAAGCCCCATCCGCACCGTGTTGTCGTTGTTATTTTATTAGATGCGCGTGACGCCACACCAGCTTTATTTTTTTGCGATACAAGAACATCATATTGTTCTACAGTCGACAATATACCCATACATCATATCAACACGGATGTATGTCACTACTGGCTGTGAATATACACAATCGTAAAACATTCACGTATTTTAACGATAACAACAATTATTTTTGTTTTAACTAAAATTATTCATAAGTATTTTTATACCATCTTATTGTGTTCTCTACGTATTGAATGGATCGGAGCGTAGTGCACTGTTTTTTATCCACAATTGTAGAAGAATAAAATATAAAATGCATTTAAGTATGCATTGTCTACAAATCAAATATGTAACTTGTGTAAGTACCAAAAATCCTCGACCTTATATAATTACTCTATCTAAGTCTTAGCTTCTTGCCAACGAACAGCTTACCTACCATACATGGAAAAGTGCACAAAGCTTGTGAGCTGACTGCGTGCAAAAATGTCCACGATTTTCTTAAAATAATGTTGGCAACGATAGATTGTCGTAAATTGTATAAAAGTGTTCATTTACTACTGTACATTGTAGTGAAATCTATACTTAATATATAAATCTACAGTGTTTTTTACGGATGTTCCGTTATAACTACTGAACCATGCATCCGATTGACTTGAAACTTGGTATCCAGGTAGAAAATACGTGGACTTAATGGATAGGTTAATATTTATATGAGTGTTGGACTCCCTACACTAGTTGCGGGGGCGTTAATGATGAGAATCCTTGTGGGGGCGAGAAATAATAATGTTAATTTTAAATGCCCAGCGAAGCGGACGGGTACAGCTAGTATGTTTATAAAAGCAAAAGTTGCAAATGTTAATTATATTTGAACGTCCATAGTATAGTTCAAAATATTAATACGATTAACTAGCGCTCGTCGCGTGGTCGAAATAGGACCATAATTTGACACGTCAAGATTTATATTAAAACAGCTCGGCAATAAAGAAACCGGATAACAAACAGATTAAAAAAGTAATTGAACTGTCTTGTATGTCTCTTCATTTCTTTATGAAAGTCTCAACAGAGTATCTCATACAACAATGATTTATATTTATTTTGAGAACTATAAAAGTTTTAAGAATTTCAGTACAGTGACAGCCCTGTCGTAGCACTTGCTGTTCAAGGGATATTGATTGCTACTCTGTAAGGAATACAAATGTATCAAGGAAACTGTAGTGCTTCTGTGAGAGCAATTCTTCGAACTGACATCTTACATTAAACTTCATAGCCTGTTGTATTTTTCACATTACCTTTCTTTATAAGAAGAAATTGTTTGTAAATTTAATGTTGTTCGTCTTTAGTCCTGACTAAATCTCCTAACGGGATTTCATAAAATAGCCACAAATTGGCAGGAAATAATTTTCCATTCATTACGTTTTAACAACTGATATGGAAAGATACAAAACCTACATTGCGCCTGCATGGCACTTTAAGCTTGAATTACTAAATCATCATCATATTTTTAAATATTATCGTTTATTAAAAGCTATTTTTACATTTTCATATAATTAATTTAAATACGATACAAGCGTTCAGATACAAGAGCAATGGGCGCTCGAGGCGGCTAACTAGCAGGTGCACGATAGCAAAGAAAAAAGAAAGAAAAAAATGCAAAGGGAAAAAATCAAGATGCGCGTCGGGGAGTCTGAAACCAGTGGGGTGGTTCTTTCGTGGAAAGCCAGTTTCCTTTAGTAGAAACAGATAACGATCCGCACCCGACGACGGAATACGTTACTGCACTCACTAAGCACATATCTACATACATATTAACGGAACTGTTCTTTGTCAGAGGTTCCCTTAATAAAAGATTCATTTTTATTCTTATTTGACGTGTCTTTGATTTAAATTGATCAAATTATTTACAGTTTTACACTGTAAGTTTACGAAATATTGTATTTGGATTTATTTTGAAAATTTATTCATTTTATTTACTTAGTTCATCATGAATCAGAATACCGCTAGCTCGTAACTCAGCTTGTTGTATCAATCTGCCAACAAGATACTATCAGCTCACATCCGTGTTCGGAGATTCAGCGCTTTTTGGGGCGAGAGCCGTGACCTGCATCCATTGCGTTCGATACATGACAATACGTGATTCTGATACACGTCTCCTTATAATACGAATTTGTTACACAAAAATTAATATCTGTGATTCTGTATGAAGAGTGTACTATTATATCATTTGAAGCTAATAGGTACTCGTATATTAAGCGGTAGTGATACACGATCATACGTGTTTTTGGTAGGGCGTTTTGTGATCACGCACGGGTAGATACCACTTACCTGCTCATTTCTGCCGCGAAGCAATAATGCGTTACAGTTTGTAACCTCATATCTCAAGGTTGGCGTGGCATTCACGCAATGGTTTTCATGGGCTGCGGTAGCCATTTTACTCAGGGTGGATTTACCTTGTTCTCATTCACCCGCCTACGCAATAAATAAATAAGCATAACATAACATCCTTGTTCACCCCGATGGAAGTTAAAGACTTGATCAAAGACCTACGTCCTCGCAAGGCTCCCGGTTCCGACGGTATATCCAACCGCGTTATTAAACTTCTACCCGTCCAACTCATCGTGATGTTGGCATCTATTTTCAATGCCGCTATGGCGAACTGTATCTTTCCCGCGGTGTGGAAAGAAGCGGACGTTATCGGCATACATAAACCCGGTAAACCAAAAAATCATCCGACGAGCTACCGCCCGATTAGCCTCCTCATGTCTCTAGGCAAACTGTATGAGCGTCTGCTCTACAAACGCCTCAGAGACTTCGTCTCATCCAAGGGCATTCTTATCGATGAACAATTCGGATTCCGTACAAATCACTCATGCGTTCAACAGGTGCACCGCCTCACGGAGCACATTCTTGTGGGGCTTAATCGACCAAAACCGTTATACACGGGAGCTCTCTTCTTCGACGTCGCAAAAGCGTTCGACAAAGTCTGGCACAATGGTTTGATTTTCAAACTATTCAACATGGGCGTGCCGGATAGTCTCGTGCTCATCATACGGGACTTCTTGTCGAACCGCTCTTTTCGATATCGAGTCGAGGGAACCCGCTCCTCCCCACGACCTCTCACAGCTGGAGTCCCGCAAGGCTCTGTCCTCTCACCCCTCCTATTTAGCTTATTCGTCAACGATATTCCCCGGTCGCCGCCGACCCATTTAGCTTTATTCGCCGACGACACGACTGTTTACTATTCTAGTAGAAATAAGTCCCTAATCGCGAAGAAGCTTCAGAGCGCAGCCCTAGCCCTAGGACAGTGGTTCCGAAAATGGCGCATAGACATCAACCCAGCGAAAAGTACTGCGGTGCTATTTCAGAGGGGAAGCTCCACACGGATTTCCTCCCGGATTAGGAGGAGGAATCTCACACCCCCGATTACTCTCTTTAGACAACCCATACCCTGGGCCAGGAAGGTCAAGTACCTGGGCGTTACCCTGGATGCATCGATGACATTCCGCCCGCATATAAAATCAGTCCGTGACCGTGCCGCGTTTATTCTCGGTAGACTCTACCCCATGATCTGTAAGCGGAGTAAAATGTCCCTTCGGAACAAGGTGACACTTTACAAAACTTGCATAAGGCCCGTCATGACTTACGCGAGTGTGGTGTTCGCTCACGCGGCCCGCACACACATAGACACCCTCCAATCCCTACAATCCCGCTTTTGCAGGTTAGCTGTCGGGGCTCCGTGGTTCGTGAGGAACGTTGACCTACACGACGACCTGGGCCTCGAATCAATTCGGAAATACATGAAGTCAGCGTCGGAACGATACTTCGATAAGGCTATGCGTCATGATAATCGCCTTATCGTTGCCGCCGCTGACTACTCCCCGAATCCTGATCATGCAGGAGCCAGTCACCGTCGACGCCCTAGACACGTCCTTACGGATCCATCAGATCCAATAACCTTTGCATTAGATGCCTTCAGCTCTAATACTAGGGGCAGGCTTAGGGACCCCGGTAACCGTACTCGTCGAACTCGACAAAGAGGTCGACGTGCAACCTAACCCATGCATCAGCCCGCTGAGTTTCTCGCCGGATCTTCTCAGCGGGTCGCGATTCCGATCCGGTAGTAGATTCATTCGCGAAACAATTGCTCTTGAGTTGTTAGGTCTCCTTCGGAGGCGCTCGGGCAGTTGTTAGCAAATCCCACCCCTCTTGGCTGAGCCTTTGCTCGCCCACCTGTCCTGGTGAAACTGGAAAGGCCTTCGGGCCACCAGTAAACTTTCAATCATAAAAAAAAAAAAAAAAAAAAAAAAAAAAAACATCCTTGTATTATTACTTTCTAAGCAATATGAATCGAAAAGATGAATCACAGAAATAAATGAAGAATGAGAAGTTTATTTTTCTGCCGATGAAGAGGAAAGTAGTCTGAATTCTATTAGTTACAATCCAAAGTCACTAGGCGTTAATGGGTATGTTATTCCTCAAGCTGGAACGCATTCTCAGCAATAATACAGTCCTCCCTGTGCAGATTGACGCTATATCCTGCTATACCAGTAAATAAATTACTAATAGGTTTCCAACAGTGAGTATTAGTGGGCATACGTTCATGTTACGTGCGAGTACGTAGAATCATCATTAGATCATTGCATTACTGTGTGTGCACTCAGTGCGATGAAAGGCAGTCTATATTATATTCCAAGTTTCAGCTTTTTTCGTTATCAACTTTCGTCTCATCGATTTAGTTGTTTGGGCGTAAAAAGGTAGCAGACAGACAGAGTTACTTTCGTATTAATAATATTGTTAGCTGAGTAACTTTTAAAGTCTAACAGCAAAAACGTAATTTCCAAATTTCCTAACACAATAATACTAGTATATTTCTGCAAAATCCCAGACGAGTGACTACCACATAGCTTCGTGAATTTGCATAGTCTAACGGACCCAATTGCTTTTTTTAATTTTATGTTCTAGCTTTTTGCTTGCTTTCTTGAATTTGTGTAACGTTCGAATTTCGAAGTTTCTTTAAATTTTGCAAGTTTACGTGGCTATTTTCGTTGTGTAGCCGTCTCTAAAGCAAAGAGCGTTCTGGTAGCACTACATCAAATAAGAGTATGTTCTCTTAGAAGGTATTGCTTTAATGGATAAGAACCTTTTTTTTTATTGCTTACATGAGTGGACGAGCTCACAGCCCACCTGGTGTTAAGTGGTTACTGGAGCCCATGGACATCTACAACGTAAATGCGCCACCCACCTTGAGATATAAGTTCTAAGATCTCAGTATAGTTACAACGACTGCCCCACACTTCAAACCGAAATGCATTAGTGCTTCACGGCAGAAGTAGGCAGGGCGGTAGTACCTACCCGCGCGGACTCACAAGAGGTCCTACCATCAGCCTCCATTGTAACCCTCTCAGTTATAGTTAGGTAGCGCAATTTTTAATGTTTGTTGTTTATGGTGCTGATAGACAAACTGCTGTGAATTGGTTATCGAAATTCATAGATTTTAATACCGCCATCAAACTTAAGACATGATATATCAAAGATTAAATTGATTAAGCCAGTAGTGCTTCATGGTAGAAATAGATACATTTCCATGTGGGCTTAAAATACATAATAACACCAACCAATTACTTAAAAAAAATACCAATTTTGTATTGCTTCCTGAGTATTTAAAAATACTGGAAAAACTAGATATTAGAAATATTTTTAAGTGACAAATATAAACAAAAGTCCACCTTGTATCTTAGTACTGCTTTCAGCACAAGAATAATAGACTTTTGTTCTTTAAACTTGATTGCAAACTAACTTGGTTATTTCTGTTGCGACAGACTGGTTCGTGTAACTTCGTTGGATGGAAACAAATAGAAAATTTAGACTTAGCCATTGTCGCAGAAAATGCAAAGATATCATTTTAATATAAATTATATTAAGTGCATCTACTTGCTTACATAGGAAAACATTAATAGTCGCTTTTCAATGTTTGGTAATTATCTTTTATTTTGCGTACTATTATAATGTTTTATTTATTTTATAAAAAAGTGCTGCGTCCGCTCATTTTTGGATATGTTTATTTTTTTATTAGTTACATAAATTAAACCTAAAATAAAATTGATACAATCGTAAACGTTACGAGCATGTAACGTGAATCGAATGTAACGGTGTTCAGAGTAATATATTCCCCGATAAGCTGATAAAAGTACCGCCCTCGGATGTCAGAGCAAAAATTGCCAGGAGCTGCGTCCCTCACTGCGCCGCATTGTGCCCGAAATGACACGCGAAAGGCGTCGAGAGCGGCGCGCTTCAGCCTTCACAAAAGGCCTACAGATGCGCGCACCAGAAGATTTTAATGAGGCAACGACTCTGTGATTTTATCGCGTGTGCCGTAATGAGAAATAACCAAGCGCATCTTCTTTGAATGCGTTCATATTGAGCTTCCGGCAGAAATGGTAACGTGACGTTCGCGCTACCCTAATCTACGTTTACACTTGTTACGCAAATACAAGAGCCATCCAGCGCGTGGTGTGTAGAACGCAAAGCCTTTCAGATTTTAATTAATAAAACAGTACAACACATCCGTGTAGAAATATGTGAAAATAATTTTGTATCTGCCATTTATTATAAATATAAAGTGAGTTAGAAAAAAAAATAGAATCTTTAAGAGCGACCTTCATTGAATTTAAAATAGTTACAAGGGGTAAATGAATCCTTATGTTATGCATGTAGCATGTATTTTAATTTTTTTTTATCTTTGAAACCTTGTTATTTATAGTTCATAATTCAAAGTATGTGGCAACGTTTACGCTGTAATATCTATAAGCTCTGCTAACCACTTAAGACCAGGTGAACCATTAGCTCATACATACAACAAATACAATAAAATGAAACAATAATATGGTAAAACAATATAATTCGACGTGTCTATACATTGAAGAATAGTAATAGAAATAGAACGAGGGTAACCAAATAAGATTAATAGAACATAAATCAGCAAGCGGCATTCAATAAAATCGACATTACCTTATTTAATGACCTTCGGGCATCATAACGAGTGAGCTCTAAAGATTCAAATAACTAATCGAAGTTTTTTTAAAACATTACTAATTTATATTTTTACTGTATGTATGTATTTTAGATCTGGTCCCCGTGTTATTAAAAAAATAATTCGGTATTCTTTGTAGATAATAGAATCATGCGATAAATATTCCTTTTTTGTTGATTTCCAAGCTGCAAATGTTCCTTTATATGTACTACCTCAAAATCCAGACTTATATACACATAATGATGTAGTCATTATTGAAGAAACCAGAGGTAACAGTGTTGATAGTGACAAATTTAAAATAGATGGTAAAAGTGTGACTAGTATGACTGAAGTAATTGCTCATGAAGAAGTGTCAATCTGTGTTGATGATGTGAAAGGTATAAAAAATAACAATGAAATGCACATAGACATTGTAACATCCATAGTAACATGGACATTATTGTTTGATGCTTAAGGAATTGTCGTATGATTCTTCGACATTAATTATTCTAGTCAAACAATTCGCGGCGATAAAATCGGCTCAGTTTTACAAACGTAATAAAACAAATTAGCCGTCGAAAGGAAGTTACGAGGGCCGTGGGTACACTGGCCAATTTTCATCAATGCAAATCACGTTGTCGACTCGTCAACCCAATTACCAAGAAGTGAATTTAAATAAAGATAAGTATCGCCCTCAAGGAGACAATGCTAATAGGAGTAGGAGGCGTGATAATAGGCCCCGACTGGGGTTCGGTGGCACACCGCGCTAGGTGCTTTAATTAGATCTCTCGACTAGCGCTCGTCATACTCAAAACATTCCTCCAATTACTAATCCGGATTTAGAAGCTGTATTACGTGACATCAACTGACAAAATATTGGTAAATTACTAAATACTAAAAACATGCAGTTAAAATCTCAAAAAAAAACGCTTAAATAGCAAACCCGACTAACATTTACTTTCATATATTTTTCATATACTGCTGACAGTGCTCAGGATTTTAAAGTGAAGTTATAAAATTATTATAATGTTATCGGTCTTTGATGCGACTGCAAAATTTTCAAGTTTATCGGATCTCTTGAAGTCGGCGAAAATGACGTTCAAAGCTTCCGTTACAGACATACCAAGTTAATAAAAGCGTGTTAAAAAGTAAAAAGTCTTTGACATTATTTGCTAAATATGTAAATTACTTTTAAAGTACTGTGTTATTTTGAAAATAATTAAGGTCAGGGGATCTTTAAAGATAACGGTATATACAACAGATGCATATCGAACGAAGCGAACGATACTTCTCATTCGTAGCACTCCGTAGCATTATCGTTATGCTGTTTTCCTACCGATATTTCTAGCTAATCTCTAGAGTTGTGTTATCAGCGTTGGACTAATACTACGGTCTTGTTTATTTCTACCTCATTTTGTACTAATTTAATTGTGTAACGCAATTGAGATTTCGACTTGATAACCGAAAGTAAGATTGCAGACATGTATTTATTGCTTACTTGTATTAATTAATGCATTACCACGACGAATGTCGAAGTAACCGCCCGTCTTATATTTATAAGATTTGTCATGACAACTCTATCTTCTTCAGTTTTTGTGAGTCGTAGATATAACTATATAACTACATTTTTGAATACATACATTATTGTTTTCGTGATCACTTCAGAAATAATATAATGACAATAAAAAATTCGAGATTAAACCGTAAAAGTTTGATAATAACTCACAAATTATATTGAGATTGAAATATCAAGTTGAGTTAAAAATCAAAAGATGTTTATGGAGCATCAATTCTCGTATTTGTCATTTCCACGCGTGCAATAAATAAGCAGTGAGAGACACGTAATAAATACGTAAAGGCACATTCACACGTTACGATATTGGACAGCATGACAAGATTGAATGGATGTTCCGGGCGGCGACCGGGGGCGATGCAGGGGCGGTGGACTGTCAACATCTGCTTCCGTACATCCGCCTAACTGACCGAGACACGACCGCTCACCCTCGATGACTTTACGATATAACTTTTTTTTTCCATTCCTTACAAATACGTTTTTGTATATCATATCATTATAATAACATAAATACGTATTTTTTAACATTCTGTCGTATTATAAACGTAATCAAAATATGAATAATGAAATAAAATCTCCACTAAGTCAAATTCATAACTTCAGTACAGGTACATATGCTTTTTTGCTTGGTGAGCAGGATTGCCGTTATTCTAATTCGGTAGATACAACATGGGACGGCATTCACTTTGTGATTATAAATATGTGATGTGTGAAAATAACTGTAACTGTAATAACTGGAAATAAAACAATTTAAGGTCTCTAACAATAAAATTAGTCAAATCAAGCAAAAAGTATCTTAAGATGCAAACCTATTTGTACTTTTTCTAATCAAAAACTAATTTAAGGTGCTTTGTAGAAGAAAAGAGAGGTAACGTAATTAATTATTCATTTAAGAAACGGTAAAAAACATTAAATACACAAAACACTCTAAACACACAAAATTAAAAAAAAAACCTAAAATTTACAAAGCAAACAACTAATTTTGCCACATTGCGATCCACTAAAAATAATATGTACGTTAGTATGTTTCTATTTTCTGTATTCACTCACAGTTTATGTATCTCGAATAGTCACGTCTCGGTCTCGGCGAAGGGTTAAGCATACAAATAAGTGAATGTCCGAACCGCCCAAACACCCGACGCCATGTTCTTTATCTACGGATCTCTTAAAAGAATTTGATCGTATATGAGAATATTACGAGCAACATCTGTGACAAGGGACGTATAAACTTAAATATTCGGCCACGGGGCTGCAGTTTCCATAAACTGTAACAGCCACCGGGGATAAGTTTTTTGTGTGTTGATACAAACTATACAGCGTGTAAACGTTCAACCTTTCGACGTGTAAACAGGTCGAAAATTGAATTGCGACGTTCAAATTTAATTTGACCACAGCTCCTAATTTGTTAACGAAATCGTTTAATGAAATTCAAAACAATTAAAATTTTCTTATTTTTTTTTGTAAGCTTGTGAACGTAAATCATAGAACGTACTACTACCCTGCCTGTTTTGACAATAAAGCGGTAATGCGTTGTGGTTTTGAAGGGTGGGACAGCTATTCAATCGAGACCTCATATTTCAAGGTTGTGGTGGAATTTACGTATTCATGTTTATATGCTTCGTTAACCACTATTTTATAGTAAATAACAACTGATTTTTTGAGCAAGAAGAACGATATTTAATAATTTAAAAAATAATAAATAAAAATCAAATGATTACTTTTTATGTAGTTTATTAAATTTAATATAGTAAATAAAAGTCAAATGAAACTAAATTAACGGTGTTCAACAAAAGTTAGAGGAGAAAATATCTAATAGATTAAAGCGGATATTTTTATAAACGGCTTGTTGGAGTATTATGCCATTTGTCATGGGTATGTCACTGTTGTTATAACGAGGTGTCTGTGATTCCTCAATCAATTTGTCAGCATGATCCCTGTCAATTTGTGTTGTAGTATGATCAGTCACCTTGTTTAGTATACAATATGAAATCCGGAAGCTTTTTAAACTTACATAATTCTGTTGCGTACGGCAAATCAAATCGGCGCAAAAGAGTCACATGTTGTTATTTCATTGCAACCTTAGTAAATCTGAATTTTGACCTTATGTTTCGAATTTCGCTCATTCATAATCTAAAGTAACAAAATTGTATTTGTATAATTCAAATAACAAATATACAAATGGATTTCTTCTTCATCAATAAAGGGACATTTCCCATCTCAACTCGTGGGTCCATCCGTGCTTGATGACTTCCGAGTGACCGCTTTTGATTTGCATAAGGGGCAGATTTAATATGAGATTATCTCGAGTTAGGAACGTCCGAGGCGGCCCCATTCATTATTAGTTTTGGAATATTTAGTCGGCCCAATCCCGATTGCATTTATTTGAATAACTTCTCATTCCAATAACTTGATGCGAAATTGTAATTAACCAAAGAATACATTTAAGTTTCATTATTATGTGTATCTGTTTGTAATTATATGAATACGTTAGTTGTTTTTTGTGAAAAAAATTATAAACATATTTTATAAATACTATGTAAAAATTGGGTTTTACAGTTCACATTTCCGTGATTTTTCCTTTCGTGACGCGAGACAAAAAAAAACCAGTAGTAAGTCCGATCGAGTCTAATCAAAACGGCTTTAATTAGTTAGTTGAATTTTTTGCTCGAACGAATTGATTCGAATTGAAGGGTTCTATTCGAGGTGTAAAGAAAATAATTATTCGGGTTTACATTTTTTTTATTTTATTTTTTATTGATAAAAATAAAAATAAAAATAATTTACAAAGTTATCAACTTTATTTTATTCACAAAGATTTATAAAAAATATATAATAAAAAAAAACTCACGTTACGGACGTTTTTTCCCGGTTAGGGTACCCCTCTGTATCGTACCATAAGGAACTTCGTTCCAAAATAAAAAAATGCTAAATTTAAATACGGAATATGGAAACAAATGGTGGATGAGAGAGGCCGAGAATCGTGCTCAGTGGCGTGCAATTGAAGAAGCCTATGTCCAACAGTGGACTGTTATAGGCTGATGATGAAATTTAGATATCACATTATTTTTTTATAATTAGCGTCTTTGAAATTATATTTTATAAAGTACCTTTATATGGCAAAAGTACTTTTACGTCAACTCAACTACACTGATATTTTAAATACTGTTAATATTTGTTATACAGATAGCTTCATGATACAATCAATGAGAATGGCATCGTTTCTATAGCAAAAGCGTCTTGCCGCAGTTGACAAAGGGATTAACTCCCTGTGTCTGCGGTTTCTTAATTAACCCCCAAATACCTTTGCACACACCGCACGGCCTTGTGTGGCGTAAGATTATTACCCACGTTACGCTTGTTAATTTTAATGTGAGGTATTATTGAAACAAGCTCCGTCCTAAAAAGATATGAATTCATATGTAAGATTCATATTGCGAGAGCTGTCAATTGTAGTTGAATTTTACAAGCGAAACATTTTGTTTAAATCGCCATCATTTACAAAATGGTTATTAATTTCACATTCACGCAAGTTTTAAGGGTTGAAGGGTGAGGCAGCCATTATAACTATACTAAGACCTTAGAACTTATATCTCAAGATCCACGCATTTACGTTGTAGATGTCTACGGGCTCCGGTAACCACTTAAAACCAGGTGGGCCATGAGCTCGTCCACCCATCAGAGGAAAAATAATAATAAAAAAAGCGTGATTCAGAAACCTGAAATCAATTTAAGTGTCAAAGAGCGACCAAGTTTATGTTTTTTTTTTAAAAGACCGTGTAGTTTTTACAACTTTATTAATTAGTAAATATTTTCTAAATTTTGGACATATAATCTCGACTATCCGCGCCGATAAACCTTCGATCAATAATGAACTAACTAATATTTGTCTACTCCTCCTTTTATTCGGCAGACCAGCGCTCTAACGGTCTCTAATTAACGACTGGGTTCGAACGTCGATGTCTAACAACAGAACATTACCAGTGAAAGTTATATGGCATCTAATTGATTAAGTGACAATTTAGACAAGTGGATTTTAACACCTGTACTGGATCCGTCATTTCCACTGAATTAAAATAATAATTTTATATCTACCAGATAAATTTTATGTTTTAATTTTAACACCCGCTTATTAAGCAGTTTATCGATAATCAATTTTATTCTGTCGCCAATAAAGTATGTTTTTCAATGGAAACGTATGTCACCACTAGATCACTAAAACCACAACCAATTTCAGTGTATGAATATACTTTTGTATTTCTAGCCAAGAAAAACAATTAAGTACAATTTTCTTATTGTTTTTCTGATTTTTCTGCGTTAAGTCGCTATTTACGAGATTTGGTGCTTTTAATACGGAAATATTGATAACAATTAGATTTTTTTTTCAATTACAATGAAAAAAATGAATCTCAGTCTCGATGGTTATGGTCGAATTTTGCGAATTGGGAGAAAATTAGGTATTGCTAAAAATTACGTTGTGGATTGTAGAAAACTCTTGATTTATTTACCAGTGCGAAGCGCGACTAAGCTGCAGGTGCGTTTTCTGTATATTTTATGATCTTATGAGTAATTTCTTTGCCGCAATTCTGGAACCAATGAAAAAAAAAAACCAATATTTACAGTATTAACGAGCCACGAGTAACATATAGTGTCAATAATGTTAAATCATTTTGCACAATTAACAGGAACGCATACGCGGCTAATAGGGTGCGTTATGGTAATGCTCGATTTACATCAGCTGAGGCAGAGCCAACGGAGTAGAAAATCGAGCGACGTGTTTAGAACTAATACGATCAGTTGAGCAAACACGCAGCTTTCATCTTCAGTGGAGTATCTCCTGAAGCCGTGCTCACAGACAGACGTGATAAATGTAGTATTGTGAGCCGCTGTCGCACGTTTATCGATGTATTTTCAGCCGTACATATTTCATGTTGGAGTGAAGATTTTACAAAGGGATATTTCGTTTCGATCTTTGAACGCCTTACTACGTGTTGAAATGTTCTCAGAATGTCAAATGTTTCAATTTAATAACATTTTTAAGAACCCATGATGTAAGAAATGTTAAAACAAAAAGTAATGCTTAAAAACCCAATTGCAAAGAGACTAGACTTAAACTCTAATCTCCAAAAAATACTCAATTGAAAATGTACTCTTGGGTAAATTTTAAGATAATCCAAATTTTAATTTTTCTTTTCCATTAACCTTACTAAGCTACGATTATATATTATAAACATAATTACGATCTAAAAAACTTTTTTAACCTTTCGAAGCTTAGGTAAATTCATTGTTGTCTGTTCAACGCAGTCTGTGATATGTAAACAAGCGAGAAGCGGTCGAACTATTGCCATTGAGCAAGTTTATTCTCCAAACACCACTACACTAAGTTAGCATTTCTCTCCACTATGTGAGAGTGTTTGTACATCCTTAGATCATTGTTTCTGTAAGTTATTTGAATAAGATAATTTTGTTTTCGCAAACTACCATTAATTAATGATAATAATGTGGGTAATTTCAGAACTTAAAAGAAAACGTGAGTGTTAATTGGTAAAAATTACATCAAAGAAAGGAAATTGCTATATTAATTTATCCTGCCTAGAAAATCGCGAAGGTTTTGAGGCCTTGTATACTCTGAAAATGAATATAAGTTTTAATTCGCCATTTACTTCGACGTCGATGAAAGTGAGAACTTAAGAAGAAAACAAAGAACGCCATTTTGGCAAGTTGAAGACAAACGCATTTAAAATGGGCAGAGCAGAGTAACGGCCATCTATCTTGGAGCTTGATAAACGACGACATTATTCCTTATCGCCCACTCAATTTGTTAAAAGCGTTCTGCATTGATAATTTGAAAATTACAAATCGAATCTAACGTTAAGTTAGATACACAAAGATATTCTGAAACTTGCATTTTTTTTTGTTTCTAATAAATTATATATAATAAATTATATTAAAATTGTACTGATAAGTACCAAAAGAACATACAAAATAAATGATCATTTTTAATAGTTAATGTAAATTTGAAAATATTAACAGAATTAATAAACTGTCACGTTATTGTTTTTTTTATGTTGTCGAATGTTTAAAAATCATTTTTACAATAGAAGCGCTTATCTCATCAACAGTCGACATAATTTTAAAATATCTTTTTAGAAAATCCGTCTAATTCAAGACCTATCTAAAGATGCCCGCCCGCACTTGACTTTTAGTTTCGTTTCCATTCAGTCAAGAGCATGAATTGCCACTGGTATTTTTAATCGAGACATATTTTTGAATATTTTAGTTTCAAAAAATACAGGGTAGATTAGAATAAAGGTAGACCTACAATTAAATTTGGAATCTAATATAAATTTTCGAATCTTCCAGATTTCATTGACTGCTTGCTCTAATTTCTATTGATGTACATAGTGTGGTCCCAGTTGTTGGTCATGAGTAAGAGAGGAGGGCGGTTTGATTGTGAACGTAACCATTGTTTTGTTTGTTACAGTGGTGGAGGAGCCCGAGTTTACGGATGTCATTCAGAACGTAACGGTGCCGGCCGGTCGGAGCGTGAGACTAGCTTGCTCTGTCAAGAATCTCGGCTCGTATAAGGTAAGGCCTATTTGTATTTTTAAAAAAAAGTTGTATTTGTGATTAGCTTGCTCTGTTAAGAATTTCGGCTCGTATAAGGTAAGGCCTATTTGTATTGTAAAAAAAATGTTGTATTTCTTTCAAAGAATTTTAATTTTCGTTTAAAAGCTTTCAAGATACTTAATAATTTAAAAATAAATAATAATAATAATAAATAATTTAAAAAATATTTTAATAAAATAATCATAATATAATTATAATTTAAAAGAATTAAAAACATGAATCGGTATTCCCAGTTGTTTTGCATATTTCATTGCAATCATATTTTGTACAAGATGTATGTATATCTTTATTTGTAAAAATTGTGATACCAAGAACGACAACAAGTGAATTTCAAGTGAAAGTGAAAGTAATAAAATCGAAATTAATTCACGAGTTGCATTATATTATTCCAATCTATCTATATTATCCCACAAAATAATATGAAGATATTTTTAATAGAGTACGATACCATAATACATGCGGAGCGCTGTGAGGAAACATAAAATAAGGAACGCTTTGTCATTTGATTTAGAACGTGCCGTAATAAAGTACCCACTTAGGGATGGAAATGTGTTTTATTCTTAACACATTTTGTTTACTTCAATATAACATTAGTGTTCATAAATTAAGATTTATATTAGACGATGTTTTTTTTTTATAAGGGGCTTAACAACGCCATCTGCTGAAATAGCTTTAGTGTTATTGTGTCTTTAAAGCAGTTAGTTTCTCTCAATTAAGAAAAATAGTATTATTATTTGCCAATAGATGTCGGGAAGTGTATATTATTGAAAACACGAATAAAACAACATTTTCTGAAAATAAATCGTAGCTAGATCGATTTATCGCTTCCGAAATCCCCTGTATACTAAATTTTATGAAAATTGTTGGAGCCGTTTCCGAGATTCAGATTATATATATATATATACAAGAATTGCTCGTATAAAGGTATAAGATAAGATTTAAGTAGGTAAATGTAATCGGTGCAGTTTAGTTAGTGTAAGTAACGTGAGCGTATGGCAGGCGACGACAGCTGGCGTGACCGGACGGCCGATAAGCCGCAAGGTGACGTCGATGCCGGGTAACTGCCGGGACCGCACGCCCCACACCCGGGGGGACTGGTTCATTTAGTACCCACAACCCCCCGTGCACCCGCTTCTAGTCAGAAACGGACATTAGTTTTCGCTAATCTCGCCGAAATGTACTCTGGATAAACACTCGAAATTATCGTAACGGTCTATGCAATAAAGCTGCGATTGATTAAAAATGTTAATTAATATAAAAGTATGACATCAAATAGATTTACTATAATTTCTAATTAACTACATTATTATTCTTAACCGAGGCAGTAAAAAAATAAAAAAATTGTCATATTTCATATGTCGAAGATTATAATATACTCCCTAAACGTAATGTGTAAAAATAGTATATTTCGTTGCATGCACCAAATAAGAAAATCATAGTATGCAATGTTCTATAATGTAAATGTATTTCAGAAAAACCCCGACACGCTCCGCTGTGACTACCGCTAATTGTATGCAATACATTGGTTTCTTTAAACTACTCACGCTCTAGCTTTCTTAAGTAATGATGAGATAACCTTGGAGTAACAAGAATAGCTGTACTAAGTTTCACCACAATCTGATAAATGGCTGCACGGGACGCATAAATGACAAATATATAAACACTGAGTTTTATTTATATACACTAGTGAAACCCGATCACACCTCGATGTGACTATCCTTAATCTATATATTAATACGTGAAGCAAAAACTTTGTATCCCTTTTTACGAAAATTGCGCGGACGGAGAAGTATGAAATTTTCCACACTTATAGAGAATATAGAGAAGGAGTGCACAATGCTAATATTTTTTTAAAGAATGCATAAAAGATACTTTAAATTAATAAAGAAAACATTACACACACCACCATGTATTTGACACAACATATACATAAAAATATACTCTTTGTTTACTGTCAATTGGGAAAATTTTGTTATTGTTTAAAGTCTATGATCGAATTAAAATAAATTAATATTTTTTGCTGCGAATAAGACTTATTATTTATTCGTAGATTTTTTGTCTTTGATATTATTGATCTATAGTGCAGTTTTGGCGAATACTGTGATTATAGTATCCAATTATAATAGTGTTTGACAATAGAACCATAATAATGTTTAAACTTATAATTTCTATTAATTACAATCGAATTTCGACTACTGCGGGGCCACTAGTTATATTAAAAACGTCGATTTCTGGAAACTCCTAACGCGCCATGTATTACGAAGTTGTCATTTAACGTCTCGTCGACCTAAATAAAACATTTTAGCATCGATTTCCATTTGACTGACTGTTTCCTCTTCATTTTATTTGACTACATCTGTCTGCGGCGAGAGCGCAATAAAAGCCAAGATAGTGTTCTTTTACTTGAGAAATAAAGGCTTAACTGGGGGAGCCATCACGGTTGCCCCGTATTGACAACAAGAAGCGGATTTTCTCGAAAGCCTCGCCTGTGCCATTAGTTTCCCGCATTGGTTAAAGAGATTTGCCTCTTCGGTCGTATGTTTTTGGAATTATTGACATGCAAATATTACGATGAAACAGCAAAAATATAAGTTACGTTTTGGATTTCATTAAAACGACTTTAAGAGGTAATTTCGAATAGTTTTCGTTGTCAGGCTCGACTGAAATGTTATTCGTCTTCTTTTTAATCCGTTTTTAGCTCACTTACTGACAGTATCGTCGATTTGAATAGGTAATGTACTACCTATCGTCTAATTTAAAAAAACATTGACGCTTACATCTTTTAGTTTGTACATTGATTTATAATTATACATTTAAATTATATTTCACATTTTATAATTATGTAGTGAATAATTTTATTATTATAAATGAGGAATGTTGATTTTAATTTTCACGTAGCAACGGAGCAACGAATGGGCATATCGTTTGCCAATCTCAGCATAGCCTTTATTCCACAAAAACGATATGGTATTCATAATTTTCGGATAACATATTTTTAAATTGTATATTGGATAATTTAAATTAATAAAAGTGGGCTGTTACACAATACGCCTTCACGAATGTATACCATCACTCTCGTTATTCTGCTACGAAGCCATCATGTGATCTTTTAAAGGGTAGGACAATCATGATAAAAAACATTGAGATTTCGATCTTATCATTTAAATTTTAACACTAGGTATGCTATGGACACTTCCATCTATATGAGACAAAAAAAAAAAAACTTTTTTTTATTTATAGTAGGTATTATCAACGAAGGACACTTAAACATATTAAAAAAAATTAAATTGTATATTTCATATGTATTCGAAAACAAATAGGTACTATGTAGTAATATCAATAATAATGCTGTTTATAAATTAATATTCACGATGTATTCAAAAGAGATTTTCTGTTTTATGCAAATATCGGGAAGTATGCGCACGTAGTCAGTTCATCGGCATGAAATGTCAGATAGTCGGCAGTAGCACGTATGTGGGTTTGCAATAACATGCCACAACGAGTCACAGCAATGTTACACTCGCGCCGTATGCGAGCTCCGGCTGTTCAAATTTGGCATATTTCTCGTGCCTTAATACCGTTTGCAGTAATAGCAAACTGAGTCAAGATGTGCACTGCACAGGGCACTTATTTCAATAACCGAGCACTCGTACCCTTCGGAATTTAATGATTCCATTCGTTCTTGGTATTGCACTAGTATCTATTAATTAAAATATTTCGAATGGAAGTTTTTTTTTTACTAATTATTAACTTACGAAAAATTATTACAGCTTCATAGCATTTCATATCTAAGGCTATCTAAGTTAATGTAACTGGCATCAAACCAAAAATAACTTATTGGTCGCAGATTTCGTGAGAAGTTTAAGAGTCCTTGGCGCAAATCCGCTGTTGAAGAGGCTTCTAAGTGGGCTTTTAGCAGGTATAAGCTAAGCCGTCTCGAAAAGATATATGTACCTACGACTACAGAAATGCATTACTGTGATACTGTCTCATACAAGATTTGTTAATTCAATATCTATTCACTTTGCCATACTATGAGATAGAACTTGTTTAAGCTTTTGGCTTATTTTGTCGACGATTAGTTAGAATGGTGGAGTCCAGCGATGAATTCATCCTAAATATATAAATGCAAAAGCTTGTGAGGATAGTGGCTATTTGTTACTCTATCACCCAAAAACGACTAGACGGATTTTGATGAAAATTCAGTATGTAAAAACTTATACATGAATTATTACATAGGCTATAATTTAGTTTTTTTTTTTATTGCTTAGATGTGTGGACGAGCTCACAGCCCACCTGGTGTTAAGTGGTTACTGGAGCCCATAGACATCTATAACGTAAATGCGCCACACACCTTGAGATATAGTTCTAAGGTCTCAGTCTGAGGAATTGAGGAATTGTTCGAGATGATACCAACGTCTCGTTTTTACCATCGCACCGCCCGCCACCGGAGTAGAGTTCATCTATACTACCTGGAGCCACTGCGGTCATCCACAGTGCGTTTCCAGAGATCTTTTTTGCCACGTACTATCCGGCTATGGAATGAGTTCCCCTCCACGGTGTTTTCCGAGCGCTATGACATGTCCTTCTTCAAACGAGGCTTGTGGAGAGTATTAAGCGGTAGGCAGCGGCTTGGCTCTGCCCTTGGCATTGCTGAAGTTCATGGGCGACGGTAACCACTCACCATCAGTTGGGCCGTATGCTCGTCTGCCTACAATGGCAATAAAAAAAAAAAGTTTTGTCACAACGGCTACCCCTCCCTTCATACGTACGTAGTACGATCAATGTACGACATGTGGCGCACGAGTATTTTAAAGAAATTGTTGTTCTTCATCCAATCATAGTGAAGCGTATAATGGTTTTATTAGTAGAATATAAAATGAAAATTAAGCGAACGTGGTAATGGGCGAAATATATTTAGAATTAAATAGAAAACATTATCCTTTTTTTTATAATAACTCAAATCAAAGAGTTTTCAAAAATGGGTGAGATAGAATGGAAACCGAATTAATATTATTATAAAGTTGCCCATTGCGCTCATTTAGTAGACCATGCCGGAGATTAGATAATGACGTATTCACCTTAAAACACGAGGTTACGGTTTCAATTTTACTCTAATACGACTGTTCTACGTTTCAAAATACTAGACATAATAACTTCGCGATATAAATAAACAGGATGAATATTATAATGCAAGACTAAAAAACATTAAGTACAAAATTCTTAAATAACTTCAAAGAAAGCAACGAGTGTAAATTTTCTAACTTCAGAAACCTGAAAATATCATGGAGATTCCTTAAACGTTCATAATTAAATCTGTCGTAATGTTGTTAAACACGTCTAGGAATCATCTCCTGCGGCGATAGGGTCCGTCGTTAAAGAGGTCGAGAGCGGCACGCGCCAGAATGGGCGAAGTTTCATACCGGTCTATTATAAATCAAACGACGCCTTCGAGGCATGTCCTGAGGGATGGGAACATCTCCCGCGGTGCCTCCGAACTTCAACTTTTCCTCCTTAATACCTCGACAATTAAGATAAAAAGAAGGGCCGATATTAAAGGTGGTTAAAAGATAACGAGTTAATAGGTCGCTCTAACTTTACCTCTCAAGTAGAGTTAAGAAACTACGTCATTTTTTTCGTTAAAATCTTTCATAAATCATCATAGTATATGATGAGGCTTTTTAATAGGTTAGGACGGAAGGCTACATACTTGATGTCTTATTTCAACTCACAGTCTCTTTTCAAAGGATACGGGGCAGACCTTTAAAATACGCAAAGGGGCACTGACTCTAGCGCTCTAATTTCAAGTTCTATGTTACTTTGATCGTATCCGGTTGATTGAAGTCGTCGCCTAAAGGATAAGACGTCCGGTGCATTCGTATGTAGGTTCGTAAGGGTGGGGCAGCCGTTGTAACTATAACTATACCTTAGAACTCATATCTCAAGCTGGGTGGCGACATTTACGTTATGGATGTCTATGGGCTCCGGTAACCACTTAATATCAGGTGGGCTGTGACCTCGTCCAACCACCCATGCAATAAAAAAAATATACATTAGGAATTTCATAAATAAATTCAAGGTTTCGTCCTTAGCTTGCAGGTGCCATTATGATTAGTTATCTCTCTATGACCTACGATGTCCAGTAGAACGTGTACGTTAGGCAAACAAAGCAAATTTGTAAATGGTTTATATGTATATTCTTTCTTAATTAATCAACTTCAAAATTCTAAATAAATGAGATACACCTCAATCACTATACTATTTGAAAAAACATATCGAAAGAACAATAATGAAGAAAAACATTTGTTTAGACAAGTTTTCGTTCACTTAATCTTCACACAGACTATTCACAAAATCTTGTAATATAACATTATTACCCCCAGTGATATATTATTATGATGTTCAAGTGAATTTCAACGAAGAAGGCCACTATCTTCTGTAAATCCAGTGGATATGCATATAATTTTATCATAAAATGATGCAATTTTCAACTAACAAGATGGACGATATCAAGGCTTAAATCTATTAGGATCCGCAGACGAACGAAATTAGTTGGCCGCTGAAGCTATTACGAATCATATTTGCATCTGCCACTTCCGACAACTCCGCTTAGCAATTAAGTTCAGGGAGTGTATTATATCTTTTACTTTTACTTCAGAAAAAATGTTATATAACGTATATGCAAAAAATAATGACTTAATTGAAGCTCCCAGGCATAGATCATAGTGGTCATGGTTTCAGATTTACTGGGATAGGACATTTTTGTCCCTACCTATTCGCTGGTAGCCTAAGGGGCTATTTCAGCTACGCGAGGACGGGAGGCGTATTACCACATATATTACCGTTATAACCCGCTTATATAAGTACCACTACACCACCAAGAAGCAGTAATGCATTCCAGTTTGACAGCCATTATTATAATACAACTACCTGTACTTGCCCGCTTCGCTGGGCATTTAATATTATCATTATTAGTTATTGTCATTATTATTAAGTGTGGCGCATTTACGTTGTGGATGTCTATGGGCTCCAGTAACCACTTAACATCAGGTGGGCTGTGAGCTCGTCCATCCATCTAAGCGAAAAAAAAATACCCGTAAAAACCACTGTAGATTTATATATTAGTATAGATTGACACTTTAGACCTTATGTCTCAAAGTTGCAATTGTACTTATCTGGTATAAAATCCATACAAGTAAAAGTATCTTAGAAAGTTTTCCAGAATGAGATCTTGCGTTTAGTTTTATGAGAATTACATAGTTACATTAAAAAAATTATTTCTCTTGAGAATTTCAAAGTTACTAACGCAAGTTTGGAAGTGTTTGCAGTCTCGCTGGATACTTATTTCGCGATGCCCTCGAACCATGCTATGAGATTTGCGAACTTCGTCAAGTTCAACGCTCAACGCTTATCTGCGAACCGCTTATAAAATTTTAATTCCTATTCAATTTTATCTTAATTGTTCGAACTGCTGAAGAGAAGTTTGAAGAACAAGTTTTCGTGTTATATTGGATTTGCGATAAAACGTTTTGTCTGAACGCAAAATCTTTACATTTAAATATGATTTCGATTTTAAATATATTTTGTATGAAAGGTTGGAATCCGAACGCCGTTTCTATAGAATCAGAATGAAATAAATATATAAACATATATAATTTAACATGATAGAGGATTTTGCAAGACAGTGGACATATGCTGACGCGCGGAACTCGCGTTTCAAGCGACGAGAAGTCTGTCCCACCTTTGAACCTGGATGGCATGACTGCTTTGAGTTGGAAACAGTTCGAACAGTTGATTTTCATAATTAATTTATTTATTATAAAAAAAAGAACAATATTCCTAACCTTCCTAACGCTTCACGATTTTGCGTGTCATCCTTGCGCAGGGGCCATGCTAATCTTCTCTGTATCGTTCCAATTTTAGTATATGTACTGCCGAAGCAAGTACCGTGTACAAGTACAAGTACCGTACCGCAAGGGACCGTTTTTGTGTTTATTTGTATAGACAGGTGAAGGAGCTCATAGCTCACCTAGTGTTGAGTGGTTACAGAAGTTCTATAGATGATGTCCGTGCGAAAATGCCGCCACCCACCAAAACATGAGGTTTAAGTCACAATTGAATAGTATTAGAACTATCCCTGCTCATAAAGTGGATTTAATTACTGCTACTGAAATAAGCAAGGAGAGCGCAAGACTTTACCTTTTTTTTCAAGTCATTACGCAAATTACAATTTATGCTGTTTTTTTTGTACAGGACGTTACTACTTCATCGTGAAAGTTATTCGTGAACATGCAACAACTATCCATATATTTCATTAGAAAAATGGGTATTTGCCTGTACCATTTGAACATCGACATAATTAAATAGCTAAGGGTACACCGAGCGTCCTTATCCTTGAACCACGACGACATAAAAGCTACATGCGCGAGATCACAAATAAATACACAATAAAGGCTTCATCGGTGAACACAAGCGAGTAATTATTGTCATGTTAATTCTTGCGGGAAAGACTCCCTAGAATGTGTCGTACCTATAACGAACTGGCAAGGTCGTCACCTGAGTTAGATATTTTTACTTGTAGGTTAGTTACGTTTAGAAAAATGTTCAAGGGCATCCTCCACTTTATTAATAGGTAGGTTAATGTAATTGTTTAATGTATTATATTGTGAATAAATTTTTTTTCCTTACATTATTCGTTAGATTAGTTTTTGTTATTGTGTTGTTTTGTCATAATTGTAAGGAACATTGTTATACAAATTCAGCACTATATGTCTTGTTTTGTCGTGCGCACATAACTTATGTTGCAAGCCAGATTTTGTTTCTTTTTATTTGTGTTTTATATGTATCTTTAGCTTGTGATGTGTATTGTGAGCCTAATAAAATAAATAAATACCTTTTATAATTACTTGTTGAAGTAGCTAATACGCAATGTTGATCGAAATGGACGGAATGGACGAATGGCGGAGACGAGTACACTGTGTTTCTTAATTAAATCTGTGCGGGGCCGAGAGGCGCACCGCGTGCGATTAGATTAGACGCCGGCCACAATTACCGAGATAAGATTTACATACACCGCGCCTGAAATCGACTTAACTCATTATGTATTCGATTTCTTCTTGAAAAACCTTAAAATACGTTCAACTTTACTTGAGTGGCTAAGTTCAGACTTTATTATTTGGAAAAAGTAATAGAGGATAGTGGTAATAAAATTTAAGGATTCTAAATACTATCCAAGATCGAAAAGTAAACGTTAGTTTTTCCAAATTTTAATGCAAAAATAACTTCCGCTTTCGTCTATTAATAATAAGGAGTATTGTTGCACAAAGCTTCTTCACTGAAAGCTTTATTCAAGCAAGTAAAATACATGGATTAGTACTAGATTTTAATGGGAGTATTTTTTTATTGCTTAGATGGGTGGACGAGCTCACAGCCCACCTGGTGTCAAGTGGTTACTGGAGTCCATAGACATCCACAACGTAAATACGCCACCCACCTTGAGATATAAGTTCTCAAGTATAGTTACAACGGCTGCCCCACCCTTCAAACCGAAACGCATTACTGCTTCACGGCAGAAATAGGCAGGGTGGTGGTACTTACCCGCGCGGACTCACAAGAGGTCCTACCACCAGTAATTCCCTTGAAGTTGTCTTTACCTAGATGGGCAGAAAAACTCACAGTTCACATCTTAATAACTTGTTATTGGAGTCCGTAGAGAATCACAACGTGAATACTCGAGACATGAAAGACAATTTTAGTATAAGCCGACTGTCCTTCAAACTGATAGGCATGATTAGGTCATGACAGAATTAGGCTCAATAGTGTTTGTTACCTATGAGCCCTGATATCCCTTATTATGATTTTAAATAAGTAATAAATTTCCAGGCGCACGTTTTTAAATATAACATACTTTTATGTTAAACGATAACTAAGAAATTTTGCTTAATATCAGAGCCTCAGGCTAGGAAGACGAGTCAGGTCGTCGTCATTAGAGGGGTTACCGTCTCATTGCATAATAAAATGGCCCAAGTTTCCTCAAGTCCATTATAAATTAGACAGCGGAGAACCGCATCACTTAAGATAGGTAAGATGTGACCCGGCACGAATTTTACCCTCAAACTTCCCGTTATTGTAACCGTAATCTTGATAAAAATAACTCATGATTCAAATTTCAACTGTCATTAAATATGATGATGTTTAAGCGCCTAAGAAATTTGTATTTGCTTTGAATTGCAATTTCGTTTTAATTTTTAATTTCAGTTTTAATCGATTTCGGTGTGATGTCTATGTGACTCGGAAACCACTTAACTTACCAGGTGTGCTGTAAGTTCGCTCACTCAAACAATAAAAAATATCAAGATAAATTATAAGCATTCAAATCGAAATGCAAATCTAGAATAATAATATTTTATCCATCATAAACTGAAATTATGATTCAAATTCCAATGTCATTAACAAACTGTTATCAAAGGATTAGTTGATGCTAGTGGTTTGTATTCTTGTTCCTATATTTGAAGAGATTTTCTTTTTAAATCAAAGTTAAAGCATGTCAACCTGTCCTTCAACGATGGCTAAAGTTTAAGCGTCTGAAAGTTTCAGTATCGACGTCAGCGCTCCCTTATTAAGATTGTTATGATTTTATACAGCCTTTGATCTAATAAGAAACTTTGCTTGTTGTAAAAATCCGAATTAAATTTACTGTAAATATTAATAAATCGAATATTGATTAAAATATCAATTGATAAGAGAACGTTAGAACTCTATTAGGTAATAATTTAAGAGATAAGCTTTTTTTGATGAAAGAAACATTTGCAATGAAACGCCTGTTTCTTTAATTTCCGTTACGTCACTTGTCCAATTGAGAAAACGATTGGAAATCATGGAGCTGCGTCGTCCTCCACACCCCCACATACCCTTATATTTTTAGATGTTTCGTAAAAAGGTATTGAAACAAAATTAACTTTTCGGAACCATTGCCTCTGAATAGATACGGGACGAGATATCTTTTGAAGAATTTTGATTACGTCTTCCAATGAAGTACCTTACGTTTTTTTATAAAATTCGTGGTGAAAATCTTTCACTTTTCAGCTGATTGAAGTAAATTGTTAACGTTTTTTTTTTATTCTTAATGTGAGTTCTGACATATATGTGGCAGACTTGGTGGTGCAGTACTTGGCACCCCTGGGTGTTGTGCCGAGGGTTGTGGGTTGGATTCCCGCATCGGGCAAACATTGTGTGATGAAAAGGTTTGTTTGCCTTTTGTCTGGGTGTTTATTGTCTATATATGTATGTATTTAAACGTATATAATTATGTTTGTCAGACTCTATTACCCATAACACAGGGAATCCTAAATTGAAGGCGGATGACCGTGCGTGATTTGTTTCCAATTATTATATAATAAGATACAGTTTCACCCATCAAATTATAATACACTAGCGGCCCGCTCCGGCTCCGCTCGGGTCTTTAACAAAAATTTCATAACAACTGCAATAGTTAGACATATGCTGTCGCGACACTTTTTGTAAGTAGTAATATGTTCTACAAAGTCGTAGTACCTACATTATTTTATTCTATCATCAACAGCTTTCGCAGGGTACGCGATGTAAAGAATATTTTAGGTATTTTTTTACACCTTGGGTTACATTATTGGAGGTTTAGTAAGGATCCCAATTTTTTTTTTACAAAAAAGATTATAGTCTATTTCACTCGGGAATAGTGTAGCTTCCAAACAGTGAAATATTTTTGAAATCGGTTCCGTAGTTTCGGAACCTATTCAATACAAACAAAGAAACAAACCTTTCCTCTTTATAATATTAAGTATAGATTAGTATAGATTAATTATGACAAATTATGATAAGACATGATCTGTTATCCGACTTGTATGGGAGCTTTTTGTGTAATTAAGTCATTTAAAAGCTTTGAACTTTAAACAGGTAGCATGGATGCACTTCGAGCAGTCGGCCATATTGACCGTTCACAATCACGTAATCACGAGGAACCCCCGTGTGAGCGTTACACATGACAAGCACCGGACGTGGTTTCTTCATATATCTGACGTCCGAGAAGAAGATAAAGGCCGCTACATGTGTCAGATCAACACTGTTACTGCTAAAACACAGTTCGGATACTTGCATGTTGTCGGTAAGCATATTTCATCATGCTATCTAACGGGTTCTCGACACAATTTTAGTTTTTATTGTTCGTGATTTTTCTGAGCGCAATCGCCTTTCTAGAATTAGATATAAACCTTTATATAATTATTTTGTTTATAATTACTTTTATGTTTTTTTTAAAACCTAATGTTTCATTTAAGAAATTTTAATTCCAATCATATACAACAAAAAAAGAAATAGAAAATTATTAGGAAACTTGTGGCTGAAACGACAATGTATTAGCAGGCAATATGCGGTTTGTTTGTTTTCAGTTCCGCCCACTATCGACGACTCATTGAGCTCGAGCGATGTTATCGTCAGGGAGGGCGCCAACGTCACCCTGACATGCCGCGCTAATGGCTCTCCTAAGCCTACCATCAAGTGGAAACGGGATGACAACTCGAGAATCTCCATCACTAAAGGCCATTCCGGTAAGGTGTTCTGTTCGTCTCTTAACTTTTTTGTTGTATAAGTTACTAGTATTTAATAGGTGCTTTTTGTTCTTTCCAATTTTATAGCATTAAGCACTTATAAAAGCAAAAGCAGATAACTTCTTAAGTACTAATTTAAATATTATACAATCTATATGTTTATTTTAAATATGTGGAATATTAAGTTTATGAAAATTTTCGTTTGATTTTTCGTTTGTTCGTTCGTTTTTATTAACTTGATTTAGGTTTGTAAGTTTTACTAAATTAAATAATTCTGCACACATATCAAGGTTGCCAATACAAGAAGGTTTTATAAAACACTTTATTTTATATAAAATTAAATTATTAATTTTATGAATTAAAAAAAAAAAATCTATATAACTAATTTCACATAATTATACTTTCATCAATGATTTGATTCTGGTATCGTCCTTAGTTTTGGAGTGGGAAGGTGAAGTTCTGGAAATGTTAAGAATTTCGCGTTTGGATATGGGAGCTTATCTCTGCATCGCCAGTAACGGAGTGCCTCCGACCGTTTCTAAGCGTGTTAAAGTCAGCGTGGATTGTGAGTATTTACTTCATAGAATTATTTTTCTCATAATATTCTGAACATATATGAACAGGTATTATCTAAATACGATTGAGAACATTCACCTTGGGCTAGTCTATGGGCTCCGGTACCCACTATAGCTAAATAATTACACAGCAAGAGGAGTCCTAATTAGAACAATTGCGAAAACTGATTGACGAAATTGTCAAAAATAACACATGGGGCTATTATCATAACCCTTTTTAATAGTGTCAGACAGTAGATTGACTATTTCCCTGACATTATGACATGCAACTAATCAACCGTTCCCTGGCTTTTGAAAATGTTTGTGTTGGGATTTTTTTGCGTATAAAATTATTCTTAATAATGTTATTAGAAAAGCAATGAGAAAATAATAATTAATTTCCATTGACAGTCCCTCCTATGTTATGGATACCTCATCAACTAGTCGGCGCTCCCTTGTATTACAACGTAACATTAGAATGTTTCACCGAGGCCCATCCGACATCACTGAACTATTGGACGAGAGACGATGGCCACATGATACATGAAAGTCTTAAATATCACATGGAGAACACCGTCGGAGCCCTCGCTTACAAGACGCACATGAAATTATTGATCAGACACATCACGAGCGAGGATTACGGAACTTACAAATGTGTCGCCAAGAACCCGAGAGGCGAATCCGATGGAACAATAAGGCTTTATAGTAAGTAAACAAGCTCATTAAGTGTAGTGTTCATGGTGTGTTTTTGCAGGCTTACTACAATCAACTTATTTTCATGTATCCATAAATGTAACCGAATCTCTAAGTCCGATTTTTATCCACTTCTAACGTTGTATTATCATGAAAGTTGACAATTAGGCATTCACATGATAACGTTATAGAAAGTGATTGTGTTCGACATGTAAGATGGACAACGGAACTCCTTCATGACAGCTAGTAAATCCATCGAGTTTGTATTCATTGCATTCGTGTTAACATGTGTTACTCAATTTAAAAAAAAGAACTAAAAAGAACAAATAAAAAAAAGCTAACAAAGTGTATTTTTAACTTGACTATTTTTTATAAATTAATATTAGTTCTCAACTTTTTTCACAAAATAACTTAATAATGAAATTAATATAATTATTTTCGGTAGCTTCATCGCCACCGACGACTACTCCAGATCCTAATGCAATGACCGTTCCACCGCCGTCACGACCGCCTAGACGAGATACTCCCGCCTCAGACAAAGGTAAACGTTGTATTAAATAATAAACTCACAATTTAAAACAAATTCATTCGGATACATGAATATTGAAAACGGCTCCGAACGTCCGTATCGGTGCACATTACGCGTATAATAATTAAAAGAGCTATAAAAATGCCGCAGTCGAATGATTTCATTAAATCCGTAACCGATAAAATGTATTGGAACAACATTTTTACGCGAACGATTCCGTTTATTAAGAGATAATAATACCTTTACGAATTGTACGGTTTCATCGTCCGTTCGTTTTCATTGTTTGTTGCTGTTTCAGTTATTAGTGCTCGTTATATTGTTTATAGATCATAAAGTGTTACGACGACCTGTTTGTCGTCAGTTACTATCAGTAGTTTGTTAACTGGCTTCAAACATTATGTTCGGCCGTAAAATATAAACAAATCGTCAAGATACTAACAAAACGGTTCACGAAGTGCCTCGTAATGTCCTGTTAATATTAAAGCTACATAAAATTTGTTTACGTATACCTATACTACATACACTGAAAAGCGATAACTTGATATTTAAAATCAGTTTGAAATGCATCTGTTCAATAAATATTTAAGTATCAAAACAGAGTGTCGAATATAGTCCACAACAGAATAAATATAAAATGATTACCTATTTAATACTTTGCTGTCATAATATTGAAAGGATCTGATATTTACGTAATAGCATAGTCATAACTTGTTTGGTCCGCGTCATTACTTCCCCTTTATTGCAAGTTAGCCATTTTCCCCGACATGCTGTTGGACGCCGGACAACATCTTGTGCGACAACCTATTACAGCCAAGTGTTCTTCGGCCGCTTTTCTTGTTGCAAACTCTTAATAAGCGTTGTTAACGCGAAGTTCAAGCGATGCGACGTCTGTATCCCATAATATTAGCAACTCAAAATTGAGGTCTGAATAGTTTAATATATACCTAAACTACATTTTAAACATAATCTCAGAACTCGAAATATCCATTTCGGTCGCAATGATATCGGAAGATAAGTTTTGCGGTTGGTTGTTTTTGCGAGGTAGCAGCGGCGGCGTCGACATCAGCCGTCGGCTCTGTTTTATTTTTTGCACCCATTACGAATTTACGAGCGCTCCGGCCACTCGACAATATTGCTCAACTTTTCAATAACTGTTAGCTGTCGGCTAGCCGCCTGCCCGGTCCCTTGCCATATTGAATACTTCACGAGACGTGTTACTTTATTTTCTTACTTTCCTGTTTACTTATTTCGTATATATTACGATTTTTTGTTTTAAAATAATTTAATGTTAAACAACAGGTACTAAATATCAATCCAACTTGAATGAGATTGATAAAGGCAAACAGAAAACTGATGAAGGGGGCGGGAAGGCAACCTTCAACTGGGTTGAAGGGGCATCACAAGTTACAGGTGATTCATTTATTTTGTATAACTTATTTGACACACAAGCACAAAGGAAACTAATTGCTCTTATTTTGAACTACTGATTTAGTTCATAGCGATACCAACGGACTAATCTAAGAAGTTGAAACAACTATGTATTATAGCGATAACACAATAATATTCATTTAACTTTCAATTTCTGCTTACATTTTGTTTAATACATAGATTCTTACCGTTTTTCTTTTTCTTCACCACAAAGGTTAGAAAAATAACAAAATTAAGTAAATATAAATGCGTAGAATATTTAGGAGTAAATTTGTCCAGCTATTAGAATTGATTCATTATTATTCATATTAGCTATTATAGATTAACCGGTTACTTCTGTATCATTCTTCTTACATTTATCAGGCATTGTACATATCGTCTATATATCATTTTATATATAATATTTTTTTGCTTTTACCGACGATATTAAGTTTGTTGTTCGGATATTGTATCTCAAACCTATGTTGAAAATGTCATTAGCGTGATCGATGTTTTGTATTTTTGTACTGTATAATAACTACTACATAACCATCATACATACTACACCACTATACTACTGCATACCGCTATATAATCATCACCATCGCAAATTGCATTGTTGCAAAGTCCCACAGATGAGTACCGTCGACGTATTTCTGCTGCGAAGTAAGCTAGCTAGTAAAGCTTTTGGCTTGGAGATTAGTAGGACAGCCATTGTATCGATGTAATTTAGACATTGTATATGTCGAGGTGAGAAGCTACACACAGCTGCTGTGGTGTCTATGGGATTTGAGAGACGTAAGATCGTTAGCAAACGATCTATTTATGTAATTAAATAATTCAAAAATTTTCACAAGTTTCACAATTGCTAACCGAAAAAGTATGCTTTACGACGAACCAAAAATGTTTTGGTTTTTTGTGATCGTGTAATTTCCATAACTTTCATAGTTTTAATGCTCTGTTAATCTATTACATATATATCGTTAATTTTATTAATGGCGTATCTTTTACTCGCGAACTGTCAAGTGACAGCTTTTATGACAACTGTTAAAATGGCGGGCCATTCAAAACGAAATGCTATATTGGAACAACTTGTATTCATTATTTAAAATTTAACTTTCCATTCACAGGTAAAGCTGACCGAAGAAGAACCAGCTACAGCATTGTGTTGTTTTACGTCTCTTACTTTTTATTTTTTAAATTTTAACTATTTATGCTAGTGAAGTCGCTGTCCACTATGTGATTTTGTCAACTAATTCAAAATACTAAGCTATGTGTAACGAGGTCAAATAAAACCAGATTGTCCATCTAAAATCTAAGATTGACTATTTTACTAATTTAATATATTTTAAGACGATTGGAAAACAGTTTTACTTTTAAAGCCATATTTAAAAACCTCGACATTTCAGAAAGTATTTAATATTTTAATACTTTTAACATAATGACAGATTCTATATGTCTAATTTTTTTTTAAATGAATAGTGACCATTATTGTCATATTCTAAAGTACATTATTAATCTTACCATTGTCACCTTTCGTTCTTTTTATTTGAAATTCTTAAAGGTCGATTAACACTTCCAAATTGGAAAGTCGATTCGACAAACAAACTACGGATAAATTTAAAACGTAAAACTGTTTTTAATCGTACTACTCGGGAATAAATAGACTTGTGAAATATGAACTAAATAAACTGAATTTAGATCCTGAAACTGATCGTTACAAAATCATAGATAGAACAATAGAAAATAAAATACAATTTAAAAATTCACGTAAACCCCAGAGTTCATTTAAGTTGAAGGATGGTGTACTTTACTTGGAAAATTATAAAAGATGCCATCCAATTAAATCAAAGTGATGGAGAACGTCCATTTTATGTTAAATGTTTTAATATAAATTAAAAAACCATTCCATTGATCATATTTTGAGCACATTAAATTTATTTATTTAATATAAACTGAGCTTAATGCTTTTGACCAAAATGCTGTTCGCAAACAAATCAGTTGGAGGAGAAATTATTATAAACGATGAAACAGGTTACTAGATAACAAATATTTAACTGTAGACGATCCAGAATATATATATATAGTTAGTATTCGACTTAACTCGTTATGATCGTTGTTGTTAATTTATACGTATTATAATATAGGATATTATGATATATTATACAACAGTTCCTTAAACTAAGAGTTACGGTGTAGCAGAATAAAAGACATTCTTGTCGGAGACAAACTTACTTAAATATCCAATTATGGTATTCTGCTTGACCGTGAAAAATCTAGTAAAATTCACTGCACAATTATATTATCAACACAGTATAACGTGCACTAAATATTATATAATAGTAATTTATTTGAAATAATAGATAGCGTAAGACTGAATGAATTTTAAAATGTGTAGATATAGGATTTTTGGAATTATTTCATGTGCGCTTATGTAACCTCATGTACGCTGTGATAAATTAATAATTGAATTGAAGATATTTAATTTATTTTACGCCAGCTGTGCTTAAAACTAAATTTCATATAGTGGTAAATTTAATTAATATTATGTTCGTTTTCCTCAAATGCCCAAGTATCTTCTGTCAATTATAGTTTAAACATGATTAGTAATTATCGTGTATAGATTATCGTAAAAAAAACGTTGCCAAATTGCTAAGTTTAAATTACGCGTCATATATTGTAAATATTATCAATAAGTAAAGGCAATGGATGTTTTTAATAACAGAGAATGTATTGATTATTATTTCAAGTGTGAATTATTGTATGAAATATAAACGATTCTATCGTACTCACGTAAATATACATAACGAATTAAGGATGGATAGGTTTTGAACAAATAAAGCTTGTGTTAAATTTAGGTGTTTTAATTTTTCCCGATTGGCCACAAATATGTGTATAATAGGAATACCATTTGAAAATTACTTTCCGAGAGTCAAAGAAATCAAAATTAAAAATTCAAGTGTATTTTTATAAACGTAGCTAAATATCTCAAATATCAGAAAACATCCAATTAGGTTTTCTTTGTGCTCCGCGTGTTCTGAAATTTATGTAGAGAAAGTTTCCCCCTGTCATATTTTGATGGACTAAAATGCTCGCAAACAATCTGCGGCAAATCTTTGAAGATTAGGGCTGACTTTGGGGCGCCGAAAAGGCTCCAACTATATATGGCCGCACGCCAACTTCAGTAAGCCAATCTAACTTCTTTTAAATGTGTTTTTGATCTAAAGAACACATTACTGTACGCGTTTTCCGACTTACAAATCTTTTGCTAAATTAGATTTTGATCTATGAGACTTTCGAATTTGTTGATTGCATAATTTTCTGAATGTTTATGCGATGTCACGTCTTCTGTTCCTAAAACTACGCAATACAATAATGTACCTAAATATATTTGTTATCAGAATCAGTTAGCATTACTGTAGTAGTAATATATATAATCAAGTGCATTCAATTCTTAACCAAGAAGATAATTTTGTGTTAGTTTGTTCCTGTCACAAAAATCTAAATTATTATCTGTATTTTTTTTATCAAGCGATAGTGAACTGTATTGCCTAGATTTAACGAACTAATGTTGAAGCGCATTTAGTTGTTTCCTTTTATCGGAAGTTCAATGTTTGTAACAGTAGCCTCATTACTTAGCGGCGACGAGGTGGGCGTGTGCTTCCGAGGAAACCAGATATCGTAGAATGAACTAATAAAATTAACGCTTATTGCCCTTTACTTCAAGCGCCCCAAATTGAGAAGTTCACTTTCGTTTATTGTTCTCTAGAGTTAGCATACTTTTTAAGCATGCATTTCGAAATGATAAAGGAAACGCTTAAGAATAACCGAAACCAAAAATTTGATAAAAAATCAGAAAATTCAATCTAATGAGATTTTAATCAGTGTTTTCCATTATTAAATTATATGTGTTTGTGAAAACGGCAATTTATTTTATTTTTACGCAGCCTCTTTATCGATCATGCGAGCTATTTGATGATTGACGATATTTTAAAATTGATTATTTTGTGTTAAGAACAGAAAAATTTACTCAATTGCATTAAATTGGGCCATAAGATAATATTTTCAACTAATGAGGTTCTGTGTGATCAATTATTTCAAATATTTTGACAGCTATCGTTTCGGTTTAAATGATGGAGCAGCCGTGTACAATTCAATTGAGACTTCGAGCTCATGTCTTAAGGTGGGTAAGGGTTTGAGAGTCATGTGTTTATATACACTTTGAGTGTAACTGTTATTGCCACCTATGTATGTATGATTTAAATTTCGAATTTTCTAATTTCAATTTAATTGCTAATTTTGAATATACATAATTTATTTATCTGGTGGTAGGACCTCTTGTGAGTCCTTGTGATTGCTTAGATGGGTGGACGAGCTCACAGCCCACTTTGTGTTAAGTAGTTAATGGAGCCCATAGACATCCACAACGTAAATGCGCCACCCGCCTTGAAATGTAAGTTCTAAGGTTCAAGTATAGTTACAACGGCTCCCCCACCCTTCAAACCGAAACGCATTACTGCTTCACGGCAGAAATAGGCAGGGTGGTGGTACCCACCAGCGCGGACTCACAAGAGGTCCTACCACCAGTAATTATGCAAATTATAATTTTGCGAGTTTAATTTTTATTACACGATGTTATTCCTTCACCGTGGAAATCGATCGTGAACATTTGTTGAGTACGTATTTCATTAGAAAAATTGGTACCCGCCTGAGATTCGAACACCGGTGCATCGCTCAACACGAATGCACCGGACGTCTTATCCGTTAGGCCACGACGACTTCTTCATAATTCTACTTAACTACTATAACTTCTAATAGCTTAAAACGGCTTCTTTATTGTTTTGCTCGTGCAAATATGTTTACCGAAACTTTAAAAATATTTCCGCTATTAGATACTATATTAGGTAAGAGGATGGTCCACACGGTGGCCTTTATAATTTACAGGAGCCAAATTAATCCGAGCACGGCTGCTGTGATCGGCGTCGGTCAGCGCGTCCTCGCATACTAATGCTATTGTTTATCGAACGGGCTAATCTGTGCGTACCAGCCGTCACTGTCTACCCTCAAAATTATAACGGATCACTTTCGGTCTCATCTAATCCGCACCCGGGATCCGGTTCGGACGTGCTTGCCGGTCGCCCGCCTGCCGAACTTGATTGAGTATGTAAATTCAATTCTTCAGAATATTCAGGCGCGAAACTCGATTGCTGATATATTTTAGGTGCGTCAACCTAACGACGTTATCTTTAGTGTTAGGTCCGGTTTTGTTATTAGCTCTCTTAGCGTAAGACTGTTCGTTTTTTTTAAACTTCATAATTGTATTGAATTACTCAGGAATTAGCATTCTAAAAAATTATTAATTTATAAACGGAGATTTACTCTAATTTTAGTTGCGACTTTTAATTAAAATAATTATATAACTACATAAAAAAGAACATAAATTTAATTAATATACTTTATTTTACCAAAACATATCATTGTATTAAAATATAGATCAAAGTATCGAGCACTTATAACAATGGTTTCAGAGAAATTAATTAGTTCTATATTTGTCTTTATGGTCTGTAATTACTATACATTTCCTTATTGCTTTGTTTTTATTTTATAAGTTATGGTATAAGTACATCTGACAATTAACTACAGATTTAAAAAAAAAAAAATTAAAAGATTTTGTACCTGAGATATAATAACATTTTAGCAGAAAATAATTTCATTCTAAAATACATACTTTGAAATTCAATCAACAGCACACACTTCTAGCACGTACTTTTATTTACCGAAATTACTCACATAAAAATATTATATAACACTATAAATAAATATCAAAAGCTCTTATAGAGGCTTTTAAACGTTAACATGAAGGGTCAGCCAAATTTAGTGTCGAAATTACATGTTTAGTCGTAAAAAAGACGTTTCACACTGAGTGATAATAAAGGTAACCCTCTACGACGCGTTTATTGTTATCGAATAAAAATAATCCCGGATTTTTGCGGGATGATCGTAAATTATAACGAGATTCCGGGGAGACAGCGGGAGACTCTTCCGGGAGATGTGCGGTGTAAATGTTTAAACAGATTTAAGCCTTCCAATAATTAGTCACTTATTAAATTCCCCCGCGCATTACCTTGATTTAACATCAAAATTCAATCAACCTATATATTTATTCTAGCAATAGTTTTGTGTATTTATATAAAAATGAAGCGTAATTATTAGAAATTTCCTTAATATTATTTATAACGATAAATATAAATTTAAAATAGGTTTCACAAACTTATACTTTTTTAAATTATAAATATATAAAGCTCCCTTTACATATTATCTCCATAGGTATCTTTAAGCAGTATCGCGATCGATGCTATTCTGTAATAAACGACAATGTAAAGATTGCCAGCCTAACAATAACCAGACCCTCAATGCATATTTTTGACGGTGCGAAGCGCTGAAAATCCACCGATATCAACAAAAGTGGCAACTGAAACTAATGAATTATTCATAGAAGCGGCGCGGTGCATGTTCTATCACTGTTTTGTCTATTGCGGAGCGTCCCCGGGCCCCCTCGGTCGACGGCCCCACAACCGCGCTAGGGTTAACTGCAGCCAACAATTTTAGCACCGTTTGAGAAGACTAGATAAGCGTCGCGATGAAAATAAACATTACCTTAATGTGACCGCTATCATAATATTAAGTGTTAACAACAGAGTAAAGTTTGTTTAGGTAATTCTTGTTTAAAGATAAAAACGAAAATAACACTGTTTACCGTTACTGGCACGTTTTCTAGCCCTTTTTTGGTTCTTGCCCTCTTCCCTATAACTGAGATAGTGATTTAATATTTCCTGTTTCATCTGATTTATGCAGTGCTTTCTACCGTGAAACAGTAATGCGTTTCGGTTTGAAGGACAGGGCAGCCGTTGTTACTATACTAGATACCTTAGGCTTATATCTCAAGGTGGGTGGCGCATTTACGTCGTAGATGTCTATGGGTTCCAGTAACCACTTAACACCAGGTGGGCTGTAAGCTCGTCCACCCACCTAAGCAAAAAAAAACAATTTCAGTATTTACCTTATTGGTAACAAAAATGAACGTGCTTGCGCGATTTGAGCTGTGGCACATTCGCATTGCTCAATACGAATTCACCGGGCTTCTTATCCTTTGTAGGCCAAGACTACTTCTGAACAACACGACGACTTCTGGTCTAGCTAGTATTGGTTGGGATTAGTAAGAGCACTACCTTAGTTCAAAGACAAAGATAAAGTTACGTCGTATGGAAAGATAAGTAATAGTTGCTCTTCATCATCCTCAGTTCATCCTGAGCTGGACGTAAGCTCGTATTATTCTTAATAATCCTGTGACGTAATATTTTTAAATAAGTACGTTCGCAGTAATTTCGGCAAAAAATTAGGCTCATACCTTTCTAAAAATATTAAAACAGAATTCGTAAAACAAGGCGTTTTAACAAAACACAAAGTAAAATAGTCATTCATTTTTGTAGTCAACTAAACACCCTGTCAAAAAGGAATTAAATGACTATTCAATAAAACCTTGGTGGAAACGAGGTAACACCTACCACCAGCACTCAAAATAGGAATTGATGGGACAAGTTGAAGACATAATTAAAAGTAATTTTACAGTTTTAAACTAAAATATTCGAAAGTTTTAAACTAAAATATTCGAAAATTCGGAAATAATATATTTACAATAATAAACGCAAGATATAACCGCTATAAAAGTAATTTTAATTATGTCCACGACTCGAAAACGGGGCAGAAACCAAAGAAAATAGTTCATCTAATAAGCACAAAGTCTTCCATATAATTCGTAGCCGTACGTACGTACACTCAAAAGATATCATATCCGCAATCTTTCCAAACAATCTTACTCTTGTATACTTTCCAATATTATTACTAATTTATGTATGGAACAAGATACATCCTTACATAAATTTAATAATATAATTGGGAATGGTTTTAAAAACGCAGGATTTCATGGGACAGACTCGCCGTCGCCCGTCGTAGACCCCGTAAACAAGATAAACTTGAACGTAGCACGGGAACGCTTCGTAGTCGGCGATGCGCATTAAGATGCCGTCCTATTGCTTTCATATCTTATCTTCAAAATTTAAAATAAAAAAATATGGCTTAACATATTTAGTAGCTTTGCGGCACAAATATCAGCTATAATAAACGGAAAGCTTATGCCTTAAAAATTAAAATAGAAATTAAATGACATAGAAATTGATTAGGAGTAATTTTTAATTAACTATATAGTGTACAATAATCATAATAAAATTAATATCTAACGCTTTAGACAAACTTGCACTCTACTATAATAACTTAATTATTGTTGACAAGTGTGGCTTATCTCGATTCCCTCCATTTATATATCCCTGTACAACCATTAACTCATGATTTAATATTGTCTATAAGCACAGGAGCATGGACGAAGTGATTTTATAAATCTTAATTTTTGGATTGTTTGTTTAAGAGCCTATGAACTTTCATTAAATTATATTTCATGAAACAGTTAAGATGTACGGTGTTGTAAGCTAATTAAAAATACATCACTTCAATAAACGGAACACGCTATTTGATTTGAAAAGCTCAGTGTATTTTATACGACGAGTATTTTTAATTAGCAAAACAAATAACAAAACATGGTGCTGCTAGATAAGAACATTTGCATTCAGTTTAGTATAATACTAAATTATTTTCTCGTTGCGTAGTTAACGTCTCAAGGTGAGAGGTACATTCACTTTGAGACGTCTATGGGCTCCGGTAGTGCTCAATATCACATTGACTGTGATATTAATGGGTCCGTTATCTTATCTTATACCTTTAATATAATCTGAATCTCGGGAACGGCTCCAACGATTTTCATAAAATTTAGTATACAGAGGATTTCGGGGGCGATAAATCGATCTAGCTACGATTTATTTTCAGAAATGTTTTATTCGTGTTTTCAATAATCAGCTTTATCGATAATCAACTTTATAACTCTTCCCGACATCTATTGGCGAATAATAATACTATTTTTACTGCTTTAAAGACACAACAAGATGGAGTTATAAAAAAAAAGCCGAGCAAAGCTCGGTCATCATCGAGTATTCAGTAAAATAAGAAGGAAACATATTATGTAAAATTGTATTTGTAATGAATCTTTTTGACTACCGTATACGAGTGGGGCCACGGACGCATCCAGTAAATAAATAAATATTTTTAAATACGGCATAAAACCAAATATACTCATAAATTCTGAACAATATGTGACCGATTCTTGGCATCGTATCGTTTGAAAACGAGCAGACACTTTACGATTCGCGATATAAATCTGAACAGATTTCATTGGGCACATCCAGTTGATCCAACATCCCGGAGGTAATCTTAGCCAAGATTACCTGTGTACAATTCCTTTTAAAAGTCTTTTGTTCCGACACTTTTATTAAAATTTTAAACTATGACATTTTTTATTTAATGCATTGCATTTAATTCCCTTAAGACTAAACTGGTTCGTGCAATTCAGATTTACAATTGTATCAAAAACAATAATGATATAAAGCTCGAAAGAAATTTCGTAATTAAAAAAACACATTAAAATGGGACTTCTTCATTAAGCCACTTAATGCTGAGTGTTAAGTGCTAATTGTAAAATCTCTTAAATGCATTTCCATATCTTAAGGTCTTGAGTTATGCGAATCCAGTTTTACGCAACGACACTGACCAATGTATCCACTCTTCTCATCTGCCGATCTACATATCTACAAAGTGCTAATTGTAAATTCTCTTAAATGCATTTACATATCTTAAGGTATTGAGTTATGCGAATCCAGTTTTACGCAACGACGCTGACCAATGTATCCACTCTTCTCATCTGCCTGCCTACATTTCTACAAAGTGCTAATTGTAAATTCTCTTAAATGCATTTCCATATCTTAAGGTATTGAGTTATGCGAATCCAGTTTTACGCAACGACGCTGACCAATGTATCCACTCTTCTCATCTGCCTGCCTACATTTCTACAAAGTGCTAATTGTAAATTCTCTTAAATGCATTTCCATATCTTAAGGTCTTGAGTTATGCGAATCCAGTTTTACGCAACGACGCTGACCAATGTATCCACTCTTCTCATCTGCCAGTCTACATTTCTACAAAGTGCTAATTGTAAATTCTCTTAAATGCATTTCCATATCTTAAGGTCTTGAGTTATGCGAATCCAGTTTTACGCAACGACGCTGACCAATGTATCCACTCTTCTCATCTGCCAGTCTACATTTCTACAAAGTGCTAATTGTAAGTTCTCTTAAATGCATTTCCATATCTTAAGGTCTTGAGTTATGCGAATCCAGTTTTACACAACGACGCTGACCACTCTTCTCATCTGCCGGCCTACATTTCTACATCCGAGTTGGGACCATTTGTAATTTGGTTGACTTATACTATTATAATAATAGCAAATTGAAAGATTGAAAGTTATTAATATTGACAAAATGGAAATCCGAATTCAATGGAAAAGTTAAGATAACAAGGAACAGTCGTACATCTGTCTGTAGTCTTGCACGAGTCGCCTCACCGACTGCGCACTATAAACAACTTTGGCAATTAAACTTTTATTCGGTAGATCGATATAACTTAGGTCCCGAGCTATATTTTGCTTATCAAGTACGTTGAACTTATCCAGAAGTTATGGAAACACAACTACAGGCTGTCTCCAAACTTCAACGCGTAGCACTTTCTTGAATGGGCTTCTCTCAAATATATACGTAATTAATTAGTCATCGATTTACAAACTCGGTGTGTTGAAACTCATACTGTTCGCATACCGGAACTTTCTTCAGAGTATATTAAATTAAATATTGTGTTGTTTCTTTAGTAAAGGCAATTCTTCGATCATTGGATCGGAATATTTTATATGTCTTTTTTTTGTGCACAAAGATCAGGGTATTTTTTTTCTTTTTAGTAATGATAACTTTCCCTGTTTTATGTGATTTGTGAAATAACACATGTAGTTTAAAAATAAACAAAAAAACACGTGCTCAAACAGCAATCCGAACCAGAAATTAATTTCAAAGTTTTTTATTCTGTTCATACTGGTCAGGATATTAGAGTAAAATTTTGCGTGTATAAATTTTCTTGTTGATCGGACGTTTTCAGGTCAATGAAAATGACGTTCAAAGATATAATTACCTACAAACAAATATAAATACCTACCAAGCTAATAAAAACGTGTTAAAATAGTAGTGACTTGGGTGTTTATTTTAGCCGTCAACACGTTCTCAAATCCACCCTTTATACAAGTACTAGAACCAGGTAGTTTGGCGTGTGGATAATTATTCAGATAGATAGCCACTGAAAACCAGAGGGCCATGAGTATGTCTGCCCATTTACGCCTTTAAATGAAAGTTTGTTCTAGTGTATTATGCCAAATGGAAGGAATATCGCAAGAAATTTAATCGCATCAATAATAAATATAATAAATTTTGTACAGATCCAAAATTCGTAGTACCTTATAAGCTGTAAGCTTAGTAAGCTGAGCTAAGACCGCTCTGTGGGAACATTTCCTTTACTTTAGGAAACGATCAAATTAATAAAGTTTCCTAAGCATCGGCAACGTCTAGTGCGCATATTGGTCTTATTTGAAATTATTTATTTTTATGATTGTAGGTGCATAAAACTTGAAAATATACGAGCACATTACGTTCACTTTAAAATGTTATTTCGATTCGAAAGTTTGCCTATTAGAATTTTATGCGAAAAATATTCGAGCTAACTACGTACTTGTTTACATAAAAATTCAAATGTAGTTTTCGGTTTTAAACTATAGAGATTCGTGGTTGTTGCCAAAAGTCTAAACCTATCTAAGTCTATTTTTAATTCTGTTCTTTGCAGATTTGTTCGGATATACCAAACAGATTTGGAAAGTAAAACGTAAAATATGTTCGAAAACAATAATCGATTAACGACATTAAGAAACAAAATACAAAAAAAAAATATTGAAAAAAAAAGATTAATTCAGCAGCTCGTGTAGCTTGAGGATTGCATGCCTTGTATAATTGGTGCTCAAAAAAGTTTTCTATTAAATTTAAAATAAAGGGACCTCACAAAATGTCTGCCCAATTAAAATTATTGCTGAATAAATAAACATGGAGCGTTTAAAAACACTCAACAGACGCTATAACGAGGCTGAATTTGGAATATACTCGGTGGAGCTACACGCTGGCCGCACATAAATCTTCTGGACAATATGAGACGCTGCGATATCACAATAAACCCTCCCGCAAGAACGTCGACGTCTTCACCACGATTAAATATCTATATTTATATAATATCATTTAATATACTGTAGTGATCTTTTTTAGAATTTAATCCCTACAATGATAACAAAAATTTTAAACAAATTCTTAGCTTGCTTTGGTATTTATTTTTTATTTATATTTATTTTTTACTGGTGGTAGGAGGACCTCTTGTGAGTCTGAACGGGTAGGTGCCACCGCCTTGTCTATTTCTGCGGTGAAGCAGTAATGCGTTTCGGTTTGAAGGGTGGGGCAGCCGTTGTAATTATACTGAGACCTTAGAACTTATATCTCAAGGTGGGTGGCGCATTTACGTTGTAGATGTCTATGGGCTCCTACTGGAGCCCATAAACATCAGGTGGGCTGTGAGCTCGTCCACCCATCTAAGCAATAAAAAATAAATAAATAAAATATAGAATAAATAGATGAACTAGTTCTCGGCCTAAGTTTGGAGCCCGTAGACAATACAACTATAATACGGTTGCATATGATTGTTGTTTTGTGAACTCGTTAACACAGAAATCCATGATGGACGTGGAACTTCAGCAAACGTTGAAGTATATAGACTGTAGGGTTGATTTTTTACTATTTTTATTATTTGAACAATTAAATTGCTTTAATATAATCAAAGATTATAATAATAATTAGTTATTTAGAGCCAATGGACATACAATAAATATCATATAAAAACTTCCTAGTAGACATGTCATTAAAAACGTTTACATTTGTTAAATCCATATTTATTTTCTAAATTAATAATTTTTAACACTCGCTCGCACTTTTAGATTTCATGTTCTCTTTCGAAAACGAAGCGCTTGAATCAACCACAACATTCTCTGCGTATTTTCTTCTCTGCGAACACTTTTTTTTGTCAAATTTGCCTATTGTGTTAGTCTCGATAACACTGTGGAAACAATAAATAGTTATTGTATTATTATTATTATTATTAACCTAACAAATATGAACTAAAATTTGAAGTTTAAAGAGATAGATTCATTCCGGTAATCCGATTTGTATTAGGCCACGTTTCACAATCGAGTAACTTCGGTATATACAAAGGCTGAATAGTGAAACGGAGAGAACACGTTCTCATTATTCAAATGCATTGAAGCAAATTATGGTAATCTGTGAAACCTGTTCTGTTTCAGTAATATTAATAGGAAGGTACACAGACGTCGCCCCTAGTCCGGTATTGCTTTGCTTATTCGGAAGTTAGCGTATTTTGAGACTGCATCGTCATCAGTTCGGGACTCACGCGGGTAAACATATCGTGATATAGTTAGTTATCGTTGTGGGAATTCATTCATTCTTTCATGGCGACCGGCTGTCTAGAAGTTACAGATGAAGGTTAAAGTCTTAGTTGTAATGTATCACGGCCGAATGTAGGTATAGTTATCATTAAAAAGATTTCTTTCGATGTTCGCCGCTGATAAACACGAAACCTTCCGGCATGTCAGTACGCTTCCAAAATTGAATAAAGCAACACTATTTCCTCACGTCACATTACATACGTGACGTTTTCATATAGTCAATATTACACGTAGGCAGCCATCCCCGTGACGTCATACTGACACTGGCTGCTTGCCACGTACTGCCCGGTCGATGTTCACTATACACATATGTATGTTACGATGTGGAAACTTTTGTAGCCGCAAAATTAGTTTATTTCTGCACACATTTAAATGTATTTTTGTCAGTCATTAATATGTATAACTTCGCCTTTTTTAAAGTAAACATATTAAAAGCCACCAAAAAGTATTGAAATAAAAACTCGCCTAGTCATTGAAGATTCAAATTAAAAGTTCAATCACGCACTTTTTCAATCTTGACTCTAATTTAAAATAAATAACCGAGGCCGAAGAATCTGCGACGCTATCTCAAATTTTAAAGGTTTTATTTTTATGTTATCGGAAATTTCGTGAGGCTAAAGTAATTTTCCACGAGCATAGAGCGGAAATTACCACATAGTGTAGTGACGTGGTCGACAAACGTCACGTAGCGGAACGGAGCGCGCAGATCCTTATATCCAATTTCCGCTCGTTTTTGTTGGAAATGAGAATTAGCTGACGTGACGTGACGGAAGCCTAAATATCAATGCCGATCGTATCATCGGCCGTCAAACTGTTGGCTCACTTGGCTCTATTACGATAACTACAGCGTAATATTAATGGAAGACTAAAAATTTAATTGAATAAACCATGGCAGCCTACAATTTTCATCATAGATATGAATAAATTAAGCTTATCATTATACGTATTGAATTATTATATTCTAATAACTTACTCCATTAAAAACATGGTAGTTTATGAGAACTCTACAATTAAGCCGTTTAAATAATATTCAATTAGTGTTGTATTGTGGCGGCAGCCATCATACATCGCAAGATATTTGACAGATACCTGAATCTCGCTTACGACATTTTCAAGATAAGTTTCCATTTAAACAAGTTCCGAACAACAACAACCAGACCGTCGGTCTACCGAGCAATAACGCCCGTTCGGTGGAAGGTCTTCTTTTCGTCGTAAATCTCCACAGTATCTTTAGTTTTTGTCTCAATTATTTTCAACGAGTCGACGGAATAAGACTGTATTTGGTCTCCAATCAGTGAATGCGTAAAGGTGGAACGCCAACAACTGTGAACTGGTTTTGGAGTTTGAAAAAGGTGTGGTTTTTATTGAATACATTTTTTTTCTGCGGGTGATATTCGGTCGTGGAGAGACTCTAGGGTGTCACTCGCGGAGTCAGTGGAGCGAGCGTAACGAACTCTCCGAATGCGGCTCTGCGCCTCCGAGCCGCGCTTCAGACCAACAACCCTCACTCTCGACTCAACACACACATCAAATTTAACTTTCTATCTACTCCAATTTATGTTTAGAAGTGATATAGAAGAGAAGTTATTATTCGTTTTTTACTAGTTCAAATACTTGAGACATTTTTGAGATTCAATGCCTTAGCGCATTAAATTTAAAAAATTGGGGTGTAATAAATCCTTATTTAATATTAAGTAATGCTTTCTTTTGATCTCCATCTCAAAGTCTATCATCGTCTTAAAGTCCATCTTAACAGTAGACCAGAGACATTTTGTTTTCATATCCTGTTTTGTCATTGCAAAGGTTTTACATAAGACGTCTGACCTTCATACCATGTGTTAATTCTAACTATTCATAATTTAATGTACCCACTTAACGGAGTAAGAGTATAAGATCTATCTTGAAATCTAAATTATTGAAATCTTCGCGATTTGTAAATGTCCATGTATAAATAATATCGATCGATATATATTATAATCTTTATATAAAGTAACTGAGTAAAAAGAACGACCTAAGATAGCTTATTTTAAACAGGGAAATATCTATCTTTTAATAACCGAGAAACAATATTCATTTTCATTTCATTAATATTAGGTAAGCACAAATCTTTACAATTTAAATAAGTACATATTTCATAAAATTCCAACTAAAGCGAATATAGCTGACGAGCGCCTCTTTCGCGTTACGCAAGGCCGTGTTCCCTTATGTCAGCTGATTTTGAATTGTATTAGATTACCAAAATAGATTTTTTTTTTTATTGTTTAGATGCGTGGACGATCTCACAGCCCACCTGGCGTTAAGTGGTTACTGGAGCCCATAGAAATTTACAACGCAAATACGCCACCCACTTTGAGATACAAGTTCTAAGGTCTCAGTATAGTTACAACGGCTGCCCCACCCTTCAAGCCGAAACGCATTACTGAAAAATTAAAAATCATCTTTAAAATCTTCTTTTTCTATTCTACTTCATTCTTCATAGTGGTATACATTTTCAGCACTTGTTGTGTTCACTTTATGAAATATTTCGAACATAATCTACACGTAGAATCATTTCAACAAAAACAAACCATTAGCATAGTGACACCGATTCACAGCGACGGAACTTACCTGCCTCAGCACTTTTATTGAATGTCGCCATGTTATTGAAAACCAGACTTGATTCACATGAAAAATTACTTTTTGCGTTTCATTCCGCACATTCTTGGGCCCCCCCGGTCCCCGTCTACGGTCGGATGCAAATACGAGATTCCTTTACTCGAACACAATAGATGTAATGTTGAACTCCGCCACTGGAAAATGTTGAGATAAGTTATTTGTCTGTTAGCATTTTGTGCGAGTACATTATGATGCCGTCGACGTGAAATATAAAATGTTTTACTATTTGTCAATGTTGACGTGTTTTTATTGTATTGTATACGGTGTATTTATTCGGAAAATTATTCAGGGAATTCATAAGAGGAATAATATTATCAGTTAGCACTTTATGTTTGACAATAGAAATGAAAAAATCAGCTTAATAAAAGTAGCCTCTTTTATATCCCGTGAAAGTTACTTATAGTAATGTAAAAAAAAAAGATGTGTGGTGTCGTGGGACACCGGATAGGAACAAAGTTCCTTATCATAAAAATATTAATTTTAAGTTCTATTCGAGGTATAAAGAAAATGAAACTGGAGGTTTCGCAACAATCCACGGTCATTCGGTAACGTGCGAACTTATTGTGGTACACTTCATTCACGGTTGTTTCTATAAGAGTTAGTGTATTGCGCAAACGAATGCTCTGAGATCGTGGTCAATGAATCATAAAAAAATATTTTATTTTTTGTACGTTATTACAAAGTTAAGTCGTACACTGTGTGCATTATTAATAAAAATCTTACGTTACGGACGTTTTTTCCCGGTTAGGGTACCCTTCCGCATCGTCCCTTAAGGAACTTTGTTCCAAAAAAATTTTCAAGTAAGTGACCAGATATTTTATATGAATGTGTTATTAATTGTCTATATATATAAAAATGAAACCCGTTTTCCGTTGTCACGACATAACATGAAAACGGCTTGACCGATTTGGCTAATTTTGGTCTTGAATTATTTGTGGAAGTCCAGAGAAGGTTTAAAAGGTATAAAAATATGAAAATTCTCGGAATTAAATAAAAATAACAATTTTGTTTTCCCTTTGACGTGTCCCCCGTCGGACGGATTCCTTTTGTTTGTTTTAAGTTTATTCTATATAAAAGTTTAGGTCTTTTATTTATCGATTGAGGCACTACGAAGTCTGCCGGGTCAGCTAGTAATATATATAATTAGATTAATTTTCCGTGAAAAGCGACTTACCTATCACCTGAAATTACTTTCAAAATCCTTTCATATTTATATTTATTTATTCGCCCTCCGCATTATTCTTAGTTAGAGGAAGGCGAAGCAAGTTAATATTAGGCTTGCGGAGTTAGAGCGGGCCGGTTAAAGGCGCCGTAGGTTGGTTAATGTGCTAAGGGGTAGGAAAAGTTTCAGGTAAGCGTCTTCTTTGTGGAACGTGACCGGACTACATAATGCACGTGGTTTCGCTAGTGCTTCTCTGTACTCAAGCATTGTATTTGTACTCGTTAAATAACAACAGTTCGTATTTTATATTTTGTTTACAGGAGCATTGCAACTTAGAACGGTCTAGTGTAGAGATCCGATTTTGAAATATTACAAAAACTTCATACATTTCTATTTAGAAAGGCTAACTAACAAGGCTGCAAAGGGCTGAATGCTCGTTAATATATTTCACGCCATGAATACTTTCAAATAAAACTATCTAGCCACCATTTCTGGTTGTTTGCTGATGGTAACCTGAGGGTAAGAATTGTGAGGCCTGCCTGTTTCTACTTACAAGCAGTCATAAGTTCCGGATTGAAAAGTGGGACAGCTGAGTGGAGAATTATCTATGTAATTCTATAATATACTATAACCGTTTAAAAACAGGGCTGCTCATCGATAGTAATAATTAAAAAAAAAACTCGGAGTTCCCAGTACCCTAGGTGGGTGAGTTTTCCCGCTGTGCCACGACCGTTTCGTACACAATCTCTTTAGTACATAAACCTTGTGATTACAGTTTTTTTCCGGGCAGGCAGTAAACATTCAAAACCCTTTGGTTATTATATGCGTCGGTTATATTGCCTTCGCGGCACAAGTCCCTGTCACGGGACCCGCTGAAGATGAAAATATAATAATAGAGCAGCATCAAACGTGATGTTATTAAGGGCTTCCGTGACCAGAGTTGCGATAGGGCGCGAAGGCCGCGCGGGGACGCTCACACGACGCGACGCAACTCTGTTCACGGCGGGCGCGCACGCACCGCGCGTGCACCGAATACCGACCTATTCATATGCAAAATGAACTGCTTATCAAATTCTATGCGATGTTTCGATACCAAAGTGCGCTATAAATTCACTGATTCGGACAACTGTATATTCAACGAACAGTCCCGCACGTCTATCGCGATATTTTATCGGTTCTTTCACGTATAATGAGGAAACACAAGTTTTACTTACAGACATATTGTATATTATGTACCTATATTTGAAATTCGTATAATGCTATATGACTAAGACTATCTTCCACTTACTTTACTAGGGTAGGGTACTGCAAAATAAAATAATCAGTTACAATATGAAAAATAAACAATATCAATTTCATAATTTTCAATCTTTTTGGTCATTTGGAAGTTGTGTTTATTTATATCATCATCATCATCAGCCTTCATCTGCCCACTGCTGGACATAGACCTTCCTCAATGCCTTAAACAGAATGCGATCCTCCGTCTTCCACATCCAACGACTTCCCGCCGTGCGCACTAAGTCGTCGGTCCACCTGGTTGGAAGACGCCCCACTATAATAGACCTCAATTCTACTTCCAGCCCTTCCACATCCTCATATCGCCTCAAAGTCCACGTGTTAAACGTGCCACTGGTCAGTCGTTTATGGTGGCCTGCCGATCGGAGATTCTTCGCCCCCCTGCCCTACCGTTACCATGACCGCCACCGTGGCCAGGTACTGGAGGCCGTAGCATTCTGTGTCCTGTCATTGCGAAGTTTGTGCCCTTAAGTCACCACGCTGGGCATGCGGGTTGGCGACTAGGAAACTTAACGTCGTACCCAGGACGAGTTTATTTATATATATTATTATGCATAGATATTTATTACAAACCATTTCTCTAAATAGAAACTGGCTAACTTTAAGCTGATCAGAAGCATTTTGAGGATCATTATGATTCATTTTACAGCCGTTTTGTTGTAAATAAAGTTGAGAACCTGAACATAGATATAGTAGAATACATCGATAACGTTCGAAACAACAGTAAATTCCTGTAAAGGCATCCGAAAGAATTTTCTTTTATTTGTTGTAGAGAAGCAACTGCCGTCGGCGCCTAATCAAGGAGTTGGCCGAGACTTGTGCCGCTAACGAACAGGTGTACCTATAAATACTTTCCGGGGTGATTGCTCCAGGCTTTAATCAGCGCCGTGGTACCACTTTACCGCTTTTCATTGACTCCCGGCTGACCTGTCAGCGACGATTGGAAATCTACACTCTGGGGAAATACTGACGAAGGAAAATTTACGCGCTTTTCGATTCTAGAAACATTTTGAAAATGTTATTTGAATAAATCGATTTGATTTTAAATAATAATTATGGATGTATTCCGTTTAAAAGTTGTGTTCATATTATTAAATATTAAATAATGTCAATTATACTACACATATACTCGTACATATATTTTGCTGTATAAAACAGTTATTTAATTTGTTTCTTAACCATAAATTTGTAGCAATGTATACTATTTTGAAATTGTATTATTAACCTTACTAAGCATTTTTCGGATTACTTAAGTATAATAGATATTCAAATTATCATTATAAGAAGAATAGCTGAAACATTGTATTCAAAACGTAAACTAATATTTATAATAACAAGTATAAATTATGAGCAGCATAGTTATTGCAACCGAAAATAACTTATCTATCCATTTAGCTGAAAGACTGATTATATTTAAAAAATACTAGCGACATAAGACCGACTTTGTATTAGACGATCATCTAAACCCATAGATATAGCAAGGTGATTGCTAGCGACCAGCAATAAGATAGTCAAAATAGTTCAAAAGATAATTAATTCCATATGAATAATGAGTCTGAGTTGGCTTTCAATATAGCTAGCTACTTTACAAAAACATATTAAGTAAACTCAAAAATAACATGATTTTTAGCTAATTAAAAACTACATTTACGGTTAAAAATAGCGTTTTTTTACTTTGGATTTATTATTCCCTACGTTTCTAATACTTTACACTTTCCGTGGTCACGGATGACTATGTCTACGACTCGTCAAAATCTATGAAAATACTATGACTTTTGTTTTCGTTGTGTTCTTAATATTATCATTATTATTATTATCGTTAAACTGATTATTAATCGTATACGACGAATGTAAATAAATCAAAAATATTAATAAAGTGTCTTACCAAGTTAATTAATATAAAGTTGTGCAACCTTATGTGCATTAGTATTCAAACTCTACCGCCACATTACAAGGAGTGAAAGATTTTAATGAAAGCTGTGTGTCGCGAGATTTATACAGAGTAGTTAATTTAAAAAAGTTGTCACTGATTAATTTCAAAGATCTGCTAATTCACACAACATGGCAAATTGTTATACAAATTTTATATTACTTCTATTAATAATAATAATTCTATTGACAAGGAAAACAAACGCCTAATAACTACGAGTAAATTGGAAGACTTAATTTGCATTGAAAACGAATATATTTATCGTATCATTAAGACATTAATGTCATTGTTATTTAAAACTTAAGATGTTGTTCAGTTCAGAATAAAAAAGATACAGGGTAAGTGATAAGACCGTACTATTTTTATACTGTGCCATGTGGACAGCTTCGGGATTCAGAACTAAACTTGGTTCCACTGAATATCGAACGATGATGGAACTGCCGCTCAGCCAGCATTGACGCCTCCATACATATACACTACAGCTAAGAGTAACTCACAGATCCTTTATTTTAAATTATTGTGAATACAAGATTAGATTTTTTTTAAAGTTTTACTAAGGAGCATTTTTCAAATTTAGTTTAATTTGTGATAAGGTAGATTTCTGAAATTGGTATCTACTTCAATTGTATATTCATGTTGCAAAGGTATTTTAAGTACGTTTTATATGTAAATTGCTTATTCTTATTTATGTGTAAAGAAGCAATTTTTTTAATAATAATTATTATGTTACATTGTGTATTTGTATGTATATTTACAGATATATATATGTATGTTTATGTGTATGTATATGTATATATTTCATTGGATTGCTACATCGCGCTTAATTCGTTTCCAAATGATTCTTGTCCACCTGATGGTTGTCTGGAAGAGATCGCTCTTAGTGATAAGACCGCCAATTGTATTATTTTGTATTTAATGTATCGCATTGTTTATTTATTTTTTGGTGTACAATAAAGAATACTCTCTCTCTCTCTCTCTCTCTCTCTCTCTCTAAACTAAATATTAATTATTGTATCAGCTCTTAGGAAGTGCTGCAGCCTTGAACGATCGGGCTCGTAGCAGCAGCTGTTTTTCTGGGTACCGCTGCGGTCGAGCGCTTCCCACGAGGACTTTCTCGGACGGATTCCTCTTTATTATTTACTCCTGTTCTTTTTATACGGGCCGTACTTTTTTTTACTGGCAATAAAATCATAGCCTACAAGTTTGAGAAATTACGAAAATATACTTAATATAGGACAGCAATCAATTTTGAATCGATTAGTATACTTTAAATACAAAGATACGAGTAAATAACTCAACTAAAATCGTGACTCATAATGCGACCCATAGACACCTCTACAAGGGGAATGTCACAACCATGTGTCATAATGTTGAAATATCTACGGTTAGTGGGAAAAACCCTACAGATTTTCACCACGGCGGTGCGCTGGTTCTATATTTTTGGAAGTTTCTGCGTGGGCGAGTGTCGCTAAAAGATGAACAAACAGAGGGGCAGGCCGAGGCTAGGTTATGAGAGGTAGAAGTACCTGTCAAACCGCCGCGGGCTTCTTACAGGCTGCAGAATCCAACGAACGTGACTGCTGGACGACGCGTAATGGCGGCGGCTGGCTTGACGGCACTCTTCTAAATTGTTTGTTCACAAAATTGGTATACCGATCACGCAACGACAAGTATGATCATCAGTAAGAGTTCGTAATTTAATAGAAAAGTAATAAAAGTCCATAAAAATATTTAGGTGAAAAAACAAGCGGCGTGTGCGTGTACAACGCGTGCGATGCAGTCTGCGATAGTCTTATTTTTTTTTTGTTCATCTTCCTTTTTTTTTATAACTGGCCATGCGATAGGTTTTATGTCTACTCTTATTAAAAAAAGAACTAATGGTATTGGAATAATCTATGGCCATTATTCCAATACCATTGGTTCTTTAGTGCCTCAACATGCCCCATTACTAGTTATCAAAATGTGAATTATAAAGATAATTAGATTTAATTAGGTTAGGTTAATTAGAATAATAAGGCGGGGATTAATAGGAACAGGAGATAGGAGTTTTGGGTACGGGTCTAGAATATCACTATCCCATCTGCGTGCGTGTCATTAAAAGCGAGAAAAGATACAAAGTGTGAGCAGTTTTTTTATGATTGAAATTTTACTGGTGCCCCGGAGGCCTCTCCAGTTTCACCAGGACAAGTGGGTGAGCAGAGGCTCAGCCAGGGGGGGTGGGATTTGGTAACAGCTGAACGAGAGCCTGAAAAGAAGGCCTAACAACTCAAGAGCAGCTGCTTCGCGAATGAATCTACTACCGGATCGAAATCGCGACGCGCTCATAAGACCCGGCGAGAAACTCAGCGGGCTGATGCATTGGTTAGGTTTCACGTCGAACTCTTTGTCATGATCTAGGAGTCCCGGTACCCCCGGTAACCGGGGTCCCTAAGCCTGCTCCTAGTGTTAGATCTGAAGGCGTCTAATGCAAAGGTTGTTGGATCTGATGAATCCGTAAGAACGTGTCTAGGGCGTCGACGGTGACTGGCTCCTGCGTGATCAGGATTCGGGAAGTAGTCAGCTGCGACAACGATAAGGCGACTATCATGACGGTGAGTAAATTTGTTTTAACATCATTTAATCACATTTCTGACATTGTTCTAAATTCTTAGAAAATGCGGGGCGACACAACACCCGCTTTCATCGTGGCTGCCGCAAATTATATTACATACCCGATCAAGACGACGGAGCAACTCAAAGCCCCGTCGATCTAAAAACATCGTACCGAGCCACTCCCGGTGCTTTTAGGCACTCCAATCTTCGGTCACCGCCCTCGGCGAACTCTTCGAATACGACGATAAGTTCGGCGTAACACACAGACACAACCCATTGAGTTTCTCAAGGGATATTCTCAGCGGGTCGCGACATCAGCCCCGAGTCAGTGGTAGATTCAGCGAAGCATTGCTCTTGCTAGGGCTATAGTTTGCTAGTCCTCAAAATATGAGCCCTGTGAGCTCACCTACCAAACCACGTGTGTTGGAATAGCCCCTTAGGCTACCAAGATTAGGTAGGGAAAAAAGCTTCAAAAATCCTATAGATAAGTACTACTTTGTCAGTAATACAGTAATATCGATTCTACACAATATTATCATAATACTGAGATTCTCAAAGCGCTACAATACATTGAAAGTCTAGCTTGTATCAACTCCGAAAACATGCATCCAATAAGAACGGACACACTCGTGTTTGCAACAGCAGATGTTCTCCAGAGATTTCTGTGGCATACCGGTTTATTTTGTTCACCCTTATCGCTTGTAACAAAAATTGTACAATATTGTCACCACCCTTATTTGTGTAGCGTAAAATTTATAATATTGTTATTATTGCCATTAAGCTTTTTTTTAACTTTAAAGAATTATTTAAGAATACTTTGTAAGGATACCGTTTTATTGTGAGATGAATATAAAATAGGGCTCTTTATAATTTTCTTGTGTTCGTCGAAGGCAATCTCCAGGCACAGTGCAAGCCGTTCTCTGGCCTCATTAAATCCTGCTATTTGTTTAGGACCGCAAGTTAAACACGACGTCACTCCACCACGAATAACGGATTTTACGATTTAAAATATTTAGGGAGCAATTTTACCTTGGCGCGTTTATGACAACAAACAATCCCTGTTTTTAACATTATACAGGGTATGTCCGAAGACTTTTTTACTTTATTTTATTACAATCAGGATTACCTCGAGACAATTAAATTCATGGAGTAATGCTGTTATTTACGTCAGGAAATGTACCATAAAACACGGACATTTTTTTGACAAAAATGAATGATGAACTGTGTCAATGCGCCAATCGTGGGAGCACTACGCTGCTATCGGTTGCTATCGATAGCATAAATATGTTCTAAAATAAGCTTCGACAGGCAATATTAGGCACGGCACCTCTTATGTATAAAGAACAAAGTACCTTTTGTAAAAAGTGATCGTAAACTGACCAGCTCAGTCAGTAACTACTCTGCAAAAAGACAGCAAAAAATCAAAAGCAGATACATTTTGTGTATCATAATGTGTCGCAGATTGTCAAAGCCGTATTTCTTCCGTATCTTCTAACCTCAATCGTCTCGCATACCATGATCGGCTTCCACATAAGGCGTCGTCGGTAGAGGTCAAACGTTAATTAGGGGAATGAACCATATGCTCAATAACAGACGGGTAGTTTTCCTAAGTTGTTCTGACTGCACCGCACTAACAGGCAAGTAACTTCAATAAGGCATTTAGCGGAATTAAATTTCAATCTCAGGTTCGATTGTAACGTAGAAGCGTAATGGACACGGGGTTTAAAAGAAAATAGGGATAATGCAATTAAAATGAGCGTAAAAAATAGTTATGGTTTCATGTCTACACAACTTTCATTAAATGTTTTGTTACGACCTATTTATTTCCTTCATGATTTAAAACCAATTTTAATTTTAATTTATTAGTTTTTAAGCAAAGCCGTTGCAAATCGTTTACGGGAACAGATGGTTTCAATCCAGATGTTACATTTGCAGTGCAGGTAGATAGAATAAATTTTCATTGCAAATTCTGTCATCGTTCTGTGTAGGTACATACGGAGCTGATTTTGTTGCATCACATCGTAGACGTGAACTTAAACGAACCGTACCCGGCCTTACATGGCTCTATTGTTTTGGCGAACCGTGGCGTGGTGACTTGGTAAACATATCAATAGTATAGTGGAATATCAAGAGTTAAATACGTTTTAGTAATATTTCAAAAATATAATCAAAAATATATCAGAATTAGTTCTAGATTCTTCTAGATCTTTTATATAATTATTTCTATTACCACATAGCAGACTTGCGTTCCGGTTTATAGGGCAAAATATATATATTTTTATTTTTTTATTGCTTAGATATGGGTGGACGAGCTGACAGCCCACCTGGTGTTAAGTGGTTACTGGAGCCCATAGACATCCACAACGTAAATGCGCCACCCACTTTGAGATATAAGTTCTAAGGTCTCAAATATAGTTACAACGGCTGCCCCACCCTTCAAACAGAAACGCATTACTGCTTCACGGCAGAAATAGGCAGGGCGGTGGTACCTACCCGTGCGGACTCACAAGAGGAGGTGGTAGGAACCACCAGTAAATAGTAAATATGATTGAGGCTTTAACCTCACATCTCAAGGTGACCACTTAATACTTTATGCAAAAAAATATTAAAGGGAGTCCGTTATAAAATTATCAAATTTGTGCGTGATCTGGATACAGCAAAAAGTTAAAATACGGCAAAAGACACACAAAATTTAAGCGATTAATTAAAATTTCATTACATACCTTATAATTTAATAAAATTACGTATTCACGAATTAGCTGCGTAGCTCACTTAAGTTGCTTAACGTATTCTGAGCATGTTTTCAATTTAATACTACAAAATATTGTTATTCTTTTGCATGTCATACCTTAAGATAGCTCATTACATGGCTTCACATTGTACAAGAATATTGGTAGTACTGAATAAACAATGTATTGATCATGAAGGAAGCCGCTTTTTTCCAATTTGAGAAGCACAGATTATAGTAAAACAGACTACACTTAGTCAAACTTCCAAGAATTTTCATGTTCATAGAATAGCGGTTTAAATTTTCGGTAATTCCAAACTTCCGCGAGTGCATACATTTTTGTTTTATATATTGTTGTATTCCAAGAAAATCATCGTGACCATCTCATACGTTACTACAAGTCGTTCGATGAACTCGTATTAAGGGATGCGACCATAATAATAATAATAATAATAATAAGCCTTTTATTTCATGCAAATAATAGGTTACATACACGTTTCAAGTATGAAGAAGAAATTATAAGAAGAAAAGAAAAAAGAAAAAAAGGAAAGAAGAAAAAATAATAGTGATGCTGTTTACACTTGTTTGCCCCTTTCTCCTTCCTCCCCTCATCCCTCTTCCCTCAATCCCCTCGGTTAAAAAAATATAAATATAGATAGTGCTTTTTAAAAAAAGTTTATAGTGTCTAAAGTATAAAAGTTTGTTTACATGAACCCTCCTCAAATGAAGGTGAAGGCCTCCTCTAAAGAATACCATATATCTTTATCTTGGGCTATTTGTGGCCAGCGGGTACCAGCTATTTTTATCAGCTCGTCTGACCATCTCATGTGGGGTCTGCCTTTCCGACGTTTGCCTATTGGACCCTTCCACGTTGTTACCCTGTTGGTCCATCTCTCATCCTTTAGCCTCGCCACGTGCCCAGCCCACTTCCATTTTAGTTTCTTAGCGTAGATTAGAGCATCCGTCGCTTTGGTGGCTTCTCTAATTTTTGTGTGACGAATTTTTTGGATCTTTTTTATATTGAGCATACTTCGTTCTATTCCGCGTTGGCAGCTAGTAATTTTGCTTTTTAATTTACATGTAAATTTCCAAGTTTGACATGTATAGGTTAGACAAGGTAGGAGGCATTGCATCATGACTTTTGTTTTGATATTTGTTGGCATGTTACTTTTGAATATCTCTTTTAAGGACCAATACTTGTTCCAAGTATTTTGTACTCTTCGTTCTATTTCTAGGTCATTTTGTTTTCTGTTCAAGCCAATTTGTTTTCCAAGGTAGATGTAATTCTCTGTATATTTCAGAGTTTCGTTGTCCACTGATATTCTACTCTGTAAACTATTTGTCATAACCATTGTTTTAGAAAGATTCATTTCCAGTCCTACCTGCTTACTAGCTGTGTTTAGTGAATCGATCATGTTTTGTAATTGTGTGCTAGATTCTGACAGCAAAACTAAGTCATCTGCGAAGCATAGGTGAGATAAATACTTGCCATTGATGTTCAGTCCTGTCTTTTCCCAGTTGAGTCTTTTTATTATTGACTCTAGGAGAGATATAAATAACTTTGGAGATAGCGGGTCGCCTTGTTTCACGCCTCTTCCGATGGAGAACGTAGGACCAGTGGATTCTAGTTTTATTTTTGCTGTACTACTTTTGTAAATGTTACTTATTATATCTATATACTTTTGTTCAACTTTTTGAGCTTGCAGGGCGGTCCAGATACTTGAATGTGACACGGTATCAAAAGCTTTTTTATAATCAATATATGCAATGTATAACGTTCTTTGCTTCTCTTGATATTTTTCCATTATTTGTTCTAGAGTATGTATGTGGTCGATTGTTGAAAAACTCTTGCGAAAACCTGCTTGTTCTATTGGTTGGTTTGCTTCTATTGTGACACTTATTCTTTTGTTAATTATGGAGGAAAACAGTTTGTAGTACATGAGAGTAAGCTTATAGGCCTGTAATTTGTGATATCTTTTGAGTCACCTTTTTTGTAAATTAAAATTATTTCCGATTCTGCCCACTGCGATGGTATTTCAGCAGTTTTTAATATAAGGTTAAATAAGTGTAATAATGGGAGAGTCAGTAGCGGCCAAGCAACCTTTATAGCTTCATTTGTAATGCCATCTGTTCCTGGGCTCTTCTCTAGCTTTAGCTTTTTTATTTCTTGTGTTACTTCTTTTTCAGTTATTGGTGCTATGTCTCCGCTTTTGTTTGTAGAGTTAATATCATTTGCATAGCTATGGCTGGTACACTCGTTTCCTTGTGCTTTATATAGTGTTTTATAGAAATGTGTTGCTACATCTATGATTTCTTTTCGATTATTTACGGTTTTGTCCTTACAGTTTAAGCTGTCTATCCAAGATTTATTTATTCTTAGTTCTTTAAGGGCCTTTTTTGAGCTTCCTGCTTTTTCCAGATGTTTTTCAATAGTCTTCAATCTGTAGCATTTGTAGTCCTGTTTAATGTGTTTACTTATTAGTTTGTATAGAGCTGAGAGTTCATTTTTTGTGTCTCGAGTTTTTATCTTAGTATGTTGTAACTCTTGTCTTCTCTTGATAAGTTCCAGTGTATACTCCTTTAAAACTTTATGGTTACCTTTTGATATTTCGTTGGAAATTCGGGCGTCCTGTAAGCTCTGGGTTATGGCCTTGGTTAGTGTGTTATATAAAGCCTGTACTGATGTTTTTTCTTGGGCTTTATATAAATCCTGTAATTGTGATGAAATGTTTTGTTTAAAAGATAATATTTCTTGTTCAGTTTTTAGTGATGAATATCGATTGCTTTTATAGGCTGTGCGTTTTTTCGTCTGCTTTGTGATAGACATTGTTGCTCTGATTGCCCTGTGGTCTGACGGGTAGTTCAGATTTAAAACTTCTATGTTTTGGAAGATGTTTGGTTGATTTGACAATACGTAATCTATTTCATTTTTGTATTTATCGTTCGGTGATCGCCAGGTCCATCTTTGGTTTGGTTTTTTATGAAAGAAAGTATTTAAGATGGCAAGTTTGTGTTCGAGGGCGAAATCAATTAGCCTCTGACCTCTCTGGTTTCTTTCACCATATCCGTTTGGTTTCATTATTAGATGTTCATCTTTTCTTGGTTGACCTATTTTCGCGTTAAAGTCACCCATTATTATATAGTTCTTGTAGGCTTGGTCTACGGCTCTATTGACGTTTGTGTAGAAGTTGTTAATCTCTTCTTCACATGCCGTTTCAGTTGGAGCGTATATCTGTATAATTGACATGGACAATCCTTGTATGTTTAAGTTTAATAATGCTACTCTATCGTTTATTCCCATGAAACTTTCAATCCAGTTCTTACGGGTTTTATTTATTATGAAACCGACTCCACGTTTGCCAGGTGTGTGTCCTGTGTGGCATAGTATGAAATTATTATATTCTTCTATCCTGGTGCCCGTCCTCCTTATTTCACACATTCCAATTATGTCGTATTTGATTTTAGTGAGAGCTTCGCTAAGTTCGATTAAGCGTTCGTAAGTAGATAAAGTTCTGACGTTGTAAGTTAATATGTAGAGATGATCTTTCTTCTTTTTAGTTGAGTTAAGTATTTCTTGTGTTAGTGTTCCATTTCTTATTATTGAAGGAGTTTGAGATGTCTTCTTTAGAGGGTTTTGGTCTTGATCTTCCACGGTGACCAGCCGGATTGGAAGATGGTTTTCGTTGCTTAGTTGAAATTGATTGAATGTTGCATCGTTGAGGGAGGGGGAAGTTGATTGTTATGAATGTAAGTTAGTGGTTTTATCGTTGGTTTGGTTATGTGGTGTATTAACGTTATTGTTTACTAAATAGCTTAGAATGCTTGGTTTAAGAACTCCTTCTGAGACACTATTTGATCTAGGTATATATGGGTTTGATTGTTTTATTTTTTTCTTAATGGGTCTTGTTGTACTATTACCAACTAGTACTTGAGAATTGGGATCTGACTCTGGTGAAGTCATCAGTATTCTTTTGTTATTTGATTTTAATATAACAAGCTTATCGTATTTTATCGTGACTTTATTTCCTTTCTCGCGCTCTCTATTTGCTTCCTCCTGTAGTTCTTTCCTTTTTTCTAGTATGTATTTAGGGTAGTCTTCGTTTAAGTAGTATTGGGTGTCTTTTAATAATCTTTTATGCTTGAGAATGCTGACCTTTGAACCAAGGGTAGAAAAGGTTACAATTATTGGTCGCGGCTTATCACCCTTTTTCCCCACTCTCTTTATTTCTTGAATATCTCTACAATCCAATTTTAATAACAGTCTCTCACTTATGAATTGCAATATATTGTTCTCCAAGTTATGATGGGATGTCTCACTCTCTTCGATACCGAAGAAAATTATGTTTCTTTGTCTTGCTTGTTTTTCCATAAATTGAATCATTTTTTCTTGTTGTTCAACATTTTCTTTCAAAGTTTGATGTTTTTCTTCCAATATGGAAAATTTCTCTTCTAATTTGTTAATTATGTTGAGTGTTACTTGCTCTGTCACCTTTTCACCACTTTTCTGAATTTCTATTTTTTGAGCGTTCAGTTCTTTTTGAATATTTTGTAAGGCTTTCATGATTTCTTCCATGCTGTCTGTTTTGTTTTGGTACTAGTTGCGCCCTCTAGTGGAGCTGGATAGTTTTTTTCATACGTAGTGTGCTTTTTTTCTAATAGATGGCGCTGTTTCCCAGATTATTTTGATATGACAGATAGGTAAAATTGCAGACTCATTCAGGAGAGAAGTTATGTTTTCCAAAAAAGGGATAGCTTTCGCGATTTTCATTCACTAGCACTCCGGCACTTTCATAGACCTTGGTACAATTATTAGTTCCTGGTTTCGCGAGAAAAGACTTGAAAAGTTCGTAGGCTGTTGTTTGTTAACACTTCAGTTTTTTCTTAGGTATTTTATGGATTATTCGTTAACTTAGGACCCTGCCTTCATTATATAGTCACATTCACTAGTTTATTTGTCACTTGTACGGTTTTTTATCACTATATTCACTTTCAATTATATTTTTAAATAACTTTTTTTTACGATCTACGTTGTTACCGCGTCTCAGTAACGCCTACCCTCCAAAACGTACTATGTTGCGACCATACCGAGGTTCAAGTCTTGAAGGCAATTTTCATGAATATTTTTTTTTGCATATCTAACACAATTTGAAATAACAATTTGACAACAACAATAACAATTCACAATTCATTACCAATAACAATTCATAATGTGATGTTATATGAAACCCACAATATTTTTAAACCTATATTTTTTTTTTTTTTTTTTTTTTTTTTATTGCCCTTGTAGGCAGACGAGCATACGGCCCACCTGATGGTGAGTGGTTACCGTCGCCCATGGACTTCAGCAATGCCAGGGGCAGAGCCAAGCCGCTGCCTACCGTTTAATACTCTCCACAAGCCTCGTTTGAAGAAGGACATGTCATAGCGCTCGGGAAACACCGTGGAGGGGAGCTCATTCCATAGCCGGATGGTACGTGGCAAAAAAGACCTCTGGAAACGCACTGTGGATGACCGCAGTGGCTCCAGGTAGTATGGATGAACTCTACTCCGGTGGCGGGCGGTGCGATGGTAAAAACGAGATGCCGGTATCATCTCGAACAATTCCTCAGAGCACTCCCCATGGAACATACGGTACAAAATACAGAGGGAACCGAAGTCCCTCCGCAGACCCAGAGGCTCCAAACGATCCGTGAGAATGGGATTATCGACAATCCGAACGGCCCTCCTCTGTATGGAGTCAAATGGAAGAAGCTGGTATTTGGGAGCCCCGGCCCAGAGATGGGAGCAGTACTCCACGCGAGGCATTTTAACTTTGGTAGATATGACCATCCTGTCCATTTCTGCTGTGACGCAGATATACGTTCCGGCTTACACATTGTGATGTCTATTTGTCCCGATTGCTACTTATAGCAACAACAAAAATCGGCATAATTTGCAAACGCTAAATCAATTTGGTTGAGCCAAAATAAGATTAGAGTTTGAAATTGTTGATGGAAAATGTCATAACAAAGTCTTAATGGAAGATAGCGATGGCATATTGATCGAGTTATCGATGCGACAACAATTTGCCGGTCCGCTCGGTTCGGGTGGCGCTATGCAAATGTTCGCGCTCCATTTTACGCTCGGCCCAACGGCTGTGCTCCGATGAAGCCGAGAGCGGCGAGGTCGCTGCGCCTGCATGCCGGATGTTCCGCTGTCGTCGCAGGAAATTGAGAGCGCTGCATAAATCCTGATCCTACAAACCAAATTTGATTCGGCCTAATCCGGATATTGATACGAAACAAACACTGCCGACTGATCTTTTAACGATTTCTCGTGAAAGCTTTGCCATTTTGAAGATATGAGGAGGCCACCGTAATTGAGTTTCCTTAGATAAACATGTTTTCAGTCATTCTTGTCGAACCCTCACAAAGTAACGCTGAGTGCCACTGGGGTGAAATATTGTCGGGGAAATTGAATACGTGCAAGTATTCTTTGACGGTTCGTTGCTCGGAAAACTGCGCTTAACATTAATACTACCTGACGATGTGGTAAATCTGCGGAAGAACGTTCGAAATGACAAATTGCAATCTGATCAAGTACCAATCTATTTGATTATTTTAAACGAAACCTATGTATAAGCCGAATGTAGAGTATGCTGTACGTCGACCCGTTTGCCTTTGATGGCAATAAAAATCATCTACAGATTATTTTTTCCAAAACAACAAAATATAGATTTGATAATAAATTCCAATATTAAAATTACTCGACGGCTTTTCCCACCTGTTCCCCGTGATTAAAGTGTGTTTCTTGCAAACACTCGGAACGAGCGATTCCAAATGTAAATGTTGGCCTAACGAAACCTTTTGAGGTGAACCAAAGGAAAAATTTGCACGAAGCTACCTCTAGTTCCTGTGTCATTTACGCGCTCCTGCTTCTCAAACAGACTCATCAAACAGTTCTTTCGAGTAACAAGCTTTATAAAAGTTGTGTTTTGTGAATAAATAAACTGAGATAGAAATAAAATAGCTTCTGATTTTATTAATGATTTGATTTCCGACGATCTTGGTTTTATTAGTGTTTTGTTTAAAGAGCAACTTAAAGCACCTCGTTGAAATAAATTAAACTGGTGAATTTAGTCACTCGAAATAGAAACTGTTTTGTGAACAAAAATCAGTTTTTACATAAAATTATCTAGATTTCTAAATCAGATGATTCCTGAAATCGATCCGAGCCTTCTTGTAGTGCAGCTAATATTTCACTATCGGTCCATCCATTAATACCTCGACCCTATGAACTCATTTAATTCCGACTATATTCAATTAAGTCGTGAGTACGACTGCGTATTTCCGCGAAAAAAAAATACTGTTACAAAAATATGTAGTTTTGTACAGCAGTCCTAAGTGATTTTATCGTTAATGTATCGAACTACCTAGCTAGTCGTACAGTACGAGGGGTACATTAAATTCAATAACTCGAGTTAGGGAGTTCGACGCTCCGACCGTCCTCAAAATAAGTAAAGAAGAAACTTTCGAAAAATTCTCTTCAACTTTTACTATTGTGTGTAAAAATTTATTTTCAATCTTAATGTGCTTACAAGTTAGGCTGACGGATATTTTATTTAAATTTATCTTGGTGTTTCAAAGTTTTTTTTAAAACGTTTCCATTTATTTTGTTATTAAGATACAGTTTTGGTTGATTTTTAATTACTGTTCAGGTAAATCAAATATTTTAAGTTCATATTTTTGTTAGGTTACGCTTGTGGAGAATACTCAGCTCTAGGCAGCGACTTGGCTATGCTCGGCATTGCTGATGTCCATGAGCGACGGACTACTCACCATCTGGTAGGCCGTATGAGCATCGGCCTACAAAGGCAATAAATAAAATATTTAAACTGATTAATTTTAATTTTGAATATAATTGAATTGGAATCTAAGACTTCACTAAATTCAATACTACAGAAAATTTAGCTGAAGGCAGTGGGCTTGTTTGTGGCCCTTTGGATTGTTAATATCCGTTAGTAGCAGTGACTATCTACCGTCAGGTGGGTTACATGCTTGTCTACTTATAACGGCAACAAACAAATTTAAATTTAATAACTAGGTGATGCGCTTAGAATGAAGTTTTCCAGTTACTACCATCGACAGACATCAGAGCCGTATCATCATCATCATTTCAGCCTATCGCCGTCCACTGCTGAACATAGGCCTCTCCAATAGATTTCCAGTGCGACCGGCCCATTGCCACCTGCATCCAACGAGACCCAGCGCTTTTTACTAGGTCGTCGGTCCATCTAGTAGGTGGCCGTCCCACACTGCGCTTGCCAGTACGTGGTCGCCACTCCAGGATCTTTCTGCCCCATCGACCGTCCTCTCTTCGTGCTATGTGGCCGGCCCATTGCCACTTCAGTTCACTAATTTTACGGGCTATGTCAGCAACCTTCGTTCTTCTACGGATCTCCTCATTTCGGATTCGATCACGTAGTGAAGCACCACGTCTCCGAGCCGTAAGTCATCACTGGTAACACACATTGGTTGTACGCCTTTGTCTTAAGGCACTGAGGTATTTTGGACGAGAAGACGTTGTGCAGTTTACCGAACGCTGCCCAGCCGAGTTGGATCCGTCTACTGACCTCTCTCTCAAAGTTGGACCTACCTAATCGGACTGCCTGTCCTAGGTATATATATTCGTCAACAGCTTCAAGAGCAGAGCTCCCAACAGTAACTATGGTGGGTGCAACATGGACATTGTACATGATTTTTGTTTTGTCCATGTTCATTTTAAGACCCACTTGTTGAGAAACCCTACTGAGGTCACCGAGCATACGCCCTAAATCTTCCAGCGACTCTGCCATGACCACGATGTCATCGGCAAACCGAAGATGAGTGATGTATTCGCCGTTAATATTGATGCCAAGTCCTTGCCATTCCAGAAGCTTGAAGGAATCCTCCAGAGCAGTGATAACCAGTTTCGGAGATATCACATCTCCCTGTCTCACTCCTCTGCCGTGTGGCCTCTGCCAGAGCCGTATACAATCTATATATCCTACCTACTCTGATAGCCTTGAAAGGCTATTTCAGCTTCTCCCTGACGTGTGTAGATGAGCTCACGGGGCTCAAACTTCTAAACTACTTCAGAACTACCGCAGAGCGCGTCTGTATAGGTCATAAATGCTGATTCCAATGCCTCTGAATTTATATCAAGCGTATTGAAAGCCGATTTAAATGAAAAAAAAAAGATCAATTCAATAGATCACTTGAAATAGCCAAATCGTTCAGTCATTGCGCCTTTTACCTTGTACGTGAGAAAAAAGTTAGCCATAAAACCTGCTTTCAATTTTATTATTCGCAAATTCGCTTTCTCTCTTGTTTTGATGTTCCTATTGCGGTAGTTTATGTCACTAAATGGGAGAGTGCTTTGCAGTTTACCTTTTGATTGTCACTTTCAAACACTTAAACGTCTAGTTGAAACGATATAACAACTTTGGACTCTAGTTGTTTGCAGTTAATAAACTTAAGACTGCAGTTAATGTAGAAACAATCAATTTACTGGTGATCGGTTTTGGAGGCTCTTCTGGGTAGATACTATCGTACACCCAAATACTGCCGCAATGACATCATGATTTCAATTTAAGGATAGCTGTTATTTTAATGAAATTGAGGTTAAGTGGCCGACCTAATGCTTCGAGATGGGTGATGGCAATTAATTTAGTATGTGGGCCACAATAACCATCTGGCACATCTGATTCCTTGTAAACTCGTCGGTCGATCTTTGCTAATAAATAAATATTGTAAAACAAGATTATTATGTTTCCGTTAAATTAATCGTTTTCAAATTGTATAACTAGTAATAAGCCTGGTCGATTACGGGAGGGATGCGATGCAACAGACTGGCTCGGCTCTCATCAAGTAATCATTATGACCGCGCCATGTTTTTAAAACGGCTCTAGATTGCGCATAGCCGCGATCCAAATTAATCCCCTACTACAATATTATAACACAAAATTGGGATAATTTGTTTCTCGAAAAATATGCTTCATTTTAATGAAAAAACTTCACAAAGCCTCAATATTAATTTTGCCAAACCTGAGCTCTGTACCGTAGGGCGTTACTTCTCTAGTATTTTTATACAATATGATTTTTACTCAAAAAACGAATTAAGATTTACGTTCTTATAAAACTTTTTCTAAATGTGTTTTTTTAAGGATAATTGGTCTTTTCTTAGTTTTAATCAGCAGACGAGCCCAAAGTCCTATGGCCATGGATTCAGAAGGTAGTCACGCCTCTGAAAATAATCGGCAAAAGTCTACGAGCATGTTCTTTTGCAATACGGGTCTTCGTTTATATACGGCATGTACATAAAGTTAGTTCTCATAAATTTTGTTGATATTAAATATAAGCAAGATTTATATTACTGAGCACTGACAAAAGATCAGTGCTGTTCTATGTGGAGTATAATTTCAAACTCATTAGAAAGACACACACTAGTTTTTTTATTCATTAAATTGATGCTCGCTTCGCATTAGTGATTAGCACTTAATGAAATAGGTCCGCGAAAAATATATATTAAAATCTCATATATAGCCGCTGAATCGTCTGTCGAAAGTTAATAACAAAAAACCTACTAAATATAATTGTACATAAATGTTCGTGAACGTGAAAATTCACGTGTCGTATCCGGATCGGCGGCCGCTGGAGCAATAACCGGTACAATGCGGTACAACTAACGACGCCGAATCTGCTCTTACCACAGAGCGAAACATTCAGATGGCCAAAATAAAAAAAATATTTAATATTCCAATTTTGTTTTAGTTTTATGAACTCAGTTTTTTTCAATGTTCGAAGTATGAATTCCGGAATTAAATTTTGAATTTGGAAATGCAAGAGTTGGCATCTACCCTCAACTGACTTTTAGGATCCACGATCATCCATTAGATGTTAGGAACTGCTTTGAATTTATCTAACATTAAGGTTTCGTTTTTTTGTAATATTAATATGATATTATTAATATGATTTCAATTTTAAAAAATATTGAGATTGACATTTTGTCAATTCTTTATTGCGATCAGTTCTTTGTATGGATACTGAGCGAGTTCAAATAAAACTTCGTTTTTTTTACGCAGATCTTCTAATCATGCTAGTCTTAAATACACTACAGTTTATAGAACAATGCAAATTTGCTCGCTTAAGATCGAAATTTTCAATATCATTAAACTGATGACTATCATAGTGTTTGTTGTCCATCAAACCGCACGATTTATTTTCTTCTGAAATAGAGAGAACCTTGTAATTTGTAAGAGTTATCAAAATGCACCTTACCTTATGTGCCTTACCACTAATGTGCCTCACCACTATTAGCAGGCACATAGCTAGGTATTACACAATTTCATATTGATAAATTTCAATTTGTGAACAATTAGCCGTGGTCTATAATTTATAATCATTTTATAATAACGGGTAATTTAGATGATAATTTTATATTGGTAGGACGTATTGTGAACCCGCACGGGTGGGTACGACCACCCCGCCTAGTTCTGCCGAGAAGCAGTAATGCGTTTCGGTTTGAATGGTGGGGCAGCCGTTGTACTGTAAAAACTGAGACCTTAGAATTCATATCTCAAGGTAGGTAGCGGCATTTACGTTGTAGATGTCTATGGGCTTCGGTAGCCACTTAACACTAGTTGGGCCGTGGGCTCGTCCAACCACCTAAGCAATAAAATAAAATAAAAGATGAAGGTAAAATACTCCGAAGAAGAAGCCCTTGACGTTGGTCAGACTAAGCGGTCGAAGAACTTAAAACACCAATGCCTCAGGCTCTCCATCAGGCCGAAGATCGTTCCATGTAGAAGAACGAGTTTGCTGCATATTTCCGTCGAAGTCACGATCCTCAGTAATGAGAGAATGATTTGAAGCGAGAAGCGAGACATGGTCAAAATGAGGCCCTCGCGAAAAATGCTCTATATAGACTGTACATCGCACCAAGGATTTACCTGCGAAGGGTTTCTTTAATATTTGGGACATGCTACCAGTAGGAGTAAACAATGTTTCGGCAAACTTTGTAGAATTGGAAGTCCTAGCTTAAGTTAGAAAGTTGAGAATGAATCGAACTTCTACGCGCAGATCATGGAAATGTAGCAATAACCACTCAAAGGTAGCCGAACTGATCTACCGGTAACCGATAGAATCTCATTAAAATATTACAACACAATAAAAAAGCTGAATCAAATATCTTTTAACTTTGCAGACCTTCTTAACGTTTTCGCGTGCCGAATCGGTCGCCACCCTAACTCAGACAGGGGTGGGTAATAAAACCACGCATTCCACTTGCAAGTCACGGACTAGATTACTGCGGGACACCCACGACATCCTGACGATGCGCCGCCGATCAACCCAAGAACTCATTCGCCTATTCATATAATATCAATTGCATTCATGACGGAATAAAAAGAGGACGTAAAAACTTGTTTTTTTTTTTGGAAACGAGTAGGTACTGGTAGAGCATGTGCGCCTGCACGGGTTGGTATCACCGCTCCGCCTATTAATATAATAAAGAAACCGTGCGTTCTGCTTTCAAACGTATTGTATTCAATAACAATAATAAATATGTAATAATAAAATCATTTAATGCCTTTCACACAGATTTAGATTAGACTAGAGGTCCCGTAGTAGTCGAAATTCGACTATAATTAATTGGAATTGTAAGTTTGTACACTATTATGTTTGTATTTTATACATTTTATACTTCTATCACAAATTTCGCCAAGACTACACTATAAAAAATATTAACAAAGACAAACAATATTTAATCTCAATTTGACAACAGACGTCAAGAACAAAAGTTTGACAATAAATAGTATGCATGCGTGTGTGCGTCAAATACATGGTATGTAGTGTAGTGTGTGTAATGTTTTCTTTATTGATTTAATGTATATTTTATGCATTATTTAAAAAAATATTAGCATTGTGCACTTCTTCTCTATATTCTCTATAAGTGTGGAAAATTTCATACTCCTTCGTCCGCGCAATTTTCGTAAAAAGGGATACAAAGTTTTTGCTTCACGTATTAATATATAGATTAGAGGTAAATAAAAAGAAAAGAGAAATATAATGGATCATTCAACGTTTTGTTGTTTATGTTGGCATTTGTACATTGTATTTTTAAATACTATTAGGTAGTCCAAGAGCTTGACTGGGCGCCCAACTGACGTCAAGTTATTACAAGACTCAAATACTCACATGGATATAAAATTCGTTCATAATTGTTCACAGGTTTGAGCTAGTGAGTGGTATATGGTAGTGATAGTGGTTATAATAGTGGTGGTGGTAGTAGTAGTAATAGTATTAGTGACAACAGTAGTATAGTAGTAATAGTAAAAATAGGCTAGTTATATCACGTTCACACAGTCTGAGTCTGATAAAAAATATATTATTTTCTTAATATGAAGTCCCATATCATGGTGGAGGCTTGATTATCTTTTGTGAAATTAAAACAAAAGAAGAGCAAATTAACTTAAGTAATTAAACTTAAACTCAACGATTACTTAATGGTTGTGTAACTATGCCAAGAAATCAGGGTAACCCGTAACCTCAGAGGTTCGCCACGAGGTATTACGGAGGTAGCTAATGGCCGTAAAGTACGAGCTTATAATTGAACCCGCTCCCCTTAGCGATAAACGAGGGCCCGTTACACGACACTAAGCTAATTTGTGCTTCCGATTTTTCGTTTCTTCGCCTTTATTTTTGGTTCCGTTAATTAACCTAACAGCAATTCAACTCAATGTTCCGGTAACATAGGTTTTCGAACGACAAGCGCTATCGTAACATTTTCTTGTTAAAGTAGTTACTACTTAATTAGGTTTTTTTTATATATTACTAGTTGACCCGGCAGACTTCGTAGTGCCTCAATCGATAAATAAAAAACCTAAGCTTTTGTATAAAATAAACTTAAAACAAACAAAAGGAATCCGTCCGACGGGGGTTTTTTTTTAATTCTGAGCTTTTTCATATTTATCTACCTTTTAAACCTTCTCTGAACTTCCACCAATAATTCAAGACCAAAATTAGCCAAATCGGTCCAGCCGTTCTCGAGTTTTAGCGAGACGAACGAACAGCAATTCATTTTTATATAATAAAATATATAGATTACAATGTTCGCAATTTTCATTGCATATTATAATGTATTGAATCAATACATTCCTTAAATTTTTATTAACTTAAGAACTTAGTTTGAGTATCGTTTGCCAAATTTTCAACATTTGCACAGATCGAAAATTACGAGTTGCAGAAAAGAATCGTTCTATCAAAAAGTAGCGGCGAAACCGGCAAATTGAATTGAATAAAACACACAAGTCCGCTAACGAGCCAGTGTTTACCCAAGTGGACACTAATTGGCTTAGCCAGCGGTCGCCACTGTCGTCCACATTCATATACGAAAACCAGATAGTTTGAAATGAACGAGCCACGAAGTCAGTTAACATGAAATTTGTTCATACTTTTATACTTACTGATAATATCGCGTTAGTATTGTGGAAAATGAGCTGCGCAACTTTACGGACATATACTAAGATACGTTCGTAAATAGATACAGGACGTATTGGAAACGTTCTGAAAAACCTAATATACGGTGGTAGGACCTCTTGTGAGTCTGCACGGGTAGATACCACCACCTTACCTATTTCTGCCGTGAAGCAGTAATGCGTTTCGGTTTGAAAGGTGGGGCAGCCGTTGTAACTATACTGAGATCTTATAAGGTGGGTGGCGCATCTACGTTGTAGATATCTATGGGCTCCAGTAACCACTAAACACCAGGTGGGCTGTGAGCTCGTCCGCCCATCTAAGCAATAAGAAAAAAAAACGACATTTGGGCCGTATTTTCCTTCATACATAGTCGATTCATAAATCAAACTTAATAAAACGGCAAACATTTATACTAATTTATACATACATGTTACAGTTCCACAATACAGGATTACATAATTCGAATTTCACCTTAAAGTAACTAAACAAATCCTCTTTTTTTTAAAAGATAGCTCAATTTAATTTTTCAAATACCGTGTCCAATCAGTTGACTTTTTCTTAGCTCTCGTTCGAACAGTATTCGTGCAGGGTGACTCCTGAATGAAGATGCAATCACCGTAACAAGACGCATGACTTGGGTAAATACACACCTGACCTTGCAAGTTCTTACATTAACTTCTTTAAATTAAAAAAAAATAGAACAGTAATAGTTTCTACGAATGTGGGTGGATACTATCGAAAAGCAGACGAAAAAATATTTAATGATGTCAACAACGGCCTGACTTGATTTCTATAACAAATAAACTTTGCCATTATAATATATTTTGAAAATGCAGTGGAATAATTGTCATCCTACCATTTAAATCACAACATATAGTAAGTAGCTCCACGATAAAAATGTTAAAGTGGTAATGATGAGTTGAACAAAGAAATTACAAAATTTAAAAGTATATTCTGCTTCATTTTAAATGCAGTATTTTTATGTATTATGTTACAGTATTCTCTAAAATAAATAAAAAAAATGATTCAATGTAACGAAAAACTGTAATTTCGTTAAGTAAATCATATCAGAATGAAAATGTGGCAGGTGCTGAGCTGATTTCTCCGAAATCTTCATACCCTAAGGGCAAGGCTGTATAAATTAAAGTCCTTACCTACATTTTTCTTCGACGTTAATAGAGGAAATTATTAAATTTAAATAAACAGAAGCCTCGGTCCGTTGAAATAAGCTCAGAGGAAATGGGGAAATAAAAATGTATTAATACTTGTACAGCCTTAACCGTTTTTTCAAGCACCGAGCGCTTATAGGAAAAAATATCTGTTTTTAATATAAGAATAATATAACGGCTATTAATTTGATACAGAATTCTCACCAATCTATCTCTCACCCTAATAACTAAATATAATTAGCACTTAAAGTAATTTTAAAGGCTTTAATACAAGCTGGTGCGTCTCCAGTGTGACCATGCCTTAGACACAGCTCATTCAAGAAGTGTACTTTGAAAATTGTCGGAATTTATCAAAAAATCTTTTTATTGTGTTCCGCTTTATTGGGTTTAGCTATTATTATAGCAATTTGATTATAACATGAACTAACAAAAAGGGGTATCATGTGAACACAGTTACAGTACTAGAAATAAATTGACGTCAACAGAGATGGCACAGACAATTTTATATACTTCATCCGACTATAATTTGGGATAGTGCAGATGCAAAGAAATTAACTATTTTGCGTAACAGGACGCTGTCATTCTAACGCAATAAAGATGTTAGATTTTACGTCTGTAAAGTTGGAAGGATATTTAAAAAATATTTTTTTAATTTTGGCGTATGGTAACCCTTGTCTCGAAGCGGGCGCGGTGGGTGGTTGGAACCCTACGACATCAGTGGCTTGTATCTTGCGCTGAATTTGCATATAAATTGTATCTTCTGGTCAGACACCGACCAAGATGACACGCGTCTATGATATATCCACGACTATGTCCTGCATATTTTACTAGTCTAAATTATAGGCTATGTTTTGAATTATGGGTGACGGACAAAACCAATTTTGGAGCTGGCTCCGTTAGAACTTACGATTTCCTTAAAAAGCACTTGATCTATTCGTTTCAAGAAGACGCTTTATTGAAGAAATGGTCAGAATTAACGGTTGTAGCAAAAGTATGTATGATTTTGAAGTGTAGATATGTTATTGCAACTTCACTTCAATAGTAATGTGATAGTAATCAAATTTAATAAATAGTGATTTTGATGGCATTTGTGGTTCGGCTTAGTATCCAAATATGCACGGCATTCACATTTCTATGGACTTCGTTTATAGCATAGATAATACTTTTTTTTTAGTTAGCTGGTCTTTGACGTCAAATAAAATTTTAATTAATTGAAATCTGAAAACCAATCGTTGTATAGTTACAAGACTATTTCAAATAATTTAATTACATAATCATTATTTAAGAGAACTAAAATCAAAATAGCCCGCACGAAAAACCATATTTATCGTTACTAAGCAAAATTAACGATTATATTAGTCTTCATCAACGCCTGTTCCCGAACGATGCCAGCAATAAAACGATGAAAAGAAGCTAATTTTTCAGCGACTCATCTCCGGACCCTATGAAGTCATCAATATTCATTTTGCGGCGCGCCTCCGAAACAAACACCTTTCACGGAACCATCACGCTGCTTTGCTTTGAGGAAACCATGACGGGAGCTTAACCAATTTATTTGTGTACAAATTACGTTCTGCATATGAAATAGTTGCACTGTTTTCGTTTTAATTTCTGTATCAATTATAATTTTAGATATAAATTGTTATTTGAACTAAGGTAAGGTAACTAACAAATTGCAAGACAATTCGGGAAAAGAAGCATTTTCTTCAGAATTTTCCTGTTTCTTTTGTCTTACTATTACTACTCTCCATGATGACCTGTAGCTTGACTCAATCAGTAAGTATATACAGTCGGCATCATTGCGCCACTTTAAGAAGGCGGCACGACACGAAAACCCTCTTGTTGTGGCCGCCGGAATTCACATACCCGATCTTGTGGACCGAATGGTAAACAGTCGACATCGCCCTAAACATGTCATTACGGATTCTCCCGATCCATTAACGGTTCTTTTAGGTACCTCAAGCACCGGTCACCGTCCTCGCCGAAACCGTCACTTGCGACGAAGGGCTCGGCGAGTAAATTAACTTATAAACACAGCCCACTGAGTTTCTCGCCGGATCTTCTCAGTGGGTCGCGGTTCCAAATCGGTGGTAGATTCTGCGAAGCACTGCTCTTGCTAGGGCCAGTGTTAGCAACACCTCCGGTTTGAGCCCCGAGAGCTCACCTACACACTAGGGTAACGCTGCTATAGCCTCTCAAGGCTATCAGCAAAGGTAGGAAAAAATACTACTGTTCTACTGTTTATTGAACCTTTTCAATCTGAATTTCTCGCTTACCTACATTTTGTATAACCACTAAAATTGCACATGCACAGATGTATTATTCTAATAATATAACATTCAACAACAATAATATATTATTCTAATAATATATACAAGGTAAAATGCTATTTAGACATAGTACTTATACATGTTTAACTATTTTGGACTCACAGAAGTTAACGTTGATAAACTCATTAAAATGAAACATGAATTATGCTAATCATTTTTTATTTAAAAAAAACTACCTAAATCGCTGAATTTTGTTCATAAAAATTAACATCAAATTCAAAAGAAAACCGTCAGTGTTACGATAATATAGTAGTAGTACTTTTGTGTTTTTCTGTCAGTATTCTGTACCCGGATATCTATTGCCTCATTAAACGATATCAAATAAGATATAATATACTCATGAATTACACCTCGCTTTAATTTAAATTTTAAATGTAAAAAACCTGAATAAATACTAATTTGGAAATAATTAATGAATACGAAGTTCGCTACTCAAGTGCCCATAGACAATAAAGCCAATTAATCATACTAGTCGATTATCCTCAATGTTACTCGTAAGGTCAATGCTGTTGGGATTGTTTGTTGTCGGTTTACGGTTATCAAATCGGAGAGATATTACGGTCGAAGATATTAGTATTCCATGCGAGCAGATAGTTGTATAATTCGAGGCGATTCGAGAGTTGTGCGACTCGGCGCGACCGCTAACGATTCGACAAGAGTAATGCGATACGCCACGTTCCGCTAGCACGAATTAACATATAAATTATATTGGTCATATTAAAAAGAAACTTAAGCCTTGTTTAGATCAATAGGGCTGTTAAATTGATTATAATAGTCGCTTGCTTTAAATGCGAGGTTTTCTGTTTGTAGAATCTACACTATTGTTTTAATTTGACGCACAGTTTGCAATAAACGCGGATCATATTTCCCGAGGCATTATCTACCAGTATCTTGGCCCATAGTTTAAGCAGTAGGTCTGTTAGTGTTTTAATTTTAGTTAGTTAATTTTTTTATTTCGGAATGAACTATACAATTTATTAGGGTTTAACTGAATATCATTATTTTTCCTATTCGTTTCACCCTTTTCATAATAGCAGCACGCGTTTTGTCATCTGTTTATTCACTGTCATTGTACTACATTCATGAACTGAATCCACCATATTATACATTATTAAATCACTCTAAATAATTCTCTTTTGTTTTTTGGATTGAATGTTTGTGTGCTGCTAGCTCCTTCCAATGCTTCCGGTATCCTTGCTCAGATCTGTGAATAACTTAAGTCAATACGTCGAGTACCATTTTGATAAGAGTATATATATATATACATATAATGGTATCTACGGTGTTTAAATAAGAAAAGACGAAATTGCGTTTCTTCTAAACAATAAGAAACAACATTTAATGCCCTTTCTTCAATAATTCTTTAACACACATTTCACAACGTCCATTAACCGAAAAATTATTTAAACAACTATCAATTGTCATATGACAGATTGACATTCAATCATTCATTACATCTCCCCCGCTGAAAAGACAATTGTAAGAGGCAGTGAATGGTTTTACAATTGTTTATCATATCAGATAGACACTGGAGACAACTTTGTTATATGGTAGAGGTTTGATTCTGCTTTTTTGTGTCCGGTGTCAACTTCATAGATCGATTCTGAAATCTTCTTTAGTATTTTGTATGGCCCTGTTCTCAATTCATCCATTTTTTTCCTGTTTAGTTTATTTCCATTCTCCACATAAACACTATCTCCTTCTTCCAATTTATACCCTTCTCTGTACTGGTCAAATATATTTTTATTATAATTGTGAGATTTTACTGTGTTTTCTAAGGCTAATTTTCGATCTCTTCTCAAATCTTCTGTTGTACAACTTGTTTTCAAATGTAGTGGTAGAATACTCACATTTTCACCCTCTAGAAGGTACCTGGGAGCAAACTTTGTAACTGTGTGTTCTGTTTCATTATATTTTTCTACGCATTCTTGTGCAATTGTTGTCCAAGATGTCTTCTTATCGCTTTCGTTTATTTTACATCTTATCTTATTTGTTAGTGTTTGATTTAATCTTTCGTTAAGCCCATTCGAAAAAGGCGCATCAACAGCTGTGAAAACTATTTTGATATTATTATTCTTTAGAAATTCTTTAAACTCTTTTGAATTTATGCCAGGGTATTGGTCTGATAATACCATATTAACGTCATAATTTTTTGTTACCTTTTGCATTAGCTTAATGAAATCATTGGAGCCTTGAGTTTTTGATGTACAAATATAGGCATACCGTGTGAAATGATCCACTAGAAGATGCAAATACCTTTTGGTTGATCGGGATCCTCCAAAGCCCCCAATAGTATCGATGGATACAATTTCAAACGGGTGTGTGGCTGGTCCCAAATGTGACATTAAACCATATTTCGACTTCCTCCTGGACTTGTTTTTAATGCAGGTTTCACACGCATCACACATTTTATTAATGTTTGCTGTAATATTTTTGGCTGAAAAGAATGGTGTTATTTTATTTGTCATTTGGGTTCTTCCAATGTGGCAGTATGTGTCATGGACTTTTTTTATTAGAGCTTTGCTAAGTTTTTCTGACAGTATAATCTTATTTCTTCTTTTATTTTTCTTGTAATAAACTTCATTCTCTAATATGTGCTTATTCTTTTCTTTTTGTAGGTCTGGATTTGTTAGCTGGTCATTCTTTATTTCTTGTAGGTCGATTAAATTTACGACCTTTAAAAAATCGTCGTTATTATCATTTGCTTCTAAGACTGGATTTCGGCTTAAGCAGTCCGCTTCTTGATTTGATTTTCCTGGGTTGTATTTAATTTCAAAATTATATTGTGATAGATAATATGTTAAATCACCTAGTTCCTCATCAGTTCGAGCTTTAATGTTCATATTTTCCAGGGGTTTATGATCTGTGTATACCATAAATTCTTTTCCCATAAGCCAATGTTGCCAGTATTTGACTGCTTCTTTTATCGCCAGACATTCTAAGTATATTGCCTTCTTCTTTTTCTGTGCTTCTGTTAATTTCTTCGAAAAATAAGCAACCGGTTTACTCACGCCGTTTTCATCGTCTTGTTTCAACACTGCTCCAACTCCTTTGATACTAGCATCTGTGTAAATTCTTATCGGTGAATCTGGGTCAAATATTTTTAGGATTGGTTCTGAGCAAAGCAATGCTCTAATTTTATCAAATGCTTCCTGGCATTCTGCCGTCCATACAAATTTCACATCTTTCCTTAATAAGTTATGTAATGGATCGAGGATAATTGCACTATGTGGTACAAACTTATGATGAAAATTTACTTTTCCCAAAAACTGCCGTATATTTTTCCTTGTTTCTGGAATTGGGAAGCTTTTGACAGCAGTTAAATAATCTTTCAGAGGTCTAACTGAATTGTCTTCTATTATATGACCCAAGTATTTAGCATGGTGACTTGCAAATGTACATTTTGAAAACTTCAGTCTAAACCCTTCCTTTTGTATTGCTTCCAGTAGTCTCGATATGTGTTGTATATGTTCCTCAAAAGTTTTAGAAAAAATTAAGATGTCGTCAATAAAGTTTACTGCAAAGTTAGATAGTCTGTGTTTTCTTATAATATTGCTCAATATTCTTTGGAAAATTGCTGGTGCAGTCTTTAACCCAAATGGGAGACAAGTCCATTGAAAATGTCCTTCTTGTGTCACAAAAGCAGTCTTATGTCTATCTTGAATTTTCAATGGGATCGACCAAAATGCTGAGTTTATGTCTAATGTAGAATAATACTTACAGTTTACTGTTTTGGTCATTAAGTCCTCTATAAGTGGGAAAGGTTGTGATTGTGGAACTACTATTTTGTTTAAATCTCTGAAATCTATGCATAATCTTGTTTTTTTATCATCTTCTTTCTTATATGCTAAAGTTACAGGAGCAGCAAACGGGCTGTAAGATTCCTCTATCAAATTTTTCTGTAGTAGCTTCGATATTTGACTTTCAATTTCTGTTCTGTCTTCAATTGTGCATCTGTACGGACGTTTATAGCAGTATTTATCTACCATCAAGTCTATATGGGCTTCATAATCCTGCACAGAGCCAACATCATATTTGTCCTTAGCAAAAACAGATTTGTATTTATCTACTAACTTCTCAATTTTTGATTGCTGATATAAATCTAGATGATTTACAGACATTTGAAATTCATCAATGTTTACATGTTCATTGAAATTAATTTCACACAATTTGTTGGTATTTATAGTAGTACCCTTTTTTACTATCTCAGAGTATAGTTCCATCTCTATCTTCTCTTTCTCTTCTATTCTCTCTTTAAATGTTTTTTCTTTATTTTTGTCACCTAGTACATCAGGAATTCCGACATTTGTTACATTATTCTCATTAAAACAATGTTCATTTGAGATTATGCTTTTCTTTTCGGGATATTGTATGATGTTAAGTTCTTCATTTTGTATTAATTTGAATTTTTTTATACAATCCAAACCAATTAAGAAGTCATAGTTAAAATTTTCATTATCCACCACAAAAATATCCATATTTCTTTCAATATTGTAGATTTTTATTTTTAGCGTTACCATACCTTTCGTTTTTTTCTCACCATTAATAGTCTTTAAGTTTACAACTTGCATATCATTTGTCTTCTGTTTCTCTTGTATTTTCAATAATCTTGCATTAATTAAAGAAACATTAGATCCAGAGTCATAGATTCCAGAAACCTTCAAAGTGTCATTTATTTGTAAACTTATTTTTATTAATGGTGGTATTTCTAGTTTTTTGGATTTTTCTCATTCAGTTCTATTTCCAATTCTGAATTATTTACTGTTTTTACCACAGCTTTTTTATTTTTTTCTTTGAACCAACAGCTGTCTTCTGGGTGGAACCGTTTCCCTTTTTTCTCATTTAAACAGATTGGGCATGGTTTCTTTTCGTCAATATTTTTCCCTTTATTATCTAAATTATATGAGCTGTTCCTTTTTTCATATTTATTTTTCATCACCAGATGTTCCAATTTTCTTATCTCATTGTAAAGGTCTTCCGTTCTTTGTAATGTTTCTTTGTCAATCTTGTCCGCCACATAATTGGGTAAACCAAATGCTATGAGATCAATAATTGTTCCGGTATCCACTGTCTTCCTGACTTCCAACAATAATTTCTCCTTCTTTAAAGCATACTCAAGTAAGGATCCCGATTGATATTTAAAGGCAAGAGCATATCTAGTGGAGGACCATCCTTTGTTCGCAAATGTCTCACAAAAATTTTTCTCCCATTTGCTCCATTCTGATTGTACTGTAAGCTTCATCAGCATACAACTGTACCAATCTACACTAGCATTTTCTAAGAAGTTCTTCAAAATTTCAATTTTTTGTTTATCCTCGTTTATTTGAAAACGTTCACATTCTTTATTAAAATCTTTGATCCACTGTAATGCATTTGAATTACGGCCGTTGAATTTTTCTATAATAAAATCCTTTGCAATTTTCCCTAAATTTTGTTTTTCTGGTTTCTGCTGTTTTTGTTCTTGTAGTTTTTCTAACAGTTTTTCAAGCATGTGATTAGAATCACTAGATGTCGATTCATAACTAACAGGTTGTTCTGAAATCTCTTCCAAATAACAATCATTGAATTGCAAATTTTGTTCTTCATCCAAATATGTTTTTGAAATTTCCTCCGTCACAGTTATCCATATTTTCCTCGTTTGATGCGTTTTTACTAAAGAGTTTTTTACTCTAGTGTAGTTAGGAGTAGTTGTGATCACCTTATGAAGATTTACGGGTTGATATTCGACTGGAATTCCAAAAACTTGTCCACTTGGTGTAGCAATGGAAGTTATGCATATGACGTTTGTTTTTCCATCCGCCATTGATTTCATTGTAAAATCAAATCTTAATTTTTCCATTTTCTCAATATATTAGCAAAAATGTTGTTTTATAATGGTATCTACGGTGTTTAAATAAGAAAAGACGAAATTGCGTTTCTTCTAAACAATAAGAAACAACATTTAATGCCCTTTCTTCAATAATTCTTTAACACACATTTCACAACGTCCATTAACCGAAAAATTATTTAAACAACTATCAATTGTCATATGACAGATTGACATTCAATCATTCATTACATACAAATACCTGCATAACTTCTTTCTCGTAATTTCTATCTTAAAGTTTGATGGTAGCTGAGGGGTGGGCATATTCTCAGACCGCAACGATTGATAACATAGTCCTGCCCGTTTCTACCGCGAAGCTATCACTCTAAAGAACGCGGTAGTCATTTTCCTATACAAAGTTTTTTTTTTGTTGCTTAGATGTGTGGACGAGCCCATAGACATCTACAAGGTAAATGCGCCACACACCTTGACATATAGTTCTGAGGTCTCAGTATAGTCACAACGGCCGCCCCACCCTTCAACCGAACGTATTACTGCTTCACGGCAGAAATAGGCGGGGCGGTGGTACCTACCCGTGCGGACTCACAAGAGGTCCTACCATCAGTAATTAATTACGCAAAGTAACGCAAAGTAATTACGCAAATTATAATTTTGCGGGTTTGATTTTTATTGCACGATGTTATTCCTTCACAGTGGAAGTCAATCGAACATTTGCTAAGTACGTATTTCATTAGAAAAATTGGTACCCGCCTGTGGGATTCGAACACCGGTGCATCGCTCTATACGAATGCACCGGACGTCTAATCCCTTAGGCCACGACGACTTCAAATTTTATTTTTTATTAGAGCCATACACCTATTGGGTGAAGTCGGCTCTATACATCCTTAAAAACGACAAAAAATGTGATGCCTGTGGTTTCCAGTAACTTGTTAACATCAAATGATTTCTTAGTTAATCTACCAATCTATGTACGTCTATGAAAAAGTCATAAGTCTACAATATTTAATTCTGTTAATATAGTATAAATTATATACCTAATACAGTTTACTTAAATATTTAAAAGTTATCGTTCCTTTTCGATACGTAGTTAATGAAAGAAAATTGTCAAGCGGCGGTCAACGGAGCCAAAGCACGTACGCGACAGCGAAGCCTTCCGGTCATTACTGCAGTATAGCACAAAATACCTATATCCGCCGTCTTCAACTTTATACTGTGCCCAATGGAATGAAGTTTTTCATATATTAAACGAGTAAATTGCCGCTTCATTATATCAACAAAGTCCATTGACAGCACAAAATAAATTACAACGCCTAAAATTCAAGCTTACTTTTAAAATCCGAACGCCTAAAAGATAGGGCTGCAGCAACAATCCGCACGCGAATTACCGTAGGCCGTATCTTAGATAATAATCTGACGAACAGGTAGTGTGAAATAGTTGTATTTGTTAGGCCGCTGTGAGCCAAGATCAGACATCCTCTTCTGATGAATAGTTACGAAATTTACTCGCCGAACACGTAAAGTACTCTAGCCACTGCTGCGTGATTAAAATTAAAAATACATTTCAAAAATAACGAAAGAAAATTCTTAAGATAGTGGTCGGAGTAGCCAACGCACGTACGAGACAGCTTTGAAGCGAGCCTTTCATTACCGCGACACGGCGCCGAATTTTAAGTCTTCAATCTTTAGTCACCTTACTACTTTTTTAATAGAAATGAATCATTGCTAGATAATTATATATGGTATGTCAATACATATAATACAACTGTAGAATCTAGTATTAAAGTAGTCATAAAATTGATGATTTCTGTACAATTAGTCACAGTAAAGTGCGACCTGGTTTACTACATATTTATCAACTAGCTTTTGCCCGCGACTTCGTCCGCGTGGTATAGTTTTTTTTTTTTATTGTTTACATGGGTGGACGTGGGTGGACGAGCTCACAGCCCACCTGGTGTTAAGTGGTTACTGGAGCCCATAGACATCTACAACGTAAATGCGCCACCCACCTTGAGATATAAGTTCTAAGGTCTCAGTATAGTTACAACGGCTACCCCACCCTTCAAACCGAAACGCATTACTGCTTCACGGCAGAAATAGGCAGGGCGGTGGTACCTACCCGTGCGGACTCACAAGAGATCCTACCACCAGTAGTTACTTTGGCATAACGCAAAATTTTACCTCCACTTAATTTACGTAGAAAGTGAAAATACATTTAAATTATAGAATGTTAAGGAGCTATTTAAACCCTCTATTTTGAAACATTATTTATTGGTGCTCCACTTGTATTGGTATTACCGTGATGTTATATAGCCTATAGCTTTCCTCAATAAATGGGCTATCTAACACTGAAAGAATTTTTCAAATCTGACCAGTAGTTCCTGAGATTAGCGCGTTCAAACAAACAAACTCTTCAGCTTTATAATATTATTAAATATAAATAATTTAGCTAAGTGAATTTTTTTTTTATTGCCCTTGTACGCCCACCTGATGGTGAGTGGTTACCGTTGCCCATGGACTTCAGCAAGGCCAGGGGCAGAGCCAAGCCGCTACCTACCGCAAAATATTTCGACATCTCCATGAAAAAGTTAAAAATGATGAAATGACTACTAGATATTTTTAATATGTTATTTATATTTACGGCCTACAAAAATGTAATGTATATATGCTAATAATAATTAATACAGACGAAAGAATTAAAGTATATTAGATTTACATAATTTTATGTAACTCGCAATCGTTCTCATTATAAGGTTATGTCTTCGCTCCGACTATAGAGGAGACTTTTATCAAGCTGTGTGGCGAACACGGTGGCTACACTAATATAATTCCGACGTTCTGCCGCCGTCCTTTCGCAAGAACAAGCCACTTCTGTTTATTTTACCGCAATGAATTTCTTTGCAATATTTTCTTCATTTTTAATTTTGAATACATTTGAGTACAATTCTCGGCGGTGGTTCTGCGCCCCCGGCAATCTCCAAATTGCCTCTTTATGTGCAGATGTTCCGACCCTCGGTTTTTCCGTCTTTTGAATGTCGTTTTGCTGTTAAATAACGTGCTCTTTTATTGTAATTTGGTCTTGTGAGTTCATTTTATGTGACTTTAAGATTGTCAACTTCATCATTAGCTAGAGTTGTCCTCAAAGTATACATTCATGATATATATTCAAAGTACATACACATTCTTCAAAGACATGAAATACGTTCATAATATATTCATAAAATATACAAAATTGCTTAATGTCAATATATGTAATATATAATAAAATATATATTATGCATTATATAAATATATAATACAATATATAATAAAATGAAAAAGCGATCAAAGTGTTAGAATAATATTACATTATGTAGAAACATTCGCAATTCACCATCTCTTAAGGCTGCAGCCAGAACGAATAACTAAAATATGTAAAAACTATATAATAAATAAAGAATGTTTACTGTCTTCGCACAGATCAAGAGGTAGATAATTATTTATCTTTCTTTTTTCTTTATAAATAACGTTAAAATGTATTTTATTGTTAAAATAGGTAAACAAACGCCATAAGCCAAGACCAGGTGGGCGGTGAAATCATTTACGCACATTTTATATGTATTAATAATACTAAAAACAATCACGTCTTTTACAAATCATGATTTAATAAAAGTCCTTCGCAATTGTTTCTTTGAGATTAAGAAAATAAATACAAAGCGCCCCGGTTTCCAGACGTGCAATTCCAAATACAGTATATTTATTGAAAGCGTAATCTTGGTTTATTACTGGAGATGATATCTTTTTTCATTTTTTGTTAAAAAATTATTACGGTTGAAACAAATTAATTCCGTAAATATTATGCTTACTTCTTTCAAAATTCGTATAAATTTGAAGGCGGATTTACAAATAGACGGGCCTAAGGGCCTGCGGCTGGAGCCAAATTACATCTTTATTCTCAAGTACCTAAACATTTTCTTCTCTGAAGAAAGACGAATATACTTCTAAGCTTTTTCTGTAAATGTGAAATTAATATTTTCTTGGTAATATTGAAACGAACTGGATGTTTATTATATTATAACTTCAACTAGACTTTTTGCTTGTCACTATTAACAAGTGTCATGAACTGTAACAGAAGTTGTTCTACACGTGTCGGTGAAAAAGCAACCGTGTGACGTATGACCTCACTTTTCGGCTCGCGCTGCTTCTGGCACAATAGTGTATTCCGGGAACGAGTTGCCGTCTACGTCTAGGTGAGCTTCAGATAGCCTGCCGATGGCAGGGATAGCAGACATAGCCTCGACAACCGCCGGTTCGATGTTAGTGGAGGGTGGGTGGTGGGGAGACATGCGCTCGCCGCGAAATACGTCGTCTTGCTCATAGTCTGCCCCGGATGAGTTTTGCCTCATGTATAGTATACTACTACATATAAATAATAGTTTAAAAAATTAAAAAAGTACGCGTTTATAGAAAGTCCAACTAAAAATTAGAAAATAATTTTTAATAAATTTGGATTAAAAATAATGTAAGAAAAAATTAAAAAATATTTTCTATTTTTGAGTTGGATTTTCTATAAAAGCGGTTTTAGTTTTTTTAAACTATTCTTTATTTTTCATTTTTTAGTTGAATTTCAGTATTATATATTTTTTCAGTTTTTCAAAAATTTCATCTGAATCAGTCCGCAACTTTTCCGAGAAATAGGTGATCGGCGCGCCTGGTAGTTTCCCTTCTTGGTCTTGACGCAGACACTCCGGGTTTCAAGAAAACAAAAAATCACTAATCCTGATTATCCTAGTAAGGAAAACGGATCAAATTGCTTAATATATTTAATTGTCATCGGTCCATAATAAGTATGCCAAATTTCGAGTTAATCCGACGTTTTGAAGGGGGTCAAAATCATGTTCAAAGATTCCGGTACATACTAACATACGTATGAAGCTAATAAAAGCGTATTAATAAGTTTCTTACTTCTAAAGAATTCTAATGTTAAAATAATTAAAATTAAATTAAAAAAAATAGGAATCTTTTAGGGACAAAATTCATTTATTATTAACAAGCCGCACTTAATTTAAATAAAGCGTATTAAATAAGTTAGTTAAATGTATTTTCACTCCACTTCAAACTTCGTTTAAAACAAAAAATAAAACTGAAAAAAAAGAACATTTTTTTAAACCTGCTCATTTATCGAGTTGAAAACGAAGTCATTCGAAGCGAAAAATATTATATATAGTTGTTGATATTTTCATTAGCTTAACCCTTTGAGCGCAAATCGTCAATATATAGACTCTCTCTCTATTAATGCGTATAAAGTGTGGAGCGTCTGAATACCGACTATTACTCAGTTTAATACTATTTAGTATTAATAATTTAATTTACTATAAACTAATTTAGTATTAATTATCGACATGTCTTAGCGCGCGCGGACGTATACCGTTTTAATAAGTTAATAATATTTATAAATAACCATTTAAAATTATTTTGCTATGAAGTTAGCATTAATTTATGTATTTTTTAAAGTTTAAGTTTTCGGATAAGGTACTTTTTTTCAAAAATCCTTGGGCGATTTTTACAAAATATGTGAAAATAAGCTCAGCACCAAAAGGGTTAAGCCAGTGGATTGGACACAAGACTGAGCGACGCACTTTACTGTGCCACTGACCGACATTAGTGGTTACAGATCAGACGACAACGTCTCAGACTGGTGCGTCACGCTCAGAAATGCGCCAACAATTGGAGGAGGAAGAAACCAGCAAATATTAATCCATTATCATCCATCCAAGTTAAGGTATAAGAAAAGAAATAGGCAGGACAGCAATCCGTGCGGGCTCACAACGTGAGTAACCAGGAGAAAAAGATAAGAAAATCATGTCAGGATATTAAGATTATATATTATATGGGTAAGAGGGGAGTGAGCGAAGAAATGGTATATGATAGAAGAGTATGGAAGGAGAAAACATGTTGCGCCGACCCCAGGTAACTGGGAGAAGGGCAGGATAATTATGATGATAATTAAGATTATATGTAGAAGTGCTACACTATAATCGGTATACAGATAAATAACAGGAATAGCTCTAGTAGGAAGGTATCAGATACCAACATTAATTTAAGAGCACGATATCATCATACAAGATACTTTGTTTTATTTGCTACAATATCATCGTTTTTTATTTGATTTCAAAAACAAAGAAACTGAACCCTAAATTATGTATAAAAAAATAGGAAACAATATTATCTTAAAAACAATATCCAGAATTCACTTTTCGCGTACATTTAGTATTGTAACAATACTTACATCGGGATCCTTTTCATACGAACATTTATGAACCTCAAAGGCCCTCTCGCATTTGTCTTTGTCCGGTGTATCTAAAACAATAATGTAAGAGTATTAATAATGCTCTCTCTAAATAGAAGAAAAGGTCTTCAGTGAATACTCAAGTAGCTAGTTATCCGACGTAAGGGGAAGAAAAGAAAGAGGAAAAGGAATTTTAGGACAGTCACATAGGATATTAGATCTCATCGTCTTGTTCGTGACGAAACGTATAAGATTTAGATATACATACATATATCAGTGGAAGAAATATCTGTGTAAAGTTCTTTGGGGTCTAATAAGTATACAGTATTCACGCTGTGTCTTCCAGCACATACCCTGGGTTGATAGGGCGGCTCGAGTATAATATGCGATAGAGCTTAAGTCACTCGTTGGATAGCGTTAACACTTGAAAACGAAAACTAAATATATTGCAAATATATTATTAGACGTTGCAAATATATATTACTTTCTTCTATAAAATTCAATAAAATTGTTTTAACCTACCGAGTTCTTTGCAGGAGAAAATCATTTTAGTTGCTCTGTCGAAATATTCTTCGGGAATGAGGCTTGTGAACATTTCATAATCAACAGTACCGTCATCATTTACCTGTAAAACGTTAAAATGTAGGTAACGTACACTGCTAGTACTATAAAATTATCCAAAACCTTTTAATTGTAAATCTAATCGCGTTAAAAATCGCGCGTTTTGAGTCCGTGCGGGTAGGTACCACCACCCTGCGTATTTCTGCCGTGAAGCAGTAATGCGTTTTAGTTTGAAGGGTGGGGCAGTCGTTGTAACTATACTTGAGACCTGAGAACTAATATCTCAAGGTGGGTGACGCATTTACGTTGTAGATGTCATGGGCGCCCGTAACCACTTAACACCAGGAGAGCTGTGAACTCCTCCAGCCATCTAAGCGATAAATAAAAAATGTACTAACTTGAGATACTTGAAATCAATCTTTTTTTTTTTTTTCAAACCAGCACAGACGGCAATGTGCATTACTTGGGTAAACACAAATAGCTGTCTCCGCAATAATGACTAAAACCTACCTTCTACGGGATTCGAATAAAAATGAACATAAACAAATGAAAATAGAAGGGAGTGTATGCAAACGTATTGAATTAAAAACAAATTAAATGTTTGTTTGTGTCTAATTTCGTATAGCGGCGAGGGTGAAGAGAGAAACAAACAAAACACGAAAACTCACAAGGCCCGCTTCCTCCAGTAGGCAGAACATATAGCACTTCAATTTCACGTCCTCCTTAAATATGCCGCTTTCACAATTCGTTATGTCCTCTGGGGACAAACAATGACTTTTAATCTATCTATACCTAGTCAGGTCATAAATTCTGTCACATGTTTAATGTAAAATAATTGAAACAAGTTTATTCATTATGCAACCATTCATATACCAAAATGAACTTAACAAAACATAGATTCTTATGACACTAAAGTTTATTCAAAATGACCTCCGTGATTTTGAGTACAGGCCTTCAATCTGCGCGGTCAGTTGTCTATCGCAGCACGAACGAGGTCCATGTCAATATCGGCGGCTGCCTTAATCAAGGATGTCTTGAGTGACTCCAAATTGGGATGAGGCTTTGAGCACGCCTCTTCCTCCAAGTCTTGCCATATCTTGTAATCTAACGGATTCAAATCTGGACTGGAGGAGGGCCAGTCTTCGTGCCGGATGAAGTCGATTTCACGCACCGCCAGCCAGTCTTGTGTGCTCTTCGCTCTATGAGCAGGCGCCGAATCTTGTTGGAATACCCAGTGCCTGTTATTGAACATGGTATGAGAAACAGGTTCCACAAGGTTCGTCAGGACTGTATTTTGATACACAACTGCATTCGTTTTTACACCTTTCTCACAAAAATGTACCTCTGTTAAGCCCCAATAAGAAACTCCCAACCATACCATGAGCGAGGATGGAAAATGACCTCGTTGGACACGCGGAATACGGTTGCTCGCTTCTTCACTACTGTGTGCGTAAACCCTATCATTTTGTTTGTTGCAGCTCTCTTCTACGGTAAAAATTTTTTCATCCGAAAAAAGAATTTCCCGATATTTTTTTCCCGCGTACCGCTTCAACAAAGCGCGGCATCTCTTCAGTCTCAAGTCCATTAGACGAGCATTCAAACGATGTCCTGTTTTTCTTCGATATGCCCGAAGCCCTAAGTCTTCATTTAACACCTTTTTTACAGTGGTTCTGCTTAACCCCATCCGAAGGGCCAACAGTTTCTGCTTACGTTTGGGATTTCTTTAATTTCACGCCTTCACAGCTTTTATCACTGCTGGAGTCCTAACAGACCGAGGGCGACCACTTCTTGACCTGTCATCTATACTAGAGTCTTCATTGTATCGTTTGATGATACGATAAACGAATGTTTTGGTTATATTCAAATTTTTCAGTATGTTAAAAATTTGAACTGGCGCGTAACCGCAACGATGCGACGCAATAACTGCAACACGGTCTTCTTTAAGCGTCCACTCCATATTTAAAAATGAGTAAAATTCTAAAAGTATACATTTTTATTTTCATGAACAATTCGAAATTCGAATTCAATAAACTTTTTTGTGGCCAGCATTCTAAAAGAAAAGTTTTTACTGTGTGACAATACTTATGACCTGACTAGTTATATACAAAAATGAATTGCTGTTCGTTAGTCTCGCTAAAACTCGAGAACGGCTGGACCGATTTGGCTAATTTTGGTATTGAATTGTTTGTGGAACTCCAGAGAAGGTTTAAAAGGTAGATAAATGAATGAAAATGTTCAGAATTAAATAAAAATAACAATTTGGTTTTTCCTTTGATGTGTCTCCCGTCGGACGGATTCCTTTTGTTTGTTTTAAGTTTATTTTATACAAAAGTTTAGGTCTTTTATTTATCGATTCAGGCACTACGCAGTCTGCCGGGTCAGCTAGTATAAGATAAATTACAACATGTATATTAAATACATATTTCAAATAACCATAAACATGTGAAAACTGAAAAAGTATTTTGATTTGCCTACGTAATGTGAACCGACGCTCTGTTTACTTTACTGTTTCGGAATCCTGTCAACTGGTTCGATACCCACTTACGTATACGAATAATTTTATTAAACTAAATGGTAAAAATGCATGTTATAGTATAGAACTAAATGTAACGAAAATAATGCAAAGAAAATATGTATGAACATATTATTATGTTATGTTATTATTTGTGAGTGCGATTGTCATGAGCTTAGCCGTCGATTGTATCGCGTCACCCGCATACTTACTTCTACAAAGGAGAAATGAATTCTTTCTTTTGACAACTCACCCTCTGAGACGCCGGTTTTACCGACACACTCGTCGTGTACCGTTTGTATTATTTCTTTGATTTCTTCACTAAGCACCTGAAACAATTTGCGCAGTGTAGCCAATCTTATTCTCTGTCGATGTATTTAAGAAAATGGCTATGAAATGGAAAGTTGTTTGATACTAAACATATCAGAGATTCGTTATTGTTTTCCAGTGAATAAAATAGTTTCATTTTCCGAAACCATTATGTTTATACAGGTAGATATCGATAATCTCTTCAAGTTTTTGTTCATCACTAATTTACTTATGGATACACAAGTACACTTTCCAAATGGCCTGGCGAAATAGTTTTAAATGGTAGATCTTCTAATACATTAAATGAAAACTACGTATACTGAAAGGATGGTCTGGAAGGTATTAACATCCAGTACACTGATTGCGAATATGATGTTGTTCAATTCCCGTAGACAGGTACCAGCCACCTTTTTTAATAACACACACTTGTCCATGAACGATTTCCACGGTGAAGAAATAATTTCTTTTAATAAATATTAAAACCGAAAAATTTGTATAATTTGCGTAAGGCAGACAGTGTGGTATCTACCTGAGGCAAATACCACACTGGCTATTTCATGGGTATGATCGGTGGAATAATACAATAAGTATAATTTAGTGGCTTACTGCATCCACATTCTTTTTTTTATTGCCTTTCTAGTCAGATGAGCATACGGCCCACCTGATGGCAAGTGGTAACCGTCGCTCATGGACGTCAGCAAAGCCAGGGGCAGAGTCAAGCCGCTGTCTATCATTGTATACACATGATGTAGTGATGACTATGGTTTCATCGCGTGACATGTCAGGTTTCAAGTAGTTATTATCCAATTAACATCAAATGGACCGCTCATTTACGCATCAATGCAAAGAATATAAAACGTGAAAAACATGAAGAAAAAATTATAATACTAAGATCTAACTATAAAATTTAATTTCACGTTCATTCGCGATAAATCTACTTACTTAATGGATAAATTTAATCTTATAATAGAATAATCAAAGTTTAACAATTTATTTTAAAAACTGGTCTGTACAAACATAATTTTACGTGAACTTTCAAGAATGTTTCTCAATCGAAATGTACATACTTCAAAGGTGCTCAATTCTATGTAGTACTTTGTTGTACTTCGAATGCGGTGCCTTTGTGAGCGTTACCGTTGGGAAAATAAGATGTTTCAATATTAAAAATGAGATAACGTTCTCAAAGAAAGTATTAAGTCATGATTCCACTGGGACCAGCCCGGTACGCATCAACTTGTATCATAAAGTTAAATATTAATTTAAACGACGAGAGTTCGTGCCCATTGTCCCCAATTATTTTACTTTGCAATAGTTTGGAAAAGCTGTTTAATTACTCATTCAAAAGCAGTTCGAATTTTAAAAATAAATATTTTTATTTTCACAAATATATAAATAATAAACACAAATAAATCAGTGGATAATAATTAATAATAGGTAATTTACTCACCGTTTCGTGAATATAGTAGGTACTACAGAAAAAAATGCTCTCATTATTTCCCAAAGCAAGAGGAAAATCTCCTACCGGGCCTATGCTATTGGTCGGTAGACCGATTTGGCCCAAATACTGTTGTAAAAATTATATACAGATGCAATATTTCTCGAGATTTATTCTAAGCGCTATCAATGAATTCGTCAAGCAATTGGAGAGACTTTGCTAACTTTGCAATATTTGTACCATCCTGGCTACATCAGTACAGCAACTGTGCCTTCAGATCTACAGGCCTCATTACCTACCTAACCGTTATGCTATTAAAACAGATTTCATCTTCGTTAATTAAAATCAAGGAGAGTAGTTGTCCTAGAATTTATTCTACGGTGTCTACCGAGTATACGGGAACTGATTGGAACTCAACGAAGACGAATGTTTATGATTTCTAAGGTGATCATATTGTTACACGCTGGAGTTCGGGATAAATAAAATTCCACCAAAGTACAATTAAAAACTGTATTCAACGCTTAGAACAATCAAAACACTTCACACCTTAAAATTCTCAATTCGCTTCTTCCGCTTCGCTTCAGGTGATCCGTTGGCTGTTTCGCTTCGAGTAGTTTGATTACTAGCTGACTGCGTGCCATCTCTGCAACGCTTTTACAGCCGATACCACATCCCTAGAATTATCGAGAATATTCCACACATCTCTAGTATTCTGTTTTCGCTATCTGACAATAAATGGCGTTGTACTTTTCGAGCGTTCTAGGTGCTACTAGATCCTTCGATATTCGTTCAACTATTCGGCGATAGATGACGTTACTTTTAGTGGCGTAACAATATAAACTTTTTATTTACGTTTTTTCCATGCATGTAGTAATTTAAAAAACGTCAACCGTAAAAGAGTACGCCTTTTAAAAATTTTATACTTTCAGCATAAATAAATATTTTATTTTCTGTGATTTAGTAAAATTTTTTCCTTTTTTTGTATTCCGTGGCTTATACAAGGCGTGTTCAAAAACTGTAATACAAAGTCGTGTTTCAATGGAGATACGAATGTAAACAGAAGATACACATTGCATTAAGTATTCGTAGACGACGTTGAGAAATATGGCGACTGCGTGCGTTCCGCGACGACACTCATCCGTCAAACGTCGCGTCATTCTCCACACTAAAACACTTCTTAAACTACACCGCCTAGGTGACAAATTGACGCCACTTTATGTGAGCATTCGTCGTAAACAAAGCTGTTAGGAACTTTTCTGTGCACGCCGATTCAATTAGTAGTCTTTTTTTTAATTGGCAAATAGATGCGAAATATACTCGCGAACTGCCTAATGGCAAAGGCATAAGGTCTCCTTCTTAGTGTAAAATGGCTGAACCACAATTCACACAATTCATACCGAGCGGCATGACTGCAGCAGAGATGAAAATAGTGGAATCTAACTTAGCACGACTTTTACGCAAATTTTGACTTTTATTTTCTTTCACACAATATTATTCTTATATATCTTTATATCTGATAGCAGTTATTCGGTGATTTTGCAATATTTATGTATGTATTTATTTAAATATTTTTACATAATTAAAACCTATGAGTAGGAGTCGTATAGCAACTTATCATTTATTTTGCACTCAAATAAGGTAAGTAAAAACCTCCTGTTTATATCTAATATATAAAATTCTCGTGTCACGGTGTGCGTGATTGAACTCCTCCGAAACGGCTCAACCGATTTTCGTCAATCTTAGCGTGCATATCGGCCAGAGTAGAGAATCGGATAACATCTATTTTTCATCCCCCTAAATGTTAAGGGTGGTCTAGCCCTAAATTTTTTTTTTTTTTGACAAAATATTTGTTTTTATTTTTATATGATACGGCATACAAAAATACATACAACCCTAAATTTTCACCCCTCTACGATGAACCCTTATTATTTATTTGTTAATTAAAAACTAATTTTTTTTGCAAGAATTTTGTTTTTATTTTGTCACGAATTAAAATAAAAAATCTGATGTTACTCTCAATTTTTCATCTCTCTATGATCAACCCCTATTTTTATTTGTTAATTATAAACTTAAATTTTTGGGCAAGATTTTTTTTATTATTTTGTCATGACTTAAAATAAAAAAATTCATATTACTCTCAATTTTCACTCTTATACGATCAACCCCTATTTTTCCATCCCGATTTTTATTTTTTTAATCTTTGCACAGATCCGCAATAAAGTTGCAAGATGGCAATCAAATATTATAATTGTAGTACGATAAATTCTTATTCAGAGTTTATAATTTCAAGTTTCTTTAATATTTTTTTTTTAATATTCAATTTGATCTCCCATCCTCGCCGGTCGACTACTGATCAACTATCAATCGATCAGTTATCCCCGCCAGGTGTCACCACTCATCCAGCAAATATCACGTAGTAGGGATAAGGACGAAGCCGGTCTCCTGTCTTACTCACTATACATTTTTCAGCCATGTTTTTTTTTGTGTATCAATCTTAGCTTGCCAGCCATGTTTTTTTGGTTTTATTTGTGTATCAATAGTATCTGAGAATCGGCTACTATCTATTTTTAATACCCCTAAGTGATAAGGGTTGTCCACCCCAAAAATTTGTTTTTTATTTTTTGGAGATTTTTTTTTGTTATAATGAGGTATTATGTTGTTGCATGAGGTTTTTTTTTCTACAATAGAATTTCCTTAGAAATCTTATTTAAGGCAACACAACGTTTACCAGGTCAGCTAGTAGTTATATAATACAGAGAATCCTAGATTAGGTCACCAGGGCGATATGTGTTTTTACTAATGTATTTATTTTAGAATCATGGTTATTACAAGACTAGCTTTATTCGATGATTCATAAAAAATCAAAATCGTCTCCAATACAAAGGAAGATATTTGTGAAATGTTATATTTGTAGATAGTTTTTGTTAAAATTAATTTAATTGTACATATTAAAGTGGTTTTCGCGGTCTATATAATATTTCACTAAATAAATATACTTCATTGCTATCTGATTAGTTTAAAAAGAAGAGAGACCAAATAACGTGATCCTGGGAGAGAGGGTTACGACTATAATAATATTGTTATAGACTGCTCGTGGCTCCGGGACATCAGGCGCTTCTCAATTGCCATTTCAAGATAAGATATCGCTAATACATATACATATTCTGAATCCGGAACCTGAAGCGGAAGTTTCAATAGTTATTGTATTACGTATGGCCTAATTACAAAACGGAAGACACGTTATGTTTCGATAAAAATGTCGGTAAAACAGTGGTACCTATATGTGCGGTATTATGAAACTTTTCTTTTTCCTACCTTTGCTGATAGCCTTGAGAGGCTATTTCAGCTTCACCCTAACGTGTGTAGATGAGCTCACGGGGCTCAAACCGGAGTGTTGCTAACACTGACCCTAGCAAGAGCAGTGCTTCGCAGAATCTACCAATGAATCGGAAACGCGACCCACTGAGAAGATCGGGCGAGAAACTCAGTGGGCTGTGTCTGTGGGTTAATTCGCTCGTCGAGCCGTTCGTCGCAAGCGACAGGTTCGACGAGGACGGTGACCGGAGCTATGAAACGACCTAATATGATATGATGGAACGGCCACATTAATGAGTGTGGTGTCACTCGTACTAATCGATCTTTTTTTTTCTATATTTAAAAATTAATAGTGGCATCGGCCTATTTCTACCGTGAAGCAGTAATGCGTTTCGGTTTAAAGGGTGGGGCAGCCGTTGTAACTATACTTGAGACCTTAGAACTTATATCTCAAGGTGGGTGGCGCATTTACGTTGTAGATGTCTATGGGCTCCAGTAACCATTTAACACCAGGTGGGCTATGGGCTCGTCCACCCATCTAAGCAATAAAAATAAAATGTAACTTTTTTTAATTTGCCGTCACCCCTCTTTGAAATGAGATTGAAGTCGACTTCTTTTTTACCCTTCAAATTGCAATGTTTAATTACTTGCCGAAAAAAAAGAATAGTGGTCCAAGAACACTAAACATTACGGGTATCAACCTATGCGGTCTCACCGCCATTTTAGTCACAAAATTGTCAAGTATCCGATTTATCGAAAAGCATAAAATGTATGTAAAGGCGGCATTAAGCGATATCGCTTCTAAGTACAATATAATATAATTTAAAAGCCATCGTGACTTAAAGGATAAGACGTTTGGTCAAGCGATGCATCGTTAATAATTTGCGTAGTTACTGGGGTAGGACGTCTTGTGAGTCCACACGGGTAGGTAGCACCACTTGCCTATTTCTGTCGTGATGGAGTAATCCGTGTCGGTTTGAAAGAAGGGCAGCCGTTGTACTATAAAAACTGAGACCTTAGAAATCTTGTGTCAAAGTGGGTGACGGCATTTACGTTGTAAATGTCTACGAGCTCTGGTAACCACTCAACATCAGGTAGGCCTTGAGGTCGTCCACTCAAACATAGCAATTAAAAAAAATGATAATTTCAAAAGACATACCGGTTTATCTTTTCCACCGTAGACGAAAGCCAGTAGCGCAAATATTACGTGAAGCGACGCTGTGATCATGCTTCACGGTCGTTTCGTCAATAGTGATATAATGACCTCTTGGTGTCTTTATATCACATTAAACGCCATGGTAAGTGTCGATTTTCTAGACGGCTAAGATTACCAATTAACACATAAACGAGCTCTGCGATAAAAGCCGTAATCAGGGCGGGAACTTCGGGCACGCTAATGTGTAAGCAGATAACCATCTATTACTTGAGTTCTCCGCAAGTAAGTGTACTGTGGACAAAGTTGAAACCGCTAACGTTTTCGGTTTTCGATTGACAGAAATCCGCTTTGAATTTACTTAGTGGTAATTATTAATTAATTACAAAATACAAGAAAAAAAAAGAACCGATTTAACGTGAAAAGAAAGACCAATACGGTACGGTATGCACGTTTAAAAATTCCAAGTCAATACCTAAATAAACTATAACAGTCACACCGTTCTTCTTTGTATTCTACACAGTGTAGATGAATACTACATACTTCCTTCTTAATCTAAAACTGAAGTAGTGACAGAAAGTTCGGTGATTTTTTCTCTCTCTAAGGTTGTGAGCGGCGGTTTTTCCTCCAGTCATTTTCCAACTTTTGAACAATCATTCATTGTTTTCGCTCGGAACAATGAAAGGGAGCTTACGTGTTTTTGTGTTGCCTCTATTGTTCTCGGCACAATAATAATTATAAAATTAATGTCATAATTTGCGGGTTCGCTAACGGGGTAGGAGTGAACCGCTTTCCGATATCATAACGATTATTAATGACTTAGTAGCTGTGAACATAATTTTGCTCTAGTTGTACACGATAAGAATATACCATGGGTATATGTTGTTGGTTTATTATTTTAACTAGGTATTGAAATTGTGGCAATATTACTAATTAAAACTTAAATTTCCCTTTTTGATTTCATAATCTAAAATTACTTTCCATCTTTGACTCAACTTAGATTAACGATCTTCCATAATTGTCACTAGACGATGACCGAGCATTGCTCGTTTTTTTTTGATAACGCCATCTTGTTGTGTCTTTATAGCGGTTAGTTGCCCTCAATTAAGAAAAATAGTATTATTATTCGCCAATAGATGTCGGGAAGAGTTGATTATTGAAAACACAAATAAAACAACATTTTCTGAAAATAAATCGTAGCTAGATCGATTTATCGCCCCCGAAATCCCCTGTATACTAAATTTTATGAAAATCGTTGGAGCCGTTTCCGAGATTCAGATTATATAAGTATATATTAATATACAAGAATTGCTCGTTTAAAGGTATAAAATTAGGTTTCCATATTTTTGCATTAATATAAAAACAAATCGTCAAACAAGTACACGCGGCCCGCCAATCGGTAAACCACTCTTCTCTAATAAAAATGATTGCATAAACTTTTTATACGAGCACAGATATTTTGATAACGTGTTCAATCGACATGAAAAATCCATTAGTTGTGCTGAATCGGCAACTGGGCTCATAGGCGGCGCCAGTGGCCGTAGCTAAGCGGATTTCCTGCAAACCTGCCGAACGCGTACGTACTAACATGATTGTACTTGTTTATTGTGACTACTCGTGAAATACGAGACGCGTAAGCTATTAATATACCTTGATAATATTTGGCAAAGCCTTTTTAAAACAACTTTACCGACCTACTACTACAACCTACCAGCAACCTAACCTACTATTTTTACGAATCATCAGGCGTTTGTGAGACGAAAACTTTAAAGTACCTATTCGACGCGTCGGAAATAATATAATGAAAATAAAACGCTATTTCAAAGCGCAAAACTTGTTTTAATTGTCTCAATTACACGCGAAAACCGAAAAAAGTATTAGACTTACTACTAAAACTTACCACTACTTCCCTTTTTAATACCTTTTCAAATTGATGGTGATATTATGAGCCCTCACTCACGGGCAGATGGCGTATTGCTTATTTCTGCCGAGAAGCAATTACTTAAGCTTTTGATTCGAAAGACAGGATTGTTTTTATTCCAACAAAATTGAAACGGCGTGCTCATACCGCATGGATGACCGTAGCATTCACATTGTAGTATCTATCAGCTCCAGTTAACGTTTACCACATTATACGTATCCGTATCGCACATAAGATATGTGCATGTGTGTGTGTTTTTAGGAAAAGAGGACACGTCACCCAGATGTTTCTTCATTCAAAGCGGATTCACACAATACGAATTTCCATTCTTTAGCTACGTATTCATGCTTGACCAATAGGTACATAATTGAACATTGTTTTTTGGTTACGCAAGCAGTTTACCGTAATTTTGATTTAAGATATTCTATACCCTGCAATTTTTAAATTGTGATTTCTATCGCTACAAAACTGACAAGAGACTCATCATAAATATACTTTTAATGTGTGTATGTAAAAAAAAATACGAGAAGTCATTAATTTCGAAAGGTATAAAATTTAAAGATGAGTACAGGCGTTAGGGGGAGACATCATTACCGCAATCAAAGCAGCTGAACCGCAGTACGGCTCGACCGCCCGACGGTTCCCGCTAACGACGAGAGCTCTCGATAAAAACTAAAAACACGTGCGAGCCCGAGGAAAGTTTTAATGAGTACACGGCTGCTACTCGAATCAGTATACCTGAATGTCTCTGTATACGTGAACGACGACTTTTTTTTTACCCAAGAGGAAGAACAGGCGAACGTACAACCCATCTGCTTCTAAACGACTACTAGAGCCTATAAATACAATTTGAATATATATTTTTATATTCTTAAACGGGTCAATGAGCTCATGACGCACTTGGTTTAAGTGGTTATCGGAGCCCATAGACATCAAGAATTACTTCTAAGTCTCCGTTTTACAGTATAACTGCTGTTCCACAATTCAAACCGAAATGCATTAGTGCTTCACAACAGAAATGGGCATGGTGATAGAAATAGGCATTCTATATTCTATCCTACTTTATAAACAAGACCAGCATCAATTGATATTCATGACATTTGCAATTGCGTTGGAACAAAATTATTGCGGTAGCTTAATAGACAAGACATCTATGGGACTAGCCAAAGCTATCCAAGTGCTAACGGTAGGCAGTGGCTTGGCTCTGCCCCTGGCATTGCTGACGTCCATGAGCGACGGTAACCATTCACCATCAGGTGGGCCGTAAGCTTGTCTGCCTATACGGCAATAAAACACAAACAAAAAAAAACCAAGCGTTGTGGAAAGGGACACAAATGTATGGGATGGAGACAAGCTAACGAAAAGTCACGTAGTAGCTCTTGAAGGATGGAAGGAAGGAGTTGTCGTTAACAAATGTACTAAGTTGGCCATTAATTGAGCCCAGACCATGGATACTGGTAATTCAGCTCGGGTCACGTTACAGTAGTCAGTCGCTAACCACAAAACCAATAAGCCCATGAACGACTCTTGATTTTACCATTAAACCACAAATCGGTATGCCTTGACTCCCCCTTATTTAATGAAATGGATTTTATACATTTAAAGTCCTAAAAAATTACTAATAGCTTCAAGCGCAAAGCTTTGGTAAAATATTATGTAGATTTTTACTTGATACGCAAAAATTTCAGCGACTAATAGATATAAAAACAATAAAAATAAAACTGATTTATATCGTACGACCAAAATCCTTTTGGCAAGGTGCATTTTCCATTTTACCCATATCAATACGTTTTCGGGGAACATAAAAAATCCATTAGATTTGTGCATTGGCTGAACGAACTTCAATGCAAAGCGCTTGGCGGGCGAACGATGGCAGCAAAAGCAACGTCAATTGATCCCACGTAAGCGGATCTGTTTCGAGTTTCAGCTCTATCAACATAATTATATCGTACAGAAGTACTGACTTTCTCTTCTCCATCAACAAGCATTACCCACTAATACAAACCAATTGAGTGCTCACGATTTAGTCAGTTGTTTCAAAGAAATAAATAAACTCTCAAATGTGTGATCCTCTTGAAATAAATTGTTAAAATAATGCCGTTTTTTTTACTTGGCAATCTGCTGATGTTACAAGAACAATTAATTTATATCCTATACAAAAAAAAACCTAATTATTTCGATGGTACACGATAAATGGACATAATTACGTTTAACAAGGAATTATTAATTTCTCTCAAGAAATCTACAAAAGGTTTCATTTAGAAAGAGCAATGAAACATTGAGTAAAACAGATGTTTTTATTATTCTCGATAACCCTCTGCGCGCTGTGCAGTCGCGTAAAAACGAGAATAAATTGTGAGAATCTTTGCAAAACAATAGTTGGAAATGGTGTACGCGAGAAAAAGCCGGATGCAAATGCCATTCATATTAATTAGCAAAGCGAGACGGGGCTTTTACGAAATTAGACGGTGATTTCAGGGAAGATTTATTGTTGTGTTTGAAATGGTTTCGGGAGCAAAGGTAGCCATTTAGACGAGGCTAAATTGGTATTGTCAGAGTGGGCTTAAATTGAATTGACTGAAGTCGCTTGTTTGCTTTGAACGGGGACTCACGGATGAAGGTAAAAACTTGTTAATTTATTACCTGCGTACGCGTTGAGGGAAATTGGAAGCGTGGTGCAAATGATTGATTACCGGATGCGTTTGCCTTACGTCGTTTGTCTAATGTATTACTCAATCATGGTGCCCTGATTGTTAGTGGACTTTTGTGAAATATGTGCGTAGTGTACGTGTACCTACCCTCAAAAAATAACGCTCTTACTCTCAGCCCGCTTTATATAGAAAACGTATTTATGAGATAAACCTACAACTACCTTCCGATGAAAATTCAAACACCGGCCTAATGGTACCTGCCAGCGGGATTCAAACACCAGCCTAGTGGTACCTGCTAACGGGATTCCAACACCAGGCTCGATACGTTCACGGATTTTATTTCATTACTAGGTTTTGTCCGCGACTTCATTTACGTAGAAGGTGATTTTTTTTTAGTAATAGCTAAGGAGCTATTTAAGTTTATAACATCACGGTATTACAAAATCACGGTTTTTAACCGACTTCAAAAGAGGAGGTTTTGAATTCGGTTCGGAATATGTTCACCGAATTCTCGAGAATGCTTGAACCGATTCTGGTGATTTCTTTTTCTTTTATTTTTGGTCCAAAAGGTAGACTTCCCGAATGGTCTTGTAAGCATCAGGAGCAGGATCTGATGATAGGATCCTGGAGAAATCCAGAAAAACTACAATTTTCGAAGCCTATCTTGAAGTGATTTAGGTGTTTCTTGTTATTTTTCTTATTCTGTGCCGCCGCACACCAGCCTGCCGGCGCCTTGTACATCTACCTAGTCAGGTCATAAATTCTGTCACATGTTTAATGTAAAATAATTGAAACAAGTTTATTCATTATGTAACCATTCATATACCAAAATGAACTTAACAAAACATAGATTCCTATGACACTAAAGTTTATTCAAAATGACCTCCATGATTTTGAATACAGGCCTTCAATCTGCGCGGCCAGTCGTCTATCGCAGCACGAACGAGGCCCATGTCAATATCGGCGGCTGCCTTAATCAAGGATGTCTTGAGTGACTCCAAATTGGGATGAGGCTTTGAGCACGCCTTTTCCTCCAAGTGTTGCCATATCTTGTAATCTAACGGATTCAAATCTGGACTGGAGGAGGGCCAGTCTTCGTGCCGGATGAAGTCGATTTCACGCGCCGCCAGCCAATCTTGTGTGCTCTTCGCTCTATGAGCTGGCGCCGAATCTTGTTGGAATACCCAGTGCCTGTTATTGAACATGGTATGAGAAACAGGTTCCACAAGGTTCGTCAGGACTGTATTTTGATACACAACTGCATTAGTTTTTACACCTTTCTCACAAAAATGTACCTCTGTTAAGCCCCAATAAGAAACTCCCAACCATACCATGAGCGAGGATGGAAAATAACCTCGTTGGACACGTGGAATACGGTTGCTCGCTTCTTCACTACTGTGTGCGTACACCTTATCATTTTGTTTGTTGTAGCTCTCTTCTACGGTAAAAAATTTTTCATCCGAAAAAAGAATTTCCCGATATTTTTTTCCCGCGTACCGCTTCAACAAAGCGCGGCATCTCTTCAGTCTCAGGTCCATTAGACGAGCATTCAAACGATGTCCTGTTTTTCTTCGATATGCCCGAAGCCCTAAGTCTTCATTTAACACCCTTTTCACCGTGGTTCTGCTATATTATGTGGGCTGGATATACTCAAAGATCGTACAACGCTCTCCGTGTTCAATACAATAACGCGTTTAGGGTGCTGGTGGTGCTGCCCCGCTTTTGTAGCGCATCAGGGATGTTTGCAGACGCGCACATAGATTGTTTTTACGCTACCATGCGTAAGAGGTATGCATCTCTGGTAAACAGAGTGAGGGCCAGCTCCAACAATATCCTGAGCATGATCGCAAGCAGGCTGGACTGTATATACATGGGTCGCTGTGGTGCCATCTCCCATGGGATGTTACCACAGTAATTCATTGTGATGTAAATATAACTACTAACATAGGTCTAAGTCTTATTAACAATTTATATGAGTCATGGTTACTTGAAATAAAAACATTATTATTATTATTATTATTATTATTAACCCCATCTGAAGGGCCAACAGTTTCTGCTTACGTTTGGGATTTCTTTGAATTCGCGCCTTCACAGCTTTTATCACTGCTGGAGTCCTAACAGACCGAGGGCGACCACTTCTTGACCTGTCATCTACACTAGAGTCTTCGTTGTATCGTTTGATGGTACGATAAACGAATCTTTTGGTTTTATTCAAATTTTTCAGTATGTTAAAAATTTGAATTGGCGCGTAACCGCAACGATGCAACGCAATAACTGCAACACGGTCTTCTTTAAGCGTCCACTCCATATTTAAAAATGAGTAAAATTCTAAAAGTATATATTTTTATTTTCATGAACAATTCGAAATTCGAATTCAATAAACTTTTTTGTGGCCAGCATTCTAAAAGAACAGTTTTTACTGTGTGACAATATTTAAGTATGACCTGACTAGTTATATTACGCGCTTGATCATTATTTTGCTGCGATGTTATTTTAAAACTGCGATATCTTCTAAAATGCTCATTAAAATCAAATGAGGGCAAATTTATTTTAAATTAAATACTTGTAATGATTAATGATTTATTTGGATTTAATATCATCTTTATAAAAAGAGCTTCATAAATAATGCTTATTTTAGAACAAATTTCGTGAGTCTAAAAAAGGTTATTTATAGTGAGCCAAGCTTAAAATATAGACATGCGCTGTCGTGTACTTATTTTTAAAACTTTGAAAGGGGAACAATTATTCTTTCATATATTATTTTAGCGAAACTTTAACAGTTTCCGCAGCGCACGCAGCGGAAGCTCTCAAAGGGGAAAAAGCGATTTTGAAACTTTATTTATTAGTGCTCCGCTTGTATTGGTCTTACGGTGATGTTATATAGCCTATAACCTTCCTCAATAAATGGGCTATCTAACATTGAAAGAATTTCGGACCAGTAGTTCCTGAGATTAGCGCGCTCAACCAAACAAACAAACTCTTCGCCTTTATAATATTAGTATAGATATTACATTTGTGCACTTTCAGGGGCTAAACACGTAATAAACCACCATTACCGCACAATTGCACCAGAAGGAACAAAATAAATAGATTTTATTAAAATTTTCCTTGATTTTCATTCTTTACACGATTATTCTGTCTTCGCGAACACGTTCCTGAACAAAATTGACAGGTTGGTTGGGGAAAATATTCAGAAAAAGAAAAATTGAACCTACTCTAGGATAAACTCGTAGCGTATTCGCATTACTGCACCAGCCCCATTATTCTAATTTAAATTGTGAGCATGTAAAGGGTTTTTCATTAACAACACTCCAACTTGAAGAAGGGTGACCGGTTGGACCCATCGAGTTATAGGCCTATCGCGATAACTTCCTTGCTTTCCAAGGTGATGGAGCGAATAATAAATACACAACTCCTGAAGTATCTGGAAGATTACGGACTGATTAGTGACCGATAGTACGGTTTTCGTCACGGTCGCTCAGCTGGTGATCTTCTTGTATACTTTAATCACAGGTGGGCTTAAGTCCTGGAGAGAAAGGGCGAGGCTCTTGCTGTGACCTTTAATATCGCGAAGGCCTTCGACACGGTCTGGCATAGGGCACTTGTCGAAGCTACCATCTTACGGAATCCCCGAGGGACTCTGCAAGTGGATCGCTAGCTTTTTGGATGGACGGAGCACCACGGTCGTTCTAGATGGTAACTGCTCTGATACCATGACCATTAACGCTGACGTTCAAGATTCGGTGCTCTCCCCAACATTTTTCATCCTGTATATCAATGACATGGTGTCTATTGATGAAATGCATTGCTATGCGGATGACAGCACGTGCGTGATATACCGACCGTCAGTCTCTCTCGGAGCGTAGAGAGACGATCAAAACTTGTGTCTAGTGGAGAACTCTCTGGCGCGAGTCTCCGAACGGAGTGAATTAAACTTAATTCAATACAACCCATTGAACACAATTTTGCGCGTTGACTGCGAAGATGGATCCCTTTGTCATGGCGCCGCAATTCCAAGGAGTATCCCTGCAACCTTCCGAGATTATCTAGATATTTGGGGTCGACATTTCAAGCGATTTCCAATTTCGGAGTCATTTGGAAAGCAAAGCCAAGCTGGCGTCCAAAATGCTGGGAGTTCTCAACAGAGCGAAGCGGTACTTCACATCTGGACTAAGACTTTTGCTTTATAAAGCACACGGACTTGTGCTCGCGTGGATTACTGTTCCCATCAGAATCTCTGGGACGGGGCTTCCAAATAACAGCTTCTTCCATTTGACTCCATACAGAAGGGGGCCGTTCGGATTGTTGATAATCTCATTCTCACGGATCGTTTGGAACCTCTGGGTCTGCGGAGGGACTTCGGTTCCCTCTGTGTATTGTACCGTATGTTCCATGGGGAGTGCACTGAGGAATTGTTTGACATGATACCAACATCTCGTTTTTACCATCGCACCGCCCGCCACCGTAGTAGAGATCATCCATACTACCTGAAGCCATTGCGTTCGTCCACAGTGCGTTTCCAGAGATTTTTTTTGCCACGTACCATCCTGCTTTGGAATGAGCTCCACAGTGTTTCCCGTGCCCTATGACATATCCTTCTTCAAACGAGGCTTGTGGAGAGTACTTAGCGGTAGGCAGCGGCTTGGCTCTGCCCCTGGCATTGCTGAAGTCCATGGGCGATGGTAAAAACTCATCATCTGGTGGACCGTATGCTCGTTTGCCTACAAGGATCATAAAAAAAACTAAAAAACTTAAAAAAAATATTTAAAAAACCTGTTTCAATGATATTGCGTCAATTTTTATTTTATTTTAAATGGTTTTTGATGACAGTATATATGCAATATAATTTCAGCCAAATGGCGGCCGCGACTCCGCTGTAAGTGGTGTATCCTGGTGGACCCATTTTGTATGATATCGTCGCATAAATGGGGCTCAATATCGCGAAGAGCGCGAGTTACGTTGGCTTTCAGGGCGGCAATAGACTGTAGTTTGTCTGCATAGACTAAAGATTTCACGTAGCTCCACAAAAAGTAGTCGAACGGTGTTAAGTCACACGATCTCGTTGGCCAGTTGATGTCGCCACCACGCGAAATGACGAAGCCTTCAAATTTCTAATCCAATAAATTTAATGTTTCCCGTGCTGTATGGGAAGTGTCGCTGTCCTGTTGGGACTGCATGTTTGTGAGATCCATACCATCTATCCTAGGCTACAAAAAGTTTGTTATCATCACCCGATATCGGTCGCCATTGACAGTGAACGCGGCTCCTTACGCGTCAGTGTAGAGGCACCTGAAGAATGTCCCGTGTATTTTCATCGCTCATTTGGAGCCGGCAATTTTGTTTATTAACAAATCCACTCAACCAGAAGTGAGTCTTATTACTGAAGATGGTTTCTTTCCGAAAGCAGGGCCAGCAGCCAAATGCTCTAAAGTCCAATCAGCGAATGCACGGCGCTCTCTGTGGTCGCTGGGTTTTAACTCTTGGATTAATTGTAATTTGTATGGATGAAAACCCAAGTTTCGACGCAAAATCCGCCAAGTTGATGTCGCAGAAAGACCCAGCTCTTGCGCACGACCTGGAATGGACTATCTGGGTTTTTATCGCAATCTGTCCCGAACGGCAACATTCTTTATCGATCTTGAGTTTCTTTGACGTGCGGGTACTGTTTCATAAACCAACAACCCGGTTGTCTCAAAAAATTTCATTAAACGACGGATTGTGGACTCTGCAGGATAGCCTTGGACGCCATAAATTATGACGCAATGTACAGAGCGTTATGCAAATAGAGCACTGATTTTATTATTAGGTATCAATTTTAACAATTTCTACGCTTTGCTGAAACGTGGAGCGTTCCATTGTAAAATGTCACGACTATATATGTTCATGCCAAATTTGACACCTATCACTTTACCAAGATAGCCGCTATGAGCTATCAAAGTTCGCGCGTCCAATTGAAAAACCCTTTATTATAGGTAAGAACACTACCTTGCGTATCGCCGGTAAAAGAATAGCATGAAAGCCCTTATAGTCTAAGAAGTAGGTTGTGTTTAATAACAATTTATATAATTTAAGCACGAATAAAATTAAACACGAATAATTTAATAAAAATCCTGAGTGCTCTGAACGTCAGTTATTCAGTACAAATCTAGGCGGTAACCTAGCTTAATTTAAAAAAGGGTAAAGTAAATAAAAAATCAAATCACTTTCACAACTTTATTAATTGATATACTTTAATGTGAAAAACGAATGAGAAAAACGCCCGTCGAAATTTGTAAAATGATTTAGGAAATATCACAAACGAAAATCTGTCTTGTACTATAGATATATTACTTATTTAGTCCACCCATGCTTACCCCAGTAACTTATTTCGATAACTAGTGTTATATGACTAAACCTCACAAAAACGTTAAGTATTTTTAAGTACATTAACTTCTTTTATATGTATTTCAATTCCCAAAAATACATTTGAAAAAAAGAATACTGAGAAATGAAATACCTATCACTATGTAATCAAAACGGATTCCTTGACAATTTTAGTCAAATCGTATTAATATGTATATTGTAAAAAAAGTGTACAAACACGTATTATGCGCGATTTCTAAGGTTTATAGATGGAAGAAATTAATAAAAAAGAGCTTAAAACTATTCATTGCCATTTTTGGAGATCCATTTTCTATCTTCTACTATGCATTTTCTGAACTAAAAATACATTATATAGACGATTTGATATTAAAAATAAATTTAAATAAAGTACTATAAAAATAAATATATAATAACTATGTATAATAAAAGGATGGGACGGTCGACATTTGTCGGGCATGCCACCGTCCGAGAGAGACTATTAGACATCTTGTTTCTGGCTGTTCTCGTTTTGCTAATGGCGAGTACCTACTTGAATAAACATAACAAAGTTGCTAGGATTATCCATCAACAACTTGTTCTCAAATACACTTTTCTTGATTATGCTGCTGCTGTACCTTATTATCAATACCAACCTCAGCCAATTCTTGAAAATGGTCATGTTACGCTCTAATGGGACCGATCTATTATCACGGATAGGTATATTGTTGCATTGGCAGGCATTGCATTTTCAGGCTTATTGAATACTGATAATGTGATAAGTAGGCTTGTCGAGCAGTGTTGGTTGATATTACCATTCCTCATGACTAGAACCTCGTGAAGGCAGAAAAGGACAAATTAATAAAATATTTAGACCTGGCCCACGAGACTACCGCCATGTAGCATGTTAATATAACCATCATTGTTCCAATAGTTGTGTCGGTACACGGTTTGATAGCGAAACACCTTAAGAAACTATCGTTATCCAGCTGGGTTAGGAGCCTGATACAGAAGACAGTTATCTTCAATACTGCACGTATTGTGAGTAGGTTTTTCATTTTGTAGTCCTAACCACCGGTAACTTGCGTCGTAGACACAGCCATCAGAGGCAATCTATTTTTATATAGTGTTTTTTAAAAATTGTAATTTTAATTTCTTTTAAATCTTAAAAATCTTAAATCTTAAAAAATATTGTATAATCAATAAGATTTTAAATTAACATAATAATTAAAGATTATAATCAATTAGTTTCATAAAAAAGGTGAAAATAACATAAAATTGATTTTACGATCAAAAAATATAGAAAAAATGTTCATACTCGAAAGAAAATTGATTAATTGAAGTTCAGTCGCAGTGAGGGAAAGCACAACCAAGGAACAACTTATCAAGTCTAAATATAAATTAAGAAATTTTGGTACTAATTACAAATTACAATTTTATACAGAAATATTTCGTTGACATTTAAAAACATTGTACGAAATTTACTGTTTAATTCTGGATTTGAAACATTCTATAAATCAATCAATACCGTAATCAGAATAACAAAGTATTTTAATTACGACAAAAGCAAAGATTAATTTAAAAAAAACCCATAGCTTATAAAAAGAAAGGTTGATTTGAACGTGTATTACGATACCGGGTTATCCGATAAGCGATTTAGGGTCATAGCACACATATCAACTCGAAAAGCGATCGTCACGGTATCGCCTTTCGTTTCCGTCAAACAGCGTAACCAAAGTGGATTAGCAGCTCCGATATGTCGGTTACAGCTAGGCGACGCGGACGCCGCGCTTACTCCAGGCAGGCCGCGGAAGATATAACACGGGCAATGGTGGAAGAAGAAACGCAAGCGCGGCCGCCCAAAACACGTCGTCTCGGATCCTCCCGATCCACTAACGGTGCTTCTAGGTACTTCAAGCACCGGTCACCGTTCTCGTCGAACCCGTCGCTTGCGACGAAAGGCTCGACGAGTAAATTGACTGAGTTTCTCGCCGGATCTTCTCAATGGGTCGCGATTCCGATCCGGTGGTAGATTCTGCGAAGCACGACTCTTGCTAGGGTTCGTGTTAGCATCGTCGTCAGTTGAGCCCCGTGAGCTCACTTACTAGTTACGGTTACGCTGGAATAGCGGCTCCAGGCTACCAGCTTAGGTAGGAAAAAAAAAAAAGCGGCGACCGACAGACGTAAACGCGGGGATTGCTAGTTGGCCACGTGTCACACCATGGATCGTACTTATACCGAAAGGAATCATTTACGTTACGATTTAAATTAATGTGCTTTTGCGTATGAAGTTTCATACAAAGAATATTAAATGGCACGAGTTGATACGGTTACGATCCCTTTCAGAGTTGATATGTTTGCTATGACCCTAAATAAGAATATATTTACGCTTAATTTCCTTTTAGAGTAGCGTGAGCGAGTTTTGAATTAACCTTTACATTGTTTTCATATTTGTTTTCTGTTTATTTTTAATACAAATATATTGAAAATCTATTTCAGTGCCTCATTCAATCGTGTTAATTTACTTTGTTTTCGTAATTAACATTTAAAAAACTTCAAAGTTTATTTAAGCACAGAAACTCGTCAAGATTATAAAAACAAAAAAAAAGAATGAAAATGAGGTATCAAACAAATAAGAAAATGGTACTAAGCTGAGCTTCACCTATTTGTACATTAAAGCGATAATTAATGATATCCACATTGAAACATGACATTCACATATAAAAAATGTAGAAAAGACTTTTAAAAATTTTGGGTAATACCTACCAATGAGTGTTTTTTTAATACTAGGTGTATTAAAAAAAAAACTATTGTTATTTAGTTATTAATTAGTGAAAACAGGTGTGATTATAGAAACCTTACCTAAAATGCTAACAAGATCGGAGAACCTAGTTTCATCGTAATGAATGTTTAATGGATAGAAGGCAATCATTTATTTTTATTTCGATTTTGACAAGCAGCTTAAAACAATAACAGCAATATTCTAATTATGTTCTGCTAGGCTTTTTGTTCCTGCAGCATAATGCGAATACACTAATTCATATAAAAACACAAAATACAAATTATAACTGTTTCACAACCATCCATTTGTTAGTAAATGCCATGTTGAATTGTGTTAACTGTCAGAATTCATAAACAGCTCCTACAAAATATTAGATAAAATAAATAAGCAAACAATCAATTTTCTCGAGCTCTTCAATGAGCTCGGCTAACTTCGTGCTACGACAGAGCCTAGCCAATGGAGGCGCGCATAGACACCATTTTACACTTACCAACCAGCCTTCTTGAAGAGCAGTGCCTCCGTCCTAAGAACTGTCATTCGTTTTCGTTTGCTAACGTCAAGAGAAGATTTCTAAATTGTTCTAAGACAAGAAAGCATAATTCCATTAACTCGATCACCCTATTCGCCCCTATGATGTCTAATGATGGTGTTAATAATGCAGTTTTCCAACTTATATATATACATATATCCATATAAAAATTTAGCCTTTCTGGAATCTACTTGAGTTTAACCAAAAATAATATTACAAATGCTTTGTCTTAATAGTAATACTTTCTGTGTGAATCCTTAAAAATAAAAATCTATATCTATTCTGAAAAATTAAGTACATAATAATTTTATTTGCAATAGTGTAATTTAAATTATGTCTTGATTGTATTTGACTTTCAAAGTTCTGTTGCATTATTGTCCCTATTTATTTTACAATTACAATATACCAGTAAACAACTATATGGACTCAAGCCTTCATCAGTCAAAAATTAGATTATATTTTGAAGACCATATACATCACATTTCAATAAATTTCAAAACAAATGAAGTCAACTAATATCTAGAATTCCAATTTTGGTTTAGAAGCATTTTTATATTCTCTCTCTCTAGAAATTTCATATAATTAATCAAGCTTATGTTGTAGATTGATTTAAGCAACAAGATTTTCCTGAAGTTATAGAATTTCAGATATAAGTAACCCTTAATGGGCAATCTATATGCTCAATGTACTTTAACCTAGTTTAAAAATCCACAGCTGATATTGTCACTGCATTGTGTCTCCGTTCATTCTGAACTCCCAATCTTCATAGTGTCTGATGATTGATTCTCATAGGTCTTAACATCATAATTTGTCACAAGCAAGGTGGCGGCAGCGGTATGTCAATTAGTTTGCAGATCTCCAGAAGGAAATTCTTCAGTATTGCAGGTTGATTACTTCTGGAGCCATTTAATATTACAGTTGGTATAAAAGTTGGATTTAAAATGTGTGTGTCATCACCATGCTTCTTCAATAATTCTGACCCGTGATCTGTATTTGCACAGTTACTTATTGGATCAGAGTCTATATTCATTGATTTTGAGCACTGTAAAATATAATAATATTATTAAATAAGAAATTGGCAAACAGTATTGTTCCATTGCACAGTGTTTAGCATAGTATAGCTGTAATTGTATTTTCTTATGAATTGAATTACAGGAGCTAGTAATAAAAAAATACCCTTTGAAGAGCTTCATCAGCGTCATTATTATCTGTGATCATACATGTGGTAAATTTCACAGCCTTAGTCATATTACTCACAGCCTCTATTGAACAAGAATGTATTTTATTAGCATAGCACTCTTCTTCACCATGCTGACATGAAAATATGTACTTTCCATTGATTTCTTTGGTCTGTAAATAAATTTTATTTTCTAGTGAATTTTGTGTAATTCAATCTTAAAGCATCCTTATCCTTTAATATGTTAGTTATTGTTTAACATACCGTCGCTTTGCCATAAGGAACTAAAGTCACATCTAGGAACTCTGAAAGCTTTTCTGTCACCGGTGCTAAATTTTTGACAAAAAAATATTTTGAGTCAGGACATAGAGCCTCATAGTACACTCGCACCTTCACTTTATCCTGCTTGTGCTTGTTATATTTATCATCTTCGAGCTCCAATATGTCGGTATCTACGCTCTTTAAAAAGAGAAGATAAAAAATTATAATTTAAATAAATCAGTTTATATTTAATTTTTCTGTTAACATTATTAATTTAAATAAAAAACTGTTATCTAGAAAATTCAATTGATAACAATGCTTACTTTCAAAACGTTTATCATAACTTACCTCTGAAAACAGAGCTACAGGTTTTTCTGGTATTAGTCGAAAAAACTGCCACATAATCAAACTCAAAAGCACAAGCACGATTATTCTGTATCTATTGCAGTGATAGAATGCCATTTTCATTCATTGAAGTCTTTCGAACACTTTATTAAGCTATTTTTATCAAGATCTGATCTTTCTCAGCCTCTAAATCGTAGTATTTTGAAAAAATATGTTATCATTTTATTGATACCTCACAATGGGTAATCTACATATTAACAAACTCAATGCACGACTGCCAACAATTGCTCATATTTTTTTTGTCATATTTTTGGTATGATATTAAACATCATTACGAAATGTTAAAGCCCTGAAAATACGAATACCAAAGTGGTACATACATACATACATGAATTAATGTTTTTTTTATTCTTGGCTTGAATTCGGTACGATAAATAACCTATCAATTTTGCACAAGTGACAACTGACAAATTGTTTGACAACATGCATGATTTTTTTAAGGGATTTTATGACCTGGTAATTAAGACCTTTAGGTCAAATCTTATTTAATTTATATTCTTATTTTTATGAAAAAAGATAATATGAAGTGAAATGAAATGAGATAATATGGTATGAAATATAATCTCAGTAAAATAGCTGTCATTTACTGAGACTTTTTGGAGGATCCCGAGAAGTTACGTTCTGCGACTTTATTTGATTTTTCCACATTTGTGCACTTTCACAGATACTAAACAGTTAATAAACCACCGTTATTACACATTGAAACCTGAAGAAACACTAAACAGACAAAATAAAACAACTTGGATTTTCTTCTAACTTGGTGCTCTCGTCAAACCAAGGATAAAGAAACGTGAAAATTATGGTAAGAACCCATTAAATAATAATGTTTATAATTAGTTTTGCGTTAGGGTTAAAATAAACTTACAACAAGTATTTACATATTATTTATTTCATTCTATCAATTGTAGTGAATTAAACTTTTCTACGTCATAGAAACCAGCTTTAACTTGTCTCCCACCGAAGAAACGTCCATTAAGATCAACTACTGCTTTAATAGCACTTTCAATTCGTTTGAATTCAACAAATATTCTAACTGCTTCATCTGACGGTACATTCGGCATTTCAAAAATGAGCACTTTGACTACTTCTCCATATTTTGTGTTGCATTCATCTTTGACTTCGGGCTCTAGTTCTTCGTCAACATCGCCTGGACCAACCATATTCTGTAAGAACATTTATTTTAGTAAATTGGTGGCGGAGCTGTTATGTTTAATGATGATATTAAGTTCTAAGACGAAAGCATTTAATCTTCTTAATGGCGATTGGTGAGTTGAGTTTTGCTTGAGTAAATGCCACTGCGGCCTTGAAACAGCTCAAACTTCAAAACAACATAAATCGGAATGCATGATTGCGTCGCAATGGAGATATCCATTTTACATACGTACAGAGTAGTCAAACAACATGTAAATTGCAATGTAAACTAATAAATAAATTCGAATTCGAAGTTGAAATTGTAATGTTATTTTAGGCTAATTAGGTTAACTTACTCTAAGCAATACAACTTTGCTTGGTGTCTTCATTATTTCAGTTATTGATGGCTCGTTTCTTGACAGAAGCGGTGAATTAGATGATGTATTTGGCGAATCTAGAATTGAAATATTATTGAAAGGAAGTAAATTCAAATATTACGATATTCCGAAAATGGCAAGAATAGTGGAATAAAGTACAAAAAATTCTGAAAACCAAGAGAAGCGAATAATAATGGTGCAATATATCCCTTTAGCTTATTTTCCCCCAATTCACAGTATTACCACAATTTCGAAACAATAACTGGTCATTTTATTTGTATTTCGATGTTGCCACTACATAAAAAACAATATTCCAACAAATAATATCAATACATACATACATTGAAGCAATAATTTTAACAATAGATACATAGCATTGCCTTATCAAATATGGTGTAAACAAGGATTAATTATGTCAATATTATTATTGTTTTATTAACAAGTAGAATATCAATTCTAGTATAGCTCATGTTTTTGTGTTAATTTATATTGTTTGATAATATTGTTAAATTCACCAACCTGGTCCAGCGGGCGCTTGCATTGTAAAGCCTGGTGGTGGCATCACGTTATTGTCTTTCTCATGAATAATTCGACCACCGCGTTTTGAAGTCTTCTCGACTTGCAAGGCCACCGACATTCCTTGTTCTTTTTTACCCAACCCTTGACCCTCCTGTAATACAGTTTATTATAATTGTTAGTTTAATTTAAACTTAAAAAAATATTACAATATCTATATTATTATGTATTCATATTCTCATTACCATTTACCCTAAAAAATTTTTAACTTTACCACTTTTTTAACCAGTTATTTTAGTGACATTCGACATTCTGACATGGCGTCAAGGTCGCTCGGCTGGCGATCTTCTTGTATACCTTACTCACAGATGGCCTGAAGCCTTGAAAAGCAAGGGCGAGGCTCACGCTGTAAGCCTTAACATCGCGAAGGTCTTCGACAAGGTCTGTTTTATGTCATTTCTATTAATTATACCAGCTTACGGAATCCCCGAGGGACTCTGCAATTGGATTGAAACTTTTTGAAGGGGTGGTGCATAACAGTCCCCGTAGACAGCTGCTACTCTGATACCATAACTATTAACGCTGGCCTTCCACAAAATTCAGTGATCTCCCCCACGCTTTTCACCATGCATTTTTATGCGAATAGCACGGGGGTTGGGCGATATATTGGTCAATAGTCTCTCTCGCAGCGTGTTGCAGGAGAGACGATCAAAACTTCTGTCTGAAGTGAAGAAATCTCTTGGGCGAGTCTCCAAGTAGGGTGAATTGAACTTATTGAATTCAACCTATTGAAGACACAGGTTTGCGGCGTTCACTTTGAAAAAGGATCCTTTTGTCATGGGCCCGCCATTCCAAGGAGTATTCCTACTACCTTTCTTGAGTATTGGAATACTTCGAGTCAACGTTTCGGGCGATGTCCAATATTGCAGTCATTTGGAAGGCAAAGCCAAGTTAACGTAAAAAATGCTGAGAGTCCCCAACAGGGCGAGGCGGTACTTTACGCCTGGACAAAGACTTGCTTTACAAAACACTAGGCCGGCGTTCCATGAAGTAGCGCCCCATAGTGCTTTTTCCAAAGATCTCTTCTGCCACTTACCATCTGATTTGGGAGTGAGCTCCCCTCTACGGTGTTTCCTGAATGTAATGACATGTCCTTCTTCATGCAAAGTTTATGGAGAGTACTCCACGGAGGGCAGTGGGTCCGCTGTGTCCTTGGCATTGCTGACAACCATGAGTTACGGTAACTACTCACCATTAGGTGAGCAGTAAGCCTGCTTACAAGGGCAATAAAAACTGTTTTTTACCTTAAATCCATATTTTGCCATTATCTTTGCAGCTACTGAACTAGCGCCATAACCACCGATGGAGAACCCAGCTGATGCGGTTGCTTGCGGTAGAGCACTAATTGGGGGTGGTGATGAAGATTCTGTAGTCAGAGAAGGTGGAGGAGCTATAGCAACTCCAGTAGCTCTCTTTGATATCTCCTCAGCTTCCTCCTCTTCAGGTTGCTACAGATCCATATTTATGATATGTATATTAGTAGTGTAATGTGCGATAAAATATCAGTGCCTCTGTTTAATATTATGTTCTTCAAGTATCAACGCTATTAGAGTAGTAGTAAAATTGTCTATGGACCGAGGTGAGTTATGACTTTGTTGATAATTTAATTACTGGTTTTAAATTATTCTTTTTAATTTCTTATGCATTTATATAGATTTTTTTTTATTTAGCACGGCAGACCAGATCATAACTCACGTGCACAGTAATATCGTGTATTGTTCCACTAAACAACTACAGCTGCCAAAGCACTTTTTGAAGAAACTTGGTGGTATAGTTTGAATCCTAATTGTAAGATTGTAATTGAATAATAAATCAGTTTTTCAGAAATTAATCAAACAATTCGGGAATATTAGACTAAAGTGATTGAGTCTTGAAATAAATAAACTCAAACTGAGATACAAGATACAAGAATGAAAAACCACACTAGTTTCTTTTTCTACCTTTACTGATAGCGTTGAGAGGCTATATCAGTTTTACCCTACGTGAGTTCTCAGAGCTCAAACTGGAGGTGTTGCTAACACTGTTCCTAGCAAGAGCAGTGCTTCGCAGAATCTACAAGCGGATCGGAAACAAGATCCACTGAGAAGAACCATAGAGAAACTCAGAGAAACTCTGTGTCTGTGAGTTCTGCACTAGTGATTTTCAGTTAAACACGTGAATATACAAAGATGTTTTTTTCACATAAGTTTCCACTAAAATTGGCCCAGAAAGTGTGAAAACAATTACCATTGCAACTAGAGTTTTCTCTGGAATTATGTCTTCATCATCACCAAACCTGCTCTTTCGTTTCCTATCCAACCTGTCTCCTCTGTCATCTGACTGAAGCCTCTTTGCTTGCAATTCTGTAATTTATAAGTATAATACTGACATTTCTTTTTAATTAATAAGAGGAATTATTTTAAAACTTATTCATATTTCTCAAAAGTAGTACAAAGTTTCAAGTGGCCCATATTAATTTGCAGCATAAATTATTGTTGTCTTGCAAATTAAAACAAAACAATGTTAGTAAACATATCATCACCAAATTCCTCATGTCCTAATGCTTACTAATGCAGTGATTCCCATTAGTAAGATGTATAGTATCATACTAATTCAAGTAAGCCTACCTGGTTAGGCTTTCAGAATTTCTTGAACACAGAATTTTAATTTACCAATGAGCAATTTAAGACCTAACGATGGGTCCACATCATCTACATTTAAATGGTTAAAGGAACAATTTGTTTTTACTGGTAGTAGGACATCTTGTGAGCCTGCATGGGGAGGTATTACCACCCTGCATATTTCTGTTGTGAAGCAATAATGCATTTCGGTTTGAAGGGTTGTGTAGTTGTACTACAGAACTGAAATTTAGGTGGCAGTTTCATTGTCAATCTCTATGGGCTCCAGTAACCAGTTAATACGAGTGTGAGTTCATCCAAGCATCTAAGCAATAAAATATTGTATTTTTACAATACTACATTTTCTGCATGGAAGTTACTAATTATCATGTTTGTGTGTATTTCGTTACAAAACCTCATGCCTGCGGAATTTGCAATACCTGCCAGTATTCAGATCAATTGCTCAAAAAGTATACTGGGCATCTTCTCCTTTAGATCAGGACAAAGTAATAAGTGTATCGAAAAGTGGCCATAACTTATATATTGAACACACTATTCCAAATTAGCACAACACACTGTGTGCCATTTGTACTTAAGCTTAAAGTAATTTAAAGACTACCTTTTGCAACTTTTTCATAATCATTAGGCCACATTGGGTCATATTCATTGGCCACATTCCAATCAAAATCACGGACATTTAGTGAAGCAGTTATTGTTTTAGGCTGAATCTTGGGACTACTAGAGTTTGATTCTTCTTCATCTTTTGATTTGCTCTTTAAATCGATGACTGGCGTTAGCACCTGGAAATGTTAGCAATTTAATATGAAAATTAACTTTCATGGCTTTTTATAATGAATCATCATCATCATCATCATTTCAGCCTATCGCCGTCCACTGCTGAACATAGGCCTCTCCAATAGATTTCCAGTGCGACCGGTTCATTGCCACCTGCATCCAACGAGACCCAGCGCTTTTTACTAGGTCGTCGGTCCATCTAGTAGGTGGCCGTCCCACACTGCGCTTGCCAGTACGTGGTCGCCACTCCAGGATCTTTCTGCCCCATCGACCGTCCTCTCTTCGTGCTATGTGGCCGGCCCATTGCCACTTCAGTTCACTAATTCTACGGGCTATGTCAGCAACCTTCGTTCTTCTACGGATCTCCTCATTTCGGATTCGATCACGTAGAGAAATGCCGAGCATAGCCCTCTCCATAGCTCGCTGCGCGACTTTGAGCCTTCTAAAAAGATCCCTAGTGAAGCACCACGTCTCCGAGCCGTAAGTCATCACTGGTAACACACATGATGAATATCACACAATGAATATCACACTCTATTTATTATCAGAAATTCAACCTGTGTGGAACGACGCAAGGCTTCTCGTTTAGGTTGTGTAACTGCTGCTTTTTTTAGTTGTAACTGTGACTGTAGTAACTTAATTCCTGAAGACCATGCCGCTACTTTTTCTGTGGTCCGTGTTTTTATCGTATCTAAGTCGTCATAAAGAGACATCTTTGATGACTGGATTGCTGCGTTTCACAAAATGCGTTATCATTAACATTAACGAATTAAAGTCAATTATGTGTTCCATACAAGCACCAAAGCCAAGTAACCACATAAATGTCGAGAATGATGAGACCACTTTGCTGGTTAAAACTAATGATTTGTTTCCTTCACAATGTTATTTTTACTAGTTTTCTATATTTCTATTTAAAACCTCAACTTTTATCTAGTGTTGCGCATGATTTTGGTTTCTTTAAAATATTAAATTGCTTAATAATATTTATGTACTACCTATTTCACCTACACAAAAATCCACAGAGTACGCTAATTTAATTGACATTAGACATCCAAGATCTATTCTAATCAATCTACGAAGAGCTAAGAACTTTCAAACATACTCATCTCATAATAGCCTATGTGAAATTATACACCATAAAATCCTATATGTACCAGATTTAAAACATTAGATTAAAACGAGTGCCGGGGGTAAAGTTAGCCGTAAATTATTTAAAGTTTAAATGAGCTTTATAGCACCTTATTCCTTATATCTGTGTTCACTTATAAGTTGAGATGGCTACTGCTGAAGAAATCCGTCTAATGGCAAAAAGTGCGAAAAAGAAGAATAACACCTACTCGAGTCAAAGAAGGTCATATTTAAAGATATATCTAACTACTAAAATCCACTATCTATTGACGTCAATCATTAGTGTCTGTTTATGTGTTTGATTTTTTGGTAAAACCTAATTGAAATTTAAGATGTTTTAAAAATAATTTGGTATATAATGGGGATAGTAACGAGTAATCACACTAGGCGTATAAGTTTTGATAATACGTTTGCGATAAATTCGGCTTTAGCATTACAAACAACTATTAAAGGCGAAACCCCTATCGTTTTCGAAAACTTAGCCACGGTAATAAAAACACTTTTTTATTATTATTTATAGTACCCACTTAAAAGTTATTATACTTGATTGATGCTTTCGAACAAAATAAATAATAATAAATGCTTGATTTAATCAACTTTAAAACTACAAAAATTATAATATCGTGTCTTCGGAAATGATGCTGATGATAATGACGATGATGTCTTCGGTAACATTATTAGAATAACAGTTTATTTAAAACCAACAAGAATGGTGGTAGGATGTTGTGAACCTGCAAGAAAATGTTCCAGTATCCCATACATTTCAATAGAGAAGTAATGCCTACTATGTTTTATTTTGAAGGTCGTTTATAAATGTCATTGAGATGTCGAAGTCTAGCTGGGTTTCAACATTTGTGGAGTAATATATGAGCTCTGATAACCCCAAGTTGACTGTGAGCTCATTAGCGTTATAAATCTACACCAGTAATTAATTTTCAGGAAACCGAAAATGAATTAGAATTTAAAGACAAACACATCCCCGGGAACAAACAACAAGGAGATGGAGATTATTGGTCTTGGAGAGTGGAGAACCTCAAAAAAGAGCATCAGCTAATCAATCAAATAATTGAAACCGAGTATGAAAAAAAAATTAATTCTATTAACAGTATTTGCGAACCACCTAAAGTTACTCACGAAAAATTATTGAAACTGAATCCATGCTTCCAAATGAGGACAAAGGTATGACTTCAAACCGATTAAAAAGAACTACAGTCAAACCTGGATAAGCGAGAGTTCAAGGGAGCACAATCCCATTCTCGCTTAAAGAGGTTTCTCACTAACCCGAGTTTCTCGCTAATGCTCCCTCTGAATTTAATTTCGCGATTTTCCGGATTCAAACGCATTCTCTACTTTAAGTTTATCACTTAATGACAGTACTTTAATTTTCCGTTATGACATGATGCAGAACAGAACTTTACTTCGCAATTGATTAACGATAAACTGAGTAAGTCCGACAAACTGGACGGTACACAGGCGCACGTGTCCATTCGAAAAAAATGCGATAAAATAACAACGTTATTTAGTTTCACAAAATAGAATAGGTTCAATATTGACGAGAAAACAATACAAAAACAATGGAAGGAAGTTCTACAAAAGTTAAGAATGAGTCATAAAATAGCAGATGTTAAATTTGTAATTAGTTTTGTCACTTGTTCCTCCTAACTAATATAAATATATAAAGCTCGACTGTCGCTTATAGAGGTATAGATAAGTAGCAGTCTCACTTACGGAAGTCTATGAGGGAAAAACGACTCTCTCTTACAGAGGTTTCTGTTTCTCGCTAATAGAGGTTTTGGGAGCTTAAAATGACGGTTCCTGGCTATTACTCTCACTTATAGAGTTTTCTCACTTATCCAGTTCTCACTTACCCAGGTTTGACTGTATTTATTTAAATTAAATAATCTTGCACCTACATTATCGTAATTATATAAATACTTTGAATTTGTTACTTACCTATTACCTCGAAAATATTTGTAACTTAAGGGTTTTAAGGGAACCATTCCGATATAAAACGGGTTAATTATAGCAATACGCACCTCACGAGACCATTGTGTGCTGCCTTAATTTAGATTGCGGGTTGACGAATACTAATTTGCATAAATAGTTACTAAAACAAAGCTTTTTGCAGAAATAAAAAATCCACTGTAAAGCATAGGTATGTACACATATTATGCATAGAATTTAGTTAAGGATATTTTTTGGGCCCTACCCACCAAACGACTTCCCTTGCACTCTCTCATTCTATGTATGTATGTACGATCCCTCCCGGGGTCAGTAACATTTCTATTGATAAGCAACTTTAGATACATGTAATTATTATTGAGTTAAGTCCATTACACGATTTTTATTTCCACTGCATGATGAAATGATTATTAGTGTTGAAGTTAGGAAAACTTGATTATGGATTGATGTTGAAAAAATTTCAAGATTTCCGGTTTCAAAGGTAGGAAATATTGATACATACCTCAACCTACCCACCTACGTTTTTTTTGTCTAATGACTACATATAGACCCTAATAATAGGTTGGGGAAAATGTTTCTTCGCATTTTTAAAAATAATTCACAACATTTTTTAATTTAGTTTATTTACATTTAACTAAAGTATGTAGGTACCATTTTGTTCGATAGCTTTTTGGCATCTTGTAGGTAGAGACATGATCCCATTGCTATAGAAATTTTGGGGCTTCTGATCAAAATACCACGACAATTGGTTTTGGCAATCTTCTCGTGGTGTTAACCTGACACTGCCTAAAGAATTCTGAAGAGACCGAAACAGGTGGAAATATGAAGGTACAAGGTTAGGACTATACAGCGGATGCATTAACACCTCCCAGCCAAGCTTTCTTAATTTTTGCTGAGTGGCTAAAGATATGTGAGGTCTAGCGTTATCATGATAAAAAACCACACCCTTTTTGTCTGCCTAGTGGTAACAGCTCATAATGAATAATGCCCTTCCAATCCCACCACACACACAGCATCACCTTGTTGCGAGTTAGCCCGGGTTTCGCCACAGTTTGTGAAGCCTGACCGGCCTTTAACCACGACCTTTTTCGCACGTTCTTGTCGTACGTGATCCACTTTTCATCACCAGTTATCAGCTTCTTCAAAAATGGTTCGGTTTCATTACGTCGTAATAAATAATCACAAATGAGTACACGGTTCATTAGGTTTCTTTCAGTGAGCTCGTGAGGTACCCAAATATCGAGCTTTTTTGTGTACGCAGTTTTTTTCAAATGCGCCAAAACTGTTTTGTGGTCAATTCCCAGTTCTTCAGCTACGTCGTAACAACTGATATGCATATCTTGCACCACTTTTTCAAAAATGGCATCCATTTTGTCCGTAATAGGGCGACCAAAGCGACGTGCATCTTTGACATCAAAATTTCCGGATTGAAAACGTTTAAACCGATTTTTTTTATTTTTTTTATTGCTTAGATGGGTGGACGAGCTCACAACCCACCTGATATTAAGTGGTTACTGGAGCCCATAGAAATCTACAACGTAAATGCGCCACCCACCTTGAGATATAAGTTCTAAGGTCTCAGTATAGTTACAACGGCTGCCCCACCCTTCAAACCGAAACGCATTACTGCTTCACGGCAGAAATAGGCGGGGCGGTGGTACCTACCCGTGCGGACTCACAAGAGGTCCTACCACCAGTAAAATTTATGCTACTCTCACAGATACTGCACTAGGTCCATAAAGATCGCAAATTTGTTTCGCGGCTTGCTTTGCATTTTTACCTTTTTTGTAGTAAAATTTTAGAATGTATCGAATTTTTTCATTAGATTCACTCATCTTGACAGTACGAAAAATAAATGAAAATCATACATTTTCCAAATTTGTATTTGGAATTATCTTCTTTAAAATTTAAACTTTTAATGATACCAAAACCAGCCAGATACAAATAGTATAGCCAAAGAGATTTTATTACAAGTTCATACATACTATAATGCGAAAAGACTTTTTCCCCAACCTAAAAAGCGCGAAAAATGCCTTGGTGTACATAGGCAATTCAGACTTCATGCCTAATCGAGGTGGAAATGGATTTAATTTTTGTACTCTGTTCAATTGTACTGTATTCAATTTAAAGATCTTTAAAGGACATTAATTAAACTAAAACAAACATGGCATTACTTTTAAAGTTGAATTAATTTGAAACTAATCATAACGCATGATGTAATTTATGACTAATCATTGGGTATTGATGTCTATAGTAATCTCATATTTTATTTTGGGCCCAAGCGGTTTTACATGTAATGAAGTTAAGCTTAGCTTAAGGCTGCCTGTCCACCGGAGCGGAGTGAGAAAGTAATGGGGAGCGGAGTTTAGTACCTACGCGACGAGTCAGTGCACACTGCAGGCGCGCCTGGCGCCCGCGCCCGCCCTAGCTTCCCCTCTCCGCTGTCTCGCTCCGCTGTCTCGCTCCGCTGTCTCGCTCCGCTATCCCGCTCCGCTTGCCGGTTTTGTATGAAATTTTAAACTACTTAATTCGCAACTAGAGAGGAGACTGTCCACTAAAGAGGAGCGGAGATTTTGTGCAATATTATTGGTTAATATTTCTCTGTTTCTCCGCTCCACTGCCTCGCTCCGCTCCAGTGGACAGGCAGCCTAATTTAGTTGTTTGCACGGCAATTTTTAATACTATTAAGTATTTCATATTACGTAATATAATAATTACTATAATATTACGTACTGTACTATAATATTACGTAATTACTTTCTGTTGTTTTGATCCAGCACCCAGCACGATACTCCAGTCGTCCAAGTAAGTTACTGTAGATATCTTAAAAGGTATATTTTACGTTATTTTTCAATATATTACAGATGATTCAATGCTACACAGAAAATCCACATCAACCTTTAAAGTGTTCGGAAGCTGTTCAGGCTTTTAGTAATTGTGTTGCATACTCAAGAGCTGAAGATTAATTCCAGTATTGCCTAGTCTAGTTTAATATTTTAGTGAAATCATTACCGACAAAAATATTTCATGAGCATATATGTTTTGAAATTTATTGTATAAAGTTACAATTTAATATTTGATCAATGTAAATAAATGTTAACTTTTTTTTAACTATTCAATATCTACGTAACTGTGTGAAAAAGAAATACGTATTTTGAATAATTTGGTGAGTTTTTATTGTTTATCCGATTGATAATATTTCCGAGAGCTGATCAGTAGCGTACAGTTAATATAAGCTATTTACAATATTTTATTTGTTTGCTACAAATTGCATGCAGTATGTACCGACCCTTCACACCATGACATCATATGCTGTAGCTGCTGTTGCCTTAATAATTAACCCATATTACACTGAGTTTGTTGTATTCGAGGTAGGTTACGAAATATTTCACAATAAAACTTAAACTACACCAAGAAATTTGCGAATGAGTTCGTTTTCAGCTTTAAGCACGGTTTTAATATGCCCTGCATTATTTTTTTCATTCTGGAGACCATGCTAGCGATTCCAGCTTCCATCAACATTCGAGGTTTGGGTTCAAATTTCATTCAAATTATCCTTGCTAATTCGGTGTAACACAAGTCTTGCGGATTCTGTGAAACCAGCGCCAAAAGCCTTTCCGTGTTGGACCAGCACCTGCTATCTCCCTATCCAGCTCTTTCCCTATCTGTTACAATTTTATCAGACCAGTCTTCATTTACACTTTTTTTTTACTTTTTCTTAGTAGGTTTACGCATAATAAGACGCAGTCATGACTTATAAATTCATTTGGTGTTTGTGAAAGTGCCAAGTGCGAATCGAATATTACTAGACATGACTTCCCGAGTTTTAATAATTTCTCTAAACTTTGATTTGAAAGAAAGGATTTGGCAGTATGACCTTTTTTCTTTTGCCCACCTACCTGGACAAAACAAACAAATGTCTCGTTAGAAGAGTAAAATTTTGAAAGTTTTGATTCTGGAGTTAGTAAATAAATTAATAATAGTTCGATTTATTATTTGAATTAAAAATTAAATTTAAGTTTAGCTTACAATTGATCTCATATAAATGTTATGATGGCCAGCTTTAACTTGTCGGTCTAGCGATGTGCCTGAGAAAGAAGAACATTTAATAATTATTAGAGGTTTAGAGTTCAGGTTTGAAAATGGCTTTGGTCAACCCATGTGATATGTTTAACGAAAAAACAAAATGCCATACAATTTTGGACAAAATAAATACATTAGACGAGAATGTCGCAACTAAGGTAAAAGATATTAAAAAACATGTAAGTACAAACTGATAACTAAGGTTCTTTTATTCGACTTCAAGTTCCTTTTTGTTTTAGCCACCGGATATTAATGATTTTACAATTGTGAAGCCGATAAGCCGAGGTGCGTTTGGTAAAGTTTTCCTAGCACATAAAAAGAATAACAAAGACCAAATGTATGCCATCAAAGTAATGAAAAAATCTGAAATGATAAATAAGAATATGGTAGCACAAGTTGTGACTGAAAGAAATGCTTTGGCTCTATCTAGGAGTCCTTTTTGTGTTCATTTATTTTACTCACTTCAGTCAATATCATCTGTGTATTTGGTAAGTTTTGATTGATTACTACTAGATTTTATAATACTGAATAAGTATACTATTGTAATGAAAACAAAAACAATGTCTATCAAAAGTTATGCATAATTGATCTTTCCAATGTTTTCCTTTGTCAGGCTATGTAAATACTAATCTTTAAAAGCGAGGACGCTCTTAAGCTGACCCTAGTGATTTATTTTTCAGGTAATGGAATATATGGTTGGAGGTGATTTAAAGTCTCTTTTAGGAGTCTATGGTTTTCTGGAAGAAGCTATGGCTGTCTTTTATATAGCTGAAATAACACTAGCTTTAGATTATTTACACAAACATCACATTGTACACAGAGATCTGAAACCTGATAATATGTTGGTATCAAAAAGTGGTCACGTTAAACTCACTGATTTTGGTTTATCAAAAATTGAGATACATAGAGGTAATTCGAATTTGGGTTTATTATTGTTGTTTAGTTTATTTGTAAATGAAATTATAGTAATAAGAGTAATTAGTTTGGGGTTTCACATCTGATTAACGTCATTCACACAATTTATGTGGGGAAAATGATTAAAATGCAATTTGTCAACATCAAGGAATATTCCTTTTCGGCAATTTATTAAAATTAAAATGTGTAGCATTATGAACAGAATAAATAAATCATCGATAATTCGAATATTGTAAAGATTATTGATAAAAAAAAAAAACACTTTTCTATGAGATGCATATGTTTTCAGTTATATTTGTTTTCTTTTAGATTTAGAAATATCTGATTTCGTAAATAGAACACCAAGTTTAAACATGAGGACACCTGGCCAGCTTCTATCTTTAACTTCACACTTGTCATTTGGCTCTGGCGGGGGAGAAAGCACACACAACTCTGTTATCTCAAGTGATGCCTGTGAGAACCTTCTTGATGAACTTAAAGAAACCTGTATGATTTGTTCTTAATTAAAGAACTGAAAAAAAGAAAAAAAAATTAAATCACTTACACATATTTCATTTTTTTTGTAAAGTGAAATATATTGTCTTGGATCGATTTATTCATAGTAATTTCAAATGTTAGTTGAAATGAAATCTAATGCAATGGATATTTTATAAAATATTTACTGATTATGTTTTTTAAAGGTAAATTAAAGAATTTGTTTGATGGTAAATGTGCATCTGGAAGTTCATCTGCTTTGGACCAGTCACAATTATCAGGAATTCATCCTTTCATGAGTGCAGAAAGTATTAGTTTGGATGAGAATGCTGTAAGAATTTTTTCTTTATAATAGACAGTGTAAATATAAAAGTTTGATATCCGTCACTACTTAACAAACCATTTAATAGATTGTTAAAGTGTAATAATAAATTTAATGCTAAAAGTAAAAAGTAAAAGTATAGGTTCTCAAAAATCAGCATAATATAAAGGACATGCACATGTGAAATGCGGTTTGGAAGTAATAGTAAATATTAATGCATTATTAAGAATGTAAATTAATTGAAAAAGAATTCAATCTTAGTCAGTATTTAACTGATAATTAGGATAAAAAAACATCTTCTTAAATCTGGCCTACAATTTCGTCAGCAGTTAATATGATATATTATTGAATAATATACTTAAAAATATAAAGTGATAAGTTAATTTATTGAAGTTGAACCAGTAAATCATTTTTTAACAATAATGTAACAAAGTAAAATGATATAATTCTAAAGCTTCAGGATTCGAGATCAGGATCTCTTAGTTCATATCATACATGCGAGAGCTCTAAAAACAGCAGCAATTCAAAGCACAGTAAATCCACTGATATCAGCAACAACACTGAGTCGTCAATTGGTGAATCGGTACTATCGGATTCTCAGCACACTCAGCATAATCAATCTACTTCACCTCTCTGCAGAGGACATTCATTGAAACGAATACCAAGGTAATTCAATACAGGTTATTTTAAATTTAGAATAGAGATATATATATAAATTTGTGGAGACGTTATTCTTTTATATTGTGTGGTTTTTTATGTGTTTACTAACGGAAACAATTATTTAATGAAGAATTTACATAAATTTAAGATGATGCAAAAACACCGGTTCCAAAGCTACAACAATAATAAGCTTTTCCCCAATTTGAGCGAACAATGAAATCCATTAAATAAATGAGTTCCCTTGAAACCACAGATCATGATCATCATCTGGTTGTCAAATGTTGCATTGTATTTAATGCAATGTATAATATGTATTCATAGTGGCTATAAATCTAAAATTGCTGGAGTCCGATACAGCAGACAGAACACTGCATACTCTTTGAAATTTCTACTAATATTGGCCTAGATCTAAGAATCGCGTTTTATTTTGAACAATGCTTTTTTTTTGCATAGATGGCTGGACGAGCTCAGCCCACCTGGTGTTAAGTGGTTACTGGAGCCCATAGATATCTACAAGGTAAATGCGCCACTCACCTTGAGATATAAGTTCTAAGGTCTCAAGTATAGTTACAACGGCGGCCCCACCCATTAAACTGAAACGCATTACTGCTTCACGGCAGAAATAGGCGGGGTGGTGGTACCTACCTGTGAGGACAAGAGGCCCTACCACCAGTAAAAATCTTAACATTGCCTTATTTCTGCATGTGAAAATGTATTATGTATAATAAATGCATCGATCCCGCGGATCAGTGGTCACTAATGAACAGGCAGAAGAAACGATCGTCGGCTACTTAAATAAGTGCCAGGGCAGAACTTATCTTTCCTTTAACAGTTTCAGAGCAAAGAAACGCAAGCGAATACTAGACTGTGACGGGGACACTCCGACCGGTGTGACTAGTCTTGCTGAATCGAAAGAGAATCACAGCGGGCTCACACAAGAGATAATGGCTTTAGAATTGACTCAAAACACGCCGAAACGAATGTCCCTACATCCAACACCTGACAGAAGGAAGAATCCTCTGAAAGGTGTCTTGAAAAAAAGGTATTTTTTTATTTGTTATATTTTGATTTTAGGTGAAAAAATGTCCCCCCTTATTAAAATTAAATAATTTTTTGGCATTCATGCGTTGTGTCCGAACATAAACCGTGGTCTCACATGTTAGTCGTGGTCTGTTAGTGTTGTGTTGGTTAGTGTTGTTGTTGTGACAAACAGACAAGCATGTAGTAGTTCTCATAGCAAACCTTCCAATCTCCAAGACAAGAGGTCTTGGCAAAGTCGGAAGGGCTTTCAGGCCAACAACTATCCTTCGAAACAAAAAATAATATTTTTTATAATTAAGTTCAGAATTGTCAGACAATATGAGTGTAATAATTTTCGTCTGAAATAAATGCATCCATCAAATCGACAACAGTCAGTTGCTTGGCTGTGCCCCTGACGTTACTGATGTCCATGAGAATTATTATTGCTCGCTGTAGGAAAAATAAATATTTTAAATTAAAATGCTTTATATTTCTTCATAGATGGGCTTCACAAAACGACAGTCATCACTTTAACGTGGGAGTAATATTCTCAACACCAGTTTCAAATAATAAATCTGAAGCGACGAAGAAAAGGACGAAGGAGACCCGTTTCAACCTACCAAAGGATGATCTAGTTGATTCTCTAGATACAAAAAAGTGTGTCGTCTTTGGAAAACATATTTCGAATAGTTTGGAGATGTTTCCTGTGCGGAGATTAAGTAAAGTACGTAGGTACTATATATACCATACAAATATACAAGATTATGTATTACATATTTTCAATCAAAAAAAATGAAATATAAATTATTAGTGAGTTGATAAATCTCTTTTTTTATTGTTTTGATGTGTGGACGAGCTCACAGCCCACTTGGTGTTAAGTGGTTACTCAGTATAGTTATTCAGTATAGTGTAAAATCTTTCAGGGGGAAGGATGTAAATCGCCTACAGAAATGTGCAAGACTCCATTAGCAGCTGCGCACACGCCGTACAGGACCCCCAAGAGTGTTAGAAGAGGCAATCTTATATCAGACCAAAGAATTCTGGGAACGCCTGATTATTTAGCACCTGAATTACTATTGAAGTAAGATTTTTTAATTGACATCGATTTTAAGTTCAGAAAGAACCTCAATTAGAGTTAAAGTTAATACATACTATATGTTGAAATACAAACTAAATTGAGAACCTCCTATTAAAAAACCGACTTTCTACACCATGTTTTATTTGTTGTCTATAAATGCAAAAAGACAAGTCTCTGTATTCTTTGCATTGCAGGTTCATCGAATATTAAAGGTTCGTTATAAGTATTAATTATGGATACTGATATGATATATGAATGATCGAATTCTTAATCATGTAGGCAATTCCACTTGATAATAGAACGAATTACTATTTTCCATTAAACATAGGCAGTACAGTAGTATAATATAATCAGTGCCTAGTGATCTAATAAAACATTAATTATAATTGTTACGACATCAGGCAAGGCCACGGGCCGCAAGTCGATTGGTGGGCTTTAGGAGTCTGCCTATACGAGTTCATGACGGGTGTACCACCTTTCAACGACGAAACACCGCAAGCTGTCTTCAAAAACATACTGTCTAGAAGTGAGTATAACAATACTTATGATGTGACAAAATACTAAAAAAAATGGTGTCTTTTAATTATTATGTTTGTAAACTCGAATCGAATGATCTATTAAAGACAATTTTTCGGTTCACAATATGATAACATGATACTGATTATAAGTACTGGGTGTTTGGAGACCGTTTCTGAAAAGGAAAATTTTGCCTACAAAGCTATAAATTTTGGGGAGTGTGGTATCAGCGCCGCGCCGGTGTGCGTGTAAAAGAAAAGCGCGCCCGGGCGTTCGTTGATCCGAGCATCAGCTGTTTTTGATTTTGTGTTTCATTGCTGGTTTTAATAAAAAGTATTAATAATAATTAATGTATTTTTTATGAAACTATCATTTCATTTAGCCGACTAACTTGACGGAGCGTAAACAATGCGTTTAAAAATATGTTTTTTTTTTTAAATCAGCATCGATTTTTTTTCCTTCCCATCATCAAAGGTGTCTTTAGTAGTACTCTGTCTTCGGAAACGATCTCCTAATACCCAGTATAGGCACACAATAAATGAAATCCAAATTTTTTATTGTCATATAAGCGTACTTTGTATTTTGTATTCCAGATATCGAATGGCCAGAAGGTGACGAAGCGTTATCGCCCGAAGCTGTGAGTTCTATCGAGGCTCTACTGACGATGGAGCCGGCGGAGCGCCCGGCCGCCGCCGACGTGCGGGCCATGCCCTTGTTCAGAAACGTTGACTGGGAGAACCAACTCAACACGGAACCGCCATTCGTTCCCACGCCCGACGATTTACATGACACAGGATACTTCCAAGGTACACTACAGACAACGTTAGCTCCTTAAACAATTGTATTATGGGGGAATCTGAATGCGGGAATTGTGGTAGCCGAAGTTCTTGATGCGCTGATGATGTAGTGTGAAGACTGCAGTTGTTCCGTCGCAGGTCACCCATATAGGGATACACGACGGCGGGAAGATTTTACACCAAGCGTGTGATATTTTGCTCGGTAGACCGACGATCCAAATGTTTTTTTTTTTATTTCTACCTATGCTGATAGCCTTGAGAGGCTATTTCAGCGTAACCTTAACTAGTAGGTGAGCTCACGGGGCACAAACCTGACGACGTTGCTAACACGAACCCTAGCAAGACTCGTGCTTCACAGAATCTACCACCGGATCGGAAACGCGACCCACTGAGAAGATCCGGCGAGAAACTCAGTGGGCTGTGTCTGTGGGATAATTTTCTCGTCGAGACCTTCGTCGCAAGCGACGGGTTCGACGAGAACGATGACCGGTCCCACATGTTGTCGTTCGGAACTTGTATATATGCAAGCTTATCTTGAAAATGTCGTAAGCGAGATTCAGGCATCTGTCAAATATCTTGTGTTCTGTGATGACTACCGCCACAGCTTAAAGAATATTTTTGTAAAAACAACTATAAAGAAATTGAGAAATGTCGTAATAATAGTTATTTTAAAAAAATATTGCACAAAGTAGGTGCACAGCAGAAACATCTCTTTCGCATGTCTGCACATAAATAGAACTAACGTCATGCTACTCAATGTGCATTATTTTTCTTATTTCGACAACTACCCACACGAATCTGAAAAGAATTTACGTTACTTATTTTTGACGAAATTCCTATATTTATTTCTATTTAAAAATTCTAATTTACATTCAATTGTAAATTATCATCATTTAACTAATAACTTTTTGTTTCAGCCCGCAATATTTTACAACAACTCCAAGTATCAAATTTCGACATATAATTTTAAATGTTCATGATAAACCTTTAACTAGTTGAGAATGTTAGCTGCATAATAATGATCAGCGTGTTAATCTATATGAAAAGTATAAATGTTATAATGTATTTATAAATAACGTTGTAATAAAATTATATTATTAAGTCCTTTATTCTGAAGACTGATTTTGTGTCATTATTATTAACAATATGTATTATCGTTTCAGAACAAAAAATGTATCTTTCACAGCATAGGTGCTTCAATTATATGAATAAATTTAATCTAACACAAAATAAAACGATTATTGAAAAGTTTACGTATTTTATTTTAGAAACTTAAGCTAAATTGGCACATTTCGTTGTCAAAATAAAATATCAATTCATTGAGAAAAGCAAGCTTAAGGTTGTTTTTCTCAAAATAATTGAAATAAAATATTTTTATGTTTTTCATAACGGCATCCAATTTTCTACCGTTATAACGTTTTATATATTTTCCTCACTTGGAGTTCTTCTGTATCCAAGGTAGGAATGCAGTGATGCGTGTGTATACACCTGGGTACTGTCCTTTACCGCAACCGATACCCCATGATACGATTCCGACTTGGTTCCACGTACCACCTTCGTTGACCATCAGTGGCCCGCCACTATCACCCTAAAATTTAAAAAGACGAGTTGTATAAACTAGTAAAGCTATTGTTCCATGAAAAGAAAGAAAGTTGAGATAATGGCGGTGAAAGTAAATGCAAATTTTCAGACCAAATCTATCAATTCTGCTATCGTGTTAATGAGGCACGTGTAACTTAAGGGGACCAAGCCCGTTTTAAATCGAATAAATTTTATAATTAAAACTACTTTTACGCTAAAATAATAATCAAAGCCCACCATGTTGTAAGTAGTTTTAAAAGTAAGAAAACTTGTCTGTTTGTTGTTTTAATTCTAATGTATGTATAATGACTTCCGTAAAACGAAAGTATGTGGTAGAGCTAGTGATCCTTAAAGAGACAACAATAATTCCGTTCGAATAGTCATAATTTACTAATGAACGTTTGTCGTCGTTGCACGTAATGTATAACAAAAAAAACAGCTGAGGCATAGGGCCTTTAAGAATACTGGACATCTGAAAATTATATAATGGCTAGTGAATATGTCCTATAAGCAGTATACATAAAAAAATATATTTGTTCACATTATTTACACAAAGAGAATAATTATTGTATTGGATTATTCTTACACTGCAGGAATCCATACTAGCTTTTCCAGCGCAAATCATGTGATCGACTATACCGCCCGGAGCAGCGGGGCCGTATTTAAGTCGACATTCAGAGTTAGTCCAAATCGGAATTGATACTTCTTGAAGAACAGACGGCTGCGGACCACCTAAAAAAATAATAGGTATGTATAGAACGCTCGGCCTAACTTGGCTGAATTGAATAAATATCGAGAGCTCCCCTGTTTACGAATGAAACTAGATTTTTTCATTTTGTATTTTAGTACGGTGTTTTTTACATAACTTATTTCAGCTATTTTTACTAATACTAAACTTACGATCTACAAGGCATCTGCATTAATATCCAGCACGCAGATAGCCCATAACAATAGATAGATATTTAATAGATATTTGACATTACTATTATAATATACTTGAATTAACAGTTTAAATAATTTCAAAATATCTTTGGATCCGAATATATGTTTACTGCTCTCTATTGGAGCAGAGTTTTTACTTTCTTGGAGTCACTGCTTTCACCTATAGTGCCTTTCAAAATAACATTTTATCATATACGACTAGCACTGCAATGAAATCTTTCTCGACGGTATTTTTGAGCTGTTGCATAAAATGATGTCGTTGAAACATCGCACTAGCATTGCCCCTAGAATTAGCGATAACTAGGAGCAACAGTAACAACAAACAATACCAGCAGTGTGCTTAGTGCGAGTTTTTTAACGTTCTCGATAGCGTAAAAGTTAACCCAATTTTGTATGCAGTTGGAACAGCGCCCCTAACGGCAAACGAAGGCAAACGATCCCATTCCACACAAATATGAGCTCAAGGGCGGATCCAGTTTTGGCACCAGGAGGGGGTCACATAGTCAAATTTTCGATGCGATCATACAAAGTTATTATATTATATTAAATTAATTAAATATTGAAGGTATGTAGTTACATAAAATCTGTATGGTGACAAAATATATAAATAAAATCATTATGGTTCACCTAAGTCTTGGAAGCAGCTCAGGGGGGGGGGGGTCATGACCCCCATTACCCTCCCCCTGGATCCGCATTTGTATGAGCTAACTTTTACGCTACTGAGAACTTTAAAAAACTCGCACTAAGCACACAGGTGAGCTGTAGGCGTGTGTTCTTGCGATAGTAATAAAACAAGATTTGGTCAGACACAATTATAAATAAAGACATGCATAGATGAGATACTGATAATCAAATGATAAATTTTTCTGTGATCCAAGTGAACAATAAAAAAAAACTGAACCGATATTATTTTATAAATCAGAATCGAACGTACTCTCTCGCAAGCTGCCCCATCCGATGACGGTAGCAACAAGGCCAGCATAAGCCCGACCGCCGCTCGGTAAACAAATGGGACGAATGTTCTTTGTAAATGTCACTGGTTGATCTAATGTCAGGATCGCAATGTCGTTGTACTAAAATAAAAAATATACGATTGTTAATTTAATAGAACGTGTACCAGGAAGTCATACATTCATCAATATGATTTACTATACGTAAAATAGCTTTATACCAATGTGCGAATGTCAAAACCTCGATGCCTGACAACTCTTTTAATTTTTCGTTCGATGTGCGATGTTTCGGTGTTGGTTCGAATGTTGTAGTCACCCAGTCTGGCAGTGAGACGAGCGACGTCCCAGGAAGTCATACTGTTAGTAAAAATAATAACATAGAAATCATTTAAGTCGGTAATACTATAAATGATATCGAATTAGATTTATCATATTGGTCGTAATAAATATAACTTTATTAATAAACTTACTGAGCTACGCAATGTGCTGCCGATATCACGTGTTTGTCGTCAATGATAGATCCTCCGCAAAATTGACGCCCAGCATTAAACAGGGCTACGATCCAGGGCCATTCGTTTAGCTCTGCGTTATGTCCACCAACAATGCGCTCTTCATCTTGAACATCGTATGTGCTACCGTATGCCTTAATCGTAAACAATAATGGCTATTAAATTAATTGACAATACCATTTGAAGCCGTCGTCGGGGCCTAAACGTCCGGTCCATTAATATCGAGCGATTCAACTGTGCCTTTATTCGAATCCCAGAGGCAGGTACGAAATTTTCTAGTGAAATGCGTTTCGATTTGATAGGTTGGGTAGCCTTTGTACTATAAAACTGAGATCTAGAACTCATGTGGTTCTCAAGGTGGCGGCAGCATTTACGATATTAACTTCTATGAGCTCCTGCGATCACTTAACACCAAATGGGCCGTGAGTTTGTCTACCTATATAAGATATTGAAAAAATGCTCGAAAAGGAATATTAATTACCGTTGGTCCATTCTTCATACCGCAAGCGCCGCTGACTGCAGGCTGAGATGGCTTGCTCGGCTGCGTTGGGAATGCTGGAGGCCATGTCTAATCATAACAACAAAATTGTATCCTTAAGAAACCTGTACTGTGCTTTCCATTTTCATAACATTTAAAAGTTTCCAATGTAGGTTCCGATTAATCCTTCTATAAGTGATTACGGATTTTCTTTTCCCTCGCATGGATTCAATAATACTTACCACAGCTATTAAAAATAACAGTATAGGTTTGTCATTGGTGATAAATTAATTACCTGTTTCGTTGTAGGCTTGGTGGTACTGGGCGGCTTTGTTCCCCAAGTAGTAGTGGGTGGTGTTGGTTGAGCTTGTGGTGGTTTCGTGATACCTGCAAATTGCATGTTACAAGTGATATTTAGTTGTAAAAAAAACTTAATAATGTTATCAAACGTATTTCTAGTGTTAGTGTTAGTTAGTGTTAGTGAATTTTACCCATTGCAGGTGGATGGGTTGGCGCTGTGTGGTCAGGCGGGTGGGTAGGTAGAGGCGGAAGTGTGGGCGGCCATTGGGCCGGTATCTGACGAACCTCGCTAATACCTTCAAAAGGCCACTGAGCCGTCAATGCAGAAACACGACCTGCGAAGCTGATAATTTTCCCATATATTACAGTAATTCTATATTTAAACAATGAGCTCAATTCGCATGGTACTCACGCAGGTATCGGAGGTAGTTGACCCGGCAATAATCCTAATCTTTGCACATCCGGTTCTTGCTGAGGAGGGGTAACAACCGGCTCTGTACAGCAGACACCAAAAACCTAAAGGTACATTTTACTAATATAATTTCTTTACACATTAAAAAAGGAACTTTTAATTGTAATCCATTCAATTTTCGCCCAAAACATGTCTGTAATGTCTGTATACATTAAATTACTGTACGTGAATATTAATTAAACCTTTGTGTCGTTTAATAAATGTCACAAGTCATGTACCTCCATGTTGTCTGCGCTTATGTAGCTACACGTGTCGTAATGTCCCATCACCCAACCATCCCAGCCAGAAAGATCGGCAACTTTAAACAGTGGATAACAATCCCGGAAACTTTTGCATGTACCCTTCTTGCCCATTGTCGATACACATTCCTCGCCGAAAACGCCCTCGTCTGATTGCTACAAAATATTGTTATTATCTTGTTTAAATCGATCCAATTATTCTCACAGCGATATATCTGGCTATAATAGTGAAATATGTATGTAATCGAAAACCAGATTTGCATATTTAATGGTTATTGCAGTTTTAATATACACTGGAACATGTTATTTTTTTTTTAATTCCATTTGTGCAGTTGTTTTGTTTTTTGTTTCGATTACACCAGCCATACCTTCATCGTTAATGATGTTAATAATTATAGCTTAGTAAATACAGCTTGGTATGCAGGACAGATGGTGATGCTAAATATATTTTTTACATCGTTCCATAATCGAAATTTTGCTTTACCCTAGAAACATCACTTTGCATACTATAAGGGCATAAAGCCACATATTTTAACAAACTACTTCGATTTCATTTCTATCATAATTATGTCAATTAGTTTTGAATATTCTTTTTTTCATACTTCAGTGGTTCTTTTCCATTACAATTTAAAATAATGTAAAATAATTTAAAATGTAATGTCATAACTTTAAAAGAAGGTTCTACTATTAATATAATTAAAAATTGAAGCTGTCTATCACGTAAGCCGAAGTAGTCGTGGCCTAAAGGATAAGTTGTCCGGTGCATCCGGTGTTCGAATCCCGCAGGCGGGTACCAATAATAATTTTTGTAATGAAATACGTATGTACTTCAGAATTCTTTACGATTGACTTCCACGGAATAACGTCGTGTAATCAAAATCAAACCCGCAAAATTATAATTTGCGTAATTACTGGTGTCCGCACAGGTAGGTACCACAACCCCGACTATTTCTGCCGTGAAGCAGTTATGCGTTTCGGTTTGAAGGGTGGGGCGGCCGTAGTTGTATACTGAGACCTTAGAACTCATATCTCATGGTGGGTGGCTGCATTTAGGTTGTAGATGTCTATGGCTCCAGTGACCACTTAACACCAGGTGGGTTGTGAGCTCGTCGGCCCATCTAAGCAATAAAAAAGCCAATTAGCCCAGAACAGTTGAAGTCAATTGGCATCTATATTTTAAATTTCGGCTCATCGTCCGATTAAGGTTCTTTATGAAATTTTGTAAAATTTGCGTAAAAATTTCGAAGTTTCTCAAATCCATGCTTCACATATTAATTGGAATTTGGGCAGAACAACTTCGCAGGGATAAACTAGTAATGCTATGAGATTATTTTGATGTACTCACCTGTCTAGCTTGCAATAGCAGAAGTTGTTTTCCGTCTCTGGTTGAATTCGTTATATCACGTTTTGATCGGTCTACATGGGCTGAAAATTTGTATATTTATTCATTGTTTTGTGGAATAATGTAATTATCAAATTTATAATCCGAATTATTCTCTTAGGCTAATTCACATTTTTAAAAAAAATTGTAATAAAATTTTAAGAATGCGTACTAGATTATGAAAATAAAAAGTCGGTACTGGATGAGTGAATGAAATCACGACCTACCTACAGATAAGTTGTTGTGGAAACTCATTAATATCAAAACGTGAATGCCACCACCTATCGTGATACATGAGATCTAAATCTTTATTACAATTAAGTTCATGAAAGTTATCCTAACGTTAAAAGCAAGAGGTTCGTTCTTTGGATGGACTGAAATAAGCGGAATAGTGGTGGTACCTTTCCGTGAGGGCTCACAATACGTCCGACCACCACTAATAACTCAAATAAATTAATTATTGTGTTGCTTAGGTAAACCTACTATACAATCTCGTTGCTGTTCCATCCAAGAATCCAATTCTCGCCAGAACAGAATTCGGAAAAAGCAGCGCTGACGTGGAATTAAAATCTTGATTCCTGGATTTGAACCTATTTAACTCATTTTGCAGTCTGGTAACATTTTATTAATATCGAGACGGTTGTGATTATGCCTCGTAATATGTGTGTAATAGTGTGTCATAGTTTTCAAGCAGACCTCTATGAAGCTATTCATTTGCCTTCCAGAAAACAATAAATCTTTCCTTATGAAACAAAAACAAAAAATTGACGACTGAACTCAAAACTTAATTACAATATCGTTGATTGTAATTCGATAGTTTTAAAACATTACGTATGCGATTGTAACAAAAAACAATATTCTTATCATTAAAATCAAATGAAATTACTATTCCGTCTCGGTCCAAACTCAATGAGTAGGTACATCAACAAAAGAGTTGTCGTAAACATGCACGTTATTTATTTCGATTTACTGTGTAACGGTATTTTGGATATTGAAACGTTTTCATTGGAATTTTGAAATGCATGCTTAGAATACTTAATTTTTTGAATGACCTACTTTTGAAGTTTTATTTTTGTGAAAACAATTTATAGGCTTCATTTTAATTTTTATTATTGTGTTCTAAACTGAAAAATATATTTTATTTAAGTTGTCTCTGAAAAAATAAGAAATGCTCTGTGTCATTTGCAAATACCTAACTATAAGCGGTGAGGCTCAATGATGGGCTTTTACAAGCCTGTTTTTGTCTATCTTAAAATTAAAACAGTCTTCATTTACTTGCACGCAATTTACGACCGAGTGTTCTAAATATTTAAACCTGAATTCATGCGACACAGTGCTTCAACCTTTAAAGGTTCCTAGATTAAAAATGAAAAAGGATTATTTTGACAAATTTGCCAAGGGAAAATCGACTTAAAGTACTCAGTACGCTGATACATTTCTCGTTTTTTGTTTTAGAATGGATTGCTTTAAGTAGCTGTGGAATGTTAATGGTGCAGTACCTTGAACTTGAGTTGGTAAAATGTTGCATTTTGATATAGTTTTATTAACTATTCACCGAGAACACGAGATTGATACGATTGATGTACTGGATTTTTTTAATGTGTTTTATTTTGTTCCTACCAAAGTACCAGTTCCTACCAAAATGTGACTGCTATCGACCACTTACGGCGTAAGATCGATGTTTTCATTGCATCGGAAGAATTTACTCTATCTTCAAACAAGAAAACGGCAGAAATTACATAATTGAAGTAATAATAATTAATGCAAGGTCACCTCACTACTTATCCTTTGAAATGAATATAACAAAAATAATAATATACCAGAAACTAAATCGATAATTGCAGATAAACTTTCTGTTTGTTTGCAAGGTTCTCTATTTGTTATCGAAATGAATCTCTGTAACAAATGTTGTCACTACAGGAGATATTTCTTCTTTAGATAATTGGCACGGCAATTTCCACAGATGGTGGTGGTAGAAAAAAAATTGTAACTTTTTGTTTTCCTTGTAACCTTTTTTGTAACGTTCTTAACATTTCACGCAATGTAAAGCGGTTAAAAATTTGTTAACGCCCGGATCGATATTTTCATTGTGTATTGCTTGCTATTATTTGTGTATTGTCCTTTCTTTGCTTTCGATTGTGGGGTATTAAATTAAGAACGAAAAATATTTTTAGTTTGTTTAATTCATTAATAATGTTTTACGTTTCCGTTAGAATAGTAGTCAACTTGATTAACTCACTCCTTAACAACAGTCACCGTGAAGTATATCCGAGTTTCACGCGAATGAATATTTTTGATATGATTGATGTGGTTGGTTTTAGTTGTTTTAGTGATGTGGGTGTGTGGAAATTTGCATTGAATTGAACCGCTTATTATTAGTGAAGGCCCACGTGATGAGAACATCTTGGTAATGGTTCGGGTTGATGACCACCGCCGATATACTTGTTTCGAAGAACTTAATATTATCGGTATCTAATTATATTTTTAATCGCTCCACAATAATATTGAATTTGGAGACCCTAATCTGTTCTCGTTTTATTGATTTAATGTGTCTACATTTTTGTGATTTTAAATGCTTTTATAGGTTTTATTTCCGATCGTAATTTAAACAGGTGGTCGGACATCTCGGTTGCAAATTTTAACTTTCTCTAGCCTAAAAACCTCATAGCCGCATGTGACACGCATTGTTTTTAGTTCAATCAGTTCGTGTCCACATGTGGATACTTCACTTTTCCCTTGATGTTAGATGTAAACAAACATCACAATTGTTTTTAAAAATAAGCAACCCATAAAACAACTTCTTTAATACCTTTCTTAATGGAACGTGATTTATTTTCTCAATGAACACGAACAAGACCAGGAACGGTTTATGAAATATGTAACGATCATAGTTGTCTATGAAAATAGAAGACAAATTTAATTTAAAAAAAAAGCTTTGTACACTCACCATTAATCACAATTGCATCGTCAGTATAAAACGCGCCATCTTTTGAGGAAAATCCGTAATCTGTTTCGGGCACATTCCCGCTACAGATAACGAATAGACCAGCCCAAAGCACCGCAAATTGAATCCCTAACATTTTTATCATTTAAGTTGACTACATTCACAATGAAAGTATCTTACGGACACGGACCCTCCTAGCTGCGCGTTGCGTGTATGTGCAGCCCGCAAGGAGTCACTTCGCAAAATGCTTCGACTTCATCATGCCGCGCCTTTATAATATTTTTACACTGACGCTCTACATTAGGTTAAAAAGATAACAGAACTTTTTCTTCTTTTGTTGTGAGCTGACATTCGCCGCCCAATACGAATTGGCTTTATAAAATATGACAGCCATTTGCTCGCCCGTAAAGGCATATCGATTGATGGTGTTTATTTTTGCGAAGTTCACACGGCGTCATAACAAAGACTTATTTTGGAGATCAACGAACCTTGTCAGCATTTGATCACAAAGGACAAAGCAATAATGGCGGTGACAAAATTTTATCTTGGCCTTATTTATTTGCAAACGTACCATCGAATTGTTAGATAATAGGAATTACATATACCTGAAATGTACACAAAGATATAATTTTACAGGCCTTTTTACGTGTATCTTCTTGTAGATTTTTTATTGTTGATTTGTGTCGCTCTAACCTAGGGGTAGGTGGTTAGCGTCACTCTCTATAAAGGTTGGCATCGCTAGAGATACAGAAAGGCCGTAGCCAAAACGACTCTTTATCATTTATTTTCTTTTAAAGTACCAGATGTCCATTAAATTAACTATTTGAATATTTTTAAACTTTGCTAAATACAGACTGAAACATTATCGTAAATAAATGACTGGACAACCTTAAATAAACACACTGTATTTAAAGTGTACTAAACTTAAAAGCTCCCGATTAAGATCATCATGCTCATTTTCAAGAGATGTCAATTATAAAAGGGTGCTTAAAAAGATCAATTAATAATTTGTCTCGGTGCCCTAAACTTAACCTTTGCTTAATTGATCAATAATAAATCTTGTTTTTTCCTCGTGTCAAATCTTTATCATGTGACGAGAATGAATCAATATAGGTCCGAAGCATTTTTGTACGCATCATGGTATGCAAACCGCAAATTTTAGTCACCAAAACAAAAAAGCCAATGACCTGCAAAATAAAAATACATAATTTGAAGCCAAGAAGTTGGATTTTATAATAGCATATGGAAACATAATGAAATATACATTTTAAAGACACCGTTATTGAAAATATTGCTGGGGTACTTTGAAATTAGTCTTTTTTTTTGAGGTTTTGAACCAAGGCTTTGATTACATTTTATGTGCCTTTTTAAGAACGTTTTTTGTGAATAGGATGCTTAATGAAGAAAATCATGATTTTACAATATTAAAAAAAAATCAGTACAGATTTTCGTTAGGATCATTTTTGACTAAAAGCCACGAAATCTTTTCTGAAGACGAAAACGATATTGTGTCCTACTTGGACTATACTTGGATATAACTGGAAAATAATTATTATTTGTTCCTACTATATGGTATCGTTGTAGTTAATTCATATTTTATGAATCTGCTATATAAAACGGAATACTACGCTGAAAGCATCTCGAGATATTTTTAATTATTTTGAAAAAGTGTAATTATGAGATTGCAATTTCCGTATTTATTTTCCTATCAGGCATTATTATCACTACCAGCTCTTTTCGTTGGTGAGAAAGAGAATCGGCATATATAGTCTGGAACATTCCCCGGCCAAATGGACCGACGATATACGGCAGCAGGAGTAGATGAGGAAAAGCTAAACCGGGCTCGGTGGCACAGATTGGGAAAGGCTATGTCCAACAATGGACAAGTGTGGGCTGAAGATGAATGATAAATTAATTAAGTCCAAAAAAATAATGATAAACGGTTCCTGAGATTTTAGCTGTAGCCATTTTTGAAACTATCTTAAGATTTGTAACTATTATGACTTATCTTTTGTTTATAACAATATAAAATGAATAATTTAAATCAGATACTAAACTAATTGCATTAAAACATAACTTATGATTGAACAAAGAATGTTAACCGCTTAATAGCCGATATATTTAGCCAGATAATGAGGCAAGATGGGGTGGGGTTTATTTAAAAAAAAAAGATGACTTTTACTTAGCTATTTTAATTTTTTAATCTCGTAGTCTAAAAACATAGCACCACTTAAATTTAAAATTAAGAATTCGCGAAACGCAGTGAAATATTGTTAGCCCAGTTACGATGTTGAATTGAAGATAAAATATCTTCATTAAAAACAGATGAAACACGATCTCAAGATACAACGCCACGCAAACTGAACAGGCGAGATTAGATTTAAATGCGCGCTATTTAACTCCATTAATCTTATTCGGGTACCGTTATGTCAATGCTGTCGATCTTGTGCTTGCAAAAATTGAAGGAGGTCTCCTATTTACGTGTACACGAATAGTACAGAGGGGCTCACGTAAGGTAAGTGAGTATTAAAATAATCGGTATGGTTTTTAAAGTATTCCACATTCGAAATTTTCATTCACTGAACAACAAAGATATTCAGTTAAGAATGATTTAACTTGTATGGGTATATTATTCCCGCCTCATTTGTTGTTGATTAAACATATTCATTAAGTTTTTTATAGATCTGTTTTAGTTTTAGTTCATTTCACAGATTACATTTTATATTACAAGAAAACGAGTAGGTTAACCCACGCTTTTTTTAATATTTACTAATGAAATAATATCTAATGAAAGTTTCAATAAAAAAAAACATTTCAGTTACCGTTGACTTGCCAGACATATCTATCGTTGAAGCTTGTTATCTGTTACGTTGTAATTGATAGGTTGACGTTTGCAATTTATTCAAGATAATTAGCAACGCTAACGGCAATCTCGATGCATAGCAATCAAGTTGTGCAGGATTGACTAAACTGTTTCTGAAATGATTTATTCTTCGTTGATGGGTATTTTTTAAACTTATTACCAATTTTCTATAAAGTGACATGTCTTCAGTCTTAGAGAACACTAAAAAAGAATGAACTGTCATATTTTGTTCTGTTATTTATGGTTGCAATTGTTTTAAGCTTTCCCGTTTATATCTACTTTAAAAATAATATCATTTAACGGGTTCTTACCACGATAATTAAAATGAGTTCTCGATATTTTGATGCTGTTACAAGAACCGCTGTCACGTGTAGATCGAGGCTTAAAATTAAGTAATGGTGTTAATTATAATTTAGCATCGTTTAGTGGTAGGTACAGCATCGCAAACTCATGATCATGTCGCCAAATCATTCTACGTCGATAATCAATCGTCGTGCAACTCGCAGGCTATTTTGAGATTCCTTCGCGTCAATACAAACAAGCAATTCATCGCACCAAAAAATTTAGTATTCGAGAAGTGACCTCGAAAAATGTCTGATTGACTCCTCTATGCTGGACTATGATAAATCACTGACGAAATTGACGACTGATTTACTTCGTTTTATTTGTAAAATTTAGCCAGGGGCACCGGAAAAAGTGGCTAAAAATTGGTGGAGTAGCACTTTCTATGTGAAGAACAAAAGCGATGGCCATGTGTCCGTAATTAACTAAACCTATTCTAGGAATTTTCAAATACGATGATTTAAAAAAAAAAACCACCCCCTGTTAACGTATTTTATTTTAATTGAGTTTTTCAGTTTTTATGTATTGAAATCACTTTCCGAGTAAAATTGTGTAGAATAACATAAATTAATATTCAATAAGCAATCATTATTATAGATAAATCGACTAAGAAACAATATGCACATCCAATACACCAATTAAACAACATACTGTATTCAACAAACTTTCAAATATTAGCAGCAAAAAATAATCTGAATTAATTGTTGGTTTAAGTTTTGCGAGAACAAGGATTATGACTCATTATTCAGTCGCGGTGAAGAAAAACATACGTTTTTAAATATAACTTCTAAATGTTCTTGATACCAGTTTTTATAATTTTCAAGTATTACAATAGCATCGATTGCACCCTCGCTTTCTTCGCAACTTCGCTTTTTTTTATTTTTGTGTAGAAGCAAAATCTAGAGCGTACCTATTGCATAGCTGCGAAAAACTAATGTTTCATTCTCCTTTGAGGATTTCGTTGATGGACCCGCAGTGATTAATTTTGATGACAGACTGTATGTTGGTATTATGAATGTGTCATCGGAGTACCGTACATATTTGTCGGAGCCCATAGCCATCACAAAGTGAATGTTGCCAATAGGTAGAATAATGGAACCAGCTCGTGTTTGCTCGCCGTACATTTTTAATTCATTGCAATAGTTCTAAGGTTTAATCAGTTTACTTTTCAAAAAGAATACTGTATTTTTGAAGTAAAACTCCTTTAGGCGCGTTGAGAGTAAAATATAACTTGCGACAGATTCATTACGGCTAGAGAGAAAAGACACAACTTAGGAAGAGCCAGGGTAAGAAAATAGACAGTGTCTCGCGAACCACTCGACCGTGGAGAGGGAGAAAGCAAGCTAGGTCGTTTCTCATAAACAGATTCTGTTTGCGGGCGTCAGCCACGAGATGGCTTATTATTAGTTTATCATTGCTCCCGTAGATGGCAGTAACATGTTAACTAACATAAACTTTTAATTTAATTAAGGATTTTAAAAAATATATCAAATTTTCTATATATCATTTAAAATATACACTCGAGAGCAATGAATCCGTGTCACTTAAAAAATCTGTAAATCTCAGAAACTAACAAGGCTAGCTTAATGAAATAAATTGTGTTTAATAGACAATTAAATACTCCTTAAACTAAGGTATTAAAACTTCTTAGTTATTGCAAGGTTATGTCATAAAAAAATCAAATTTGAAAAAGGGAGACTTTCGAACATGGAACTACGAAATTACTGCATTTGATTTTGCTTTTGTTTCTAATCTGTCATTTAAGTGGGTATATAAACCATATTGTTAGTGTTCAATATTTATTATTCAACCTGTAATCATGTCGCTTACAACTGAAGAATGCATCAGAATCCTCACAATGCTAGAAATCGGCCGGAGTCAGTGCGATACAGCCAGGACTGTCGGTGTGTCGCTGTCAACAGTACAAAGAGTTCGAGGACGTTACGAGGAAACTGTCTCTAACCTTCGTAGACCAGGAACAGGCAGAACTAGGTGTACCACAGCACGAGAAGATTGATACTTGATGAACACCATGCTTTGTAATCGCTTTCTTACAAGAACTGAACTTACAAATCAGTTTCGACGCCTCAGAAGACCCAAGCGCATGGACAGTAAGACGACGACTTGCTGAAGCTAATTTGAAACCACTTAGACCTACCTGCATATGGCCCTAAAGATATACCCAAAACCATTGAAATTTGACTATTAAAGATTGGTCGAAAGTTATGTTCTCTGACGAATCAAAATTTGTGCTCTACAAGCACGATGGAAGATACAGAGTGTATATAGAAGACCAGGGGAAGATTCAAGCGAGCTTGCGTAGAAGAAAAAGTAGCCTACCGTGGTGGTGGTCTGTACTTGTGTGGGCCGGAATTTCATCTGAGAACACCGGTGCATTGTTCGATACGAATGCACCGGACGTCTTATCCTTTAGGCCACGACGACTTCACTATTTACCAAAATCGTATAAGAAACTTGGTGTACAGCATGCCAAACCGCGTAAATGCAGTAATGGAAGCACGAGGAGGCAAAACAAAGTATTAAAATTCAAGAAAATCATATTGTTGTACGAAAATGTCATGTTTCCTATTTTGGTTTTAAGGCGAGATCAGTAGTTTTTTTTTCTTTATGTAATTTTTAATAAAAAAAAGTGACTTATAAATGTTATTACTTTCATTTAAGGGGTATTATATTGTTTATTAAACACCGTTTATTTTATTAAGCTAGCATTCTTAGTTTCCAAGATTTATAGGTTTCTTTAGGTGACCCGCATTCATTGCTCTCGAGTATATATAAATGGCGAAGAGGTCGATTTAATTATACACAGAAATTCCCTATTACAAGAGAAATTAGATTTAAGGATAAAAAATAAAGGAATCCACAATACTACAAACCGCCAAACCAAGTTGCACGCACACCATTTTTTTTATTATTGCCACTGTCCAAATGATCTTTCAATATTTTCGAGAGTGACATGACTGACTTTTTGAGTACTCGATAATTATTAATATTGGATTATTGCAAGTACCGTTACGTTAAAATAAATCTAAAGACATACGACGATTTGAATTGGCAAAAAAATAATAGTACACTAAACAGGCTTTATTGGCAATTGGTTCAATGCTTTGATAGTTTTAAAGTGTGACTTAATATAAAAAGAATGTTAGAAAAGGTATTGCAGTCGGGAATAAGTAAGGGAATATTGGTGATTGAAACACATAAAATATTGTATTTCACTTTTTTTTTGTGGACACCATTTTGAATTGAGCAACAACTGAGATCTATCTAAATTTCTCTAATCTATATATTAATACGTGAAGCAAAAACTTTGTATCCCTTTTTACGAAAATTGCGCGGACGGAAGAGTATGAAAATCTGCACACTTATAGAGAATATAGAGAAGAAGTGCACAATGCTAATATTTTTTTTAAATAATGCATAAAAAATACATTAAATCAATAAAGAAAACATTACACACACTACATACCATGTATTTGACGCACACACGCATGCATACTATTTATTGTCAAACTTTTGTTCTTGGCGTCTGTTGTCAAATTGAGAATAGATTAAATATTGTTTGTCTTTGTTAATATTTTTTATAGTGGCGAAATTTGTAATTATAGAAGTATAAAATACAATCATAATAATGTACAAACTTACAATTCCAATTAATTATAGTCGAATTTCGACTACTGCGGGACCTCTAGTCTATCTAAATTTATCTAATAATATCTGTTATGTTGAAAACCCTAAAATGGTTTAAGCTGTAGAGAGTGCTAAAGAATTAGCTCACACTCGAAAAATGCTACCCTCCTTTGGAAGTCCAGCTAAACAAAAAGCTAAAGATAAAGTGCTAGTCATGAACTACATAATTTACGATATTTTATGCAAATTGATATTCATAGCATTGATTAAAATGTGAAATCGTCGTGATTTTATTACTTTTATTTTTACTATACTATCTTACCAATGTTTGTTTACAATTCATTTTTGTTATGGTGGTGGCAAGCAAGGTAGGTAGGTTAGTGCTGTCTTACAAATACGAGAAATTCTCTAGACCGGTTTTTTGTTTTGAATCGATGCCAACATTTTAATATCATTTTATTTACTTCGGATGAATGATCGGAAATGTCATTTCAGAATTGTACCACGTTCTGAAGCGGCTTGTTTGAACAGGTTTTATTGATTGGTGTAGATGTCAAACTGTTGCCAGGATCGACAGAGAAAAAATTCACCAGAATAACGGTTAATTAAGAGAAGTGAAACGCAACTTAAGTTCAAGCTCCCAATACGTTCTGCTGTCGTTACCTAAAATTGGCTAAAATGCAGAGTTGAGGAACTAACCCTGCCTATCTCTGCCATGAAGCAGTAATGCGTTTCGATTTGAAGGGTCGGGCAGCCATTGTAACTATATTTGAGACCTTAGAACTTATATCTCAAGGTGGGTGGCGCATTTACGTGGTAGATATCTATGGGCTCCAGTAACCACTTAACACCAGGTGGGCTGTGAGCCGCCCACCCATCTAAGCAAAAAAAAAGAGCTCGTCCACCCATCTAAGCAATAAAATAAAATAAAAACTAAGTACACTAATGAGATAGGGACATTGCAGACGGAGGATGAAGAGTTTTATTCGAAATAGTAGGAGCACCAGTACCTAAATAGCTCGACAAAACTGGGTCTAATTTTCGTTGCTACGATTGAAAACTTATAAATTTTATCGATGATTTTCTTGAGCTTAAAAGGAACAGAAGAGACTCAGTCCTAAAACAAAGCGTACTCTTCTTCTCAATCGTTTCACTCTTCACAGAATGGTCGTGATGTTCATGTAGTATTGGAGGGGGTAGACTTGGCAAGTCTTACGATGTCTTAGTTAGAGCGTACTGGTATACCTAATGTTATTTAATAAGTAACTAAAATATAGGTAGAGAGAATTGGTGATACCTGATACGAATGATATTTACTTTAAAAAATTAACTAACACGCAATGTAAAACCAGCAAGGCTCCATATAAATTGCGGGTGTTGCTAATTTTGCGTTACAAGGATGGTCTAATGATAAACATATCAAAACGATAATTAATATGGCTGTGCCATAGCTGTGCTTTAGCACATTGCTTTCAGTTCACATTATGGTGCCAGTTTATTATCGATTTCGTTCCCAAAATTATATCTTTATGTTATTACTAGGATCACCTCGCAGCTTGACCCGTATTATGTATTTTTTGATTAACCAATTTACCTATAAATACAACATCAGTACATGAAATGGAAAATCTCCTTATTTGATTTCGTTTCTATTTCTAAAATTTCCGACATCTTTAAAACCTAACATATTTCACTCAAATCTGTCCTCAATTAGATTTGCGTAACTGAGGTGCACCATTCTACCGTTTTTTGCCGCGAAGTTCCGCTTTAAAAAGTGGGTCGTTATGCAGTATAATTGAAACTTCGACTTCATGTGTCAAGGTCAAGGCGGCAACATTGACGTTTTGATGTGTATGGGTTTTGAATCAGTACTTATCGGATGATTAGCCAAATGCAACATAGCACCGCAGAGCGCAGTATAGCTTCAGGTTGACTATTTGCTCTATGGTCCACAATGGCCATGTTAATAAACAAAAAGGTATCGCTAGCTATGTAGGTAGTAGGTATCTATAAAAAATAAACGTAATCTTTGTTGTAACAAAAAAACTCATTGTATTTAAAAGATAAAAAAAACGAAGTCATATTTTATCTATTGTTGCTTACGAAAAAGACGTGGATACTTATGTATTAATATTATAATTATTTTTTCCTATCATAAGATAGGAAAAAATTATTCTATGGATGCTTTTCTTTAAATTCACGTAGATAGAACTCATCCGATGCGAAGTTCGCAATGTGGAAGCCAATTAGCCATTTTTATGATTAGGTTGAAGTGCTGAAAATTGAATATTTTCTTCAGTTTTTGCGAGTTTCGTGAGTGAATCACGTAGGTACATAAATTATATATTCAAAACGCTGGAAATAATATTTTCATAATAAAAAACAAGGGTTAAGTTTAAAGCTCTCAGCGCTGAATTCAATGAAATTGAAATATTGATCTTCTATTGGATCTCTTATGTAATTTAGTTGTTATTATTTTTTATTTATTTGTCACAATTATCGACACTTTTCATTTTAAAACGCCTGTGAATAGTATTTGAGCAATAACATAGAGATTACTTAAATATTTTACTGGCGGTAAGGCGTAAGGTACACTACATGGGAAGATTGAACCGTCCTGTCAGCGAAGTAGTCCTTTCTGGTTCCTAAGTGTAAGGCAACCGTTATTTAAAAAAAGACAATGGCGATTATGACCTCATATCTCAAGGAGGGTAGTGGTATTTAGGTTGTGAGAACCAAACCGTAAGCTCCAGTCCCCATTACGCTAGTAAAAGATTTGAATCAATATATCAGCATTATAGTCAACATTATAGTTAAAACAAATACAGTGCCGATTAATGACACTAAAATTTATAAAATACATTACAAGTTAAATTATTATTTGTTAAAGTTTCTTTCTCAACAGAGAACAAATTATTTTGTACGTTAACGTCAATATGCTTCTTTTGTGTATACTTCAATAACGTAAGTGGATTTCGTCTTATTCCGATAGAGGCACCCGTCACGTGCGGACGTGCTCATCGTCCACTCGATCGCCCGGTCTTTGTTCGCCCGGCTTTTGTTAGCCCGGCCATTGTTCGCGCGGCCTGTGTTTGTGGTACATCTGCCGACTAAGTGCTCTTTCTGGAAGTTTTTATTTGTTTTGTTTCCTTTTGTTGTTTCTGTGTTCGTGGTACATCTGCCGACAAAGTGGTTTCCTGCAAGTATTTATTTGTTTTGTTTCTTTTCGTAATTTCTGTTTTGTTGTGCTTTTTCTTTGTCCTGTAGTAATCGCGCCGCATTGCCACCTGTGTTCAATAGAACCGCTCAGGTCCGAGAAGTTGGGGCCTCGCCGCAAGGCGAGTGTTTTCAAGACCCGGGGCCGCCCCACCTGGGTACTCAGCGATCATGGACGCTGTATTCGCGGAATTCCTCCGACTTCGCCACCCACAGCTCGCCTCGGAGTTTTTGGCCTTCAAGGCCAATCACACTGCGAGCCCTCTCGAGGACTCCGCCGCGCTCGCTGCTCCTGCGTCGCCTGTACCTGCGTGCAGAGCTTCTGCATTGAGCACCGCAGCCTCTGTCGTGCCTGCCGCTCCCGTGTCGCCTATACTGGCGAGAAAAGCTGCTGCGTCGTCCGCCGTGACCATCGTTTCAGCTGAGCGATCATCCGCGGCCTCCGTCGCGCCCTCTAAAACACCTACACTTGCTCGTAGGTCGCCTGCACCCGCCTCCTCGTGCTCCGACTCTGACTCGGACATGGAGGTCGACCTCGCCCCCGCCTCATCGACGGATGGATTCACCCTGGTACAGAAGGGTAAGAAGCGTGCCGCGGAGTCTCGAGCTCCCGCGGCCGCTAAAATTAGCAAAGCCGTGAACGCATCGCGCCCCCGCCCTCAGACTCCCGTTGCGCCCCCAGCCCGTGCCACTCCGTCGCCGCGTCCGGTGGCACAAAATAAAACCCAGACCCCTCCCCCGGTTATCCTTCAGGAGAAGGCAGCTTGGGATCGAGTTTGCCTGGCCCTTAAGGCCAAAAATATAAATTTCACGAATGCCCGTAATCTCGCGAACGGCATTCAAATTAAGGTTCAAACACCCGACGACCATAGGGCCCTCTCTTCTTACCTCCGTAAGGAGCGTATAAGTTTCCATACGTATACGCTCCAGGAGGAGCGCGAACTCCGCGTTGTAATACGCGGAATCCCTAAAGAGTTAGATGTAGAGCTCGTAAAAGCCGACCTGTTAGAACAAGGCCTACCAGTGAATTCTGTGCACCGTATGCACACCGGTCGCGGTAGGGAGCCATATAATATGGTTCTAGTCGCTCTCCAGCCTACCCCCGAGGGTAAGAAAATCTTTAACACACAGACCGTCTGTAGGCTCTCTGGTATCGCTGTCGAAGCCCCCATAAAAAAGGCACTCCTAGCCAGTGCCATAACTGTCAATTGTACGGGCACTCTTCCCGTAACTGTCACGCGCGCCCCCGATGTGTTAAGTGTTTGGGCGATCACGCCACGGCCCTCTGCGCTCGCGACCAAAAAACCGCGACGGAACCGCCTAGCTGCGTCCTGTGTCGAACACAGGGTCACCCCGCGAATTACCGTGGTTGCCCCCGAGCCCCTAAAATAAATCGCCGCGTCGCCCGCCAAAACCGCCTCCGAGCTTCCGGCCCAGACATCAAAGCCTCGGCACCCTCTGCGTCGCAGGCTAAGCCAGCGTTCGTTCCGGCGGCGGTGCCCAGTGTCTCGGCCTGGGCAAAACCGCTGCCGTACACGAACACGGCTACAACTCCCTCCTCCGCGATTCGTCCCGCCCCCGCGACTCGTCCCTCTCCCGCGACTTGCCCTCCGACCGCGTCCGACAATCTCGCTTTAGCGATCGACTTCTTTCAGTCGATCAACTTTGAGCGCGTTAACGCTTTGGGCGACGCCATTCGCGCTGCCTCCACTGCACAACACTTTATCGCCGTTGTGCAGGAATACGCCGACGTATACGCGTCATTAAATACGTACGTCCTCCCCTCACTCCGCCGGTAATCAATGGCGTATATAAGTAGAATAAAGCCCCTATCCGTAACGATAGGATTTTTTAACGCTTACGGTCTCGCAAATCAACGTGATCAGGTTTCTGACTTTTTGCGTGACCACCAAATTGATATCTTTTTAGTGCAGGAGACCCTACTTAAGCCCGCGCGCCGTGACCCTAAAATCGCGAACTATAACATGGTCAGGAACGACAGGCTCTCTGCCCGTGGTGGTGGTACCGTCATTTACTATAGAAGAGCCCTGCATTGCGTCCCGCTCGATCCTCCCGCGCTCGCTAATATCGAAGCATCAGTGTGCCGAATCTCACTGACGGGACACGCGCCGATCGTTATCGCGTCCGTTTATCTTCCACCGGATAAGATCGTTCTAAGCAGTGATATCGAGGCGCTGCTCGGTATGGGGAGCTCTGTCATTCTGGCGGGCGACCTAAATTGTAAACACATCAGGTGGAACTCACACACCACAACCCCGAATGGCAGGCGGCTTGACGCGTTAGTCGATGATCTCGCCTTCGATATCGTCGCTCCGCTAACCCCGACTCACTACCCGCTAAATATCGCGCATCGCCCGGATATACTCGACATAGCGTTATTAAAAAACGTAACTCTGCGCTTACACTCGATCGAAGTAGTTTCAGAGTTAGATTCAGACCACCGTCCCGTCGTTATGAAGCTCGGTCGCGCTCCCGATTCCGTTCCCGTCACGAGGACTGTGGTGGATTGGCACACGCTGGGCATCAGCCTGGCTGAATTTGATCCACCATCGCTCCCGTTTAACCCGGACTCTATCCCGTCTCCTCAGGATACCGCTGAAGCCATAGACATCTTAACGTCACACATCACCTCGACATTAGATAGGTCATCGAAACAAGTTGTAGCGGAGGACTTCCTTCACCGCTTCAAATTGTCCGACGATATTAGGGAACTCCTTAGAGCTAAGAACGCCTCGATACGCGCCTACGACAGGTATCCTACCGCGGAAAATCGTATTCGAATGCGTGCCCTACAACGCGACGTAAAGTCTCGCATCGCCGAAGTCCGAGATGCCAGATGGTCTGATTTCTTAGAAGGACTCGCGCCCTCCCAAAGGTCTTACTACCGCTTAGCTCGTACTCTCAAATCGGATACGGTAGTAACTATGCCCCCCCTCGTAGGCCCCTCAGGCCGACTCGCGGCGTTCGATGATGACGAAAAAGCAGAGCTGCTGGCCGATACATTGCAAACCCAGTGCACGCCCAGCACTCAATCCGTGGACCCTATTCATGTAGAATTAGTAGACAGTGAGGTAGAACGCAGAGCCTCCTTGCCACCCTCTGATGCGTTACCACCCGTCACCCCGGTGGAAGTTAAAGACTTGATCAAAGACCTACGTCCTCGCAAGGCTCCCGGTTCCGACGGTATATCCAACCGCGTTATTAAACTTCTACCCGTCCAACTCATCGTGATGTTGGCATCTATTTTCAATGCCGCTATGGCGAACTGTATCTTTCCCGCGGTGTGGAAAGAAGCGGACGTTATCGGCATACATAAACCCGGTAAACCAAAAAATCATCCGACGAGCTACCGCCCGATTAGCCTCCTCATGTCTCTAGGCAAACTGTATGAGCGTCTGCTCTACAAACGCCTCAGAGACTTCGTCTCATCCAAGGGCATTCTTATCGATGAACAATTCGGATTCCGTACAAATCACTCATGCGTTCAACAGGTGCACCGCCTCACGGAGCACATTCTTGTGGGGCTTAATCGACCAAAACCGTTATACACGGGAGCTCTCTTCTTCGACGTCGCAAAAGCGTTCGACAAAGTCTGGCACAATGGTTTGATTTTCAAACTATTCAACATGGGCGTGCCGGATAGTCTCGTGCTCATCATACGGGACTTCTTGTCGAACCGCTCTTTTCGATATCGAGTCGAGGGAACCCGCTCCTCCCCACGACCTCTCACAGCTGGAGTCCCGCAAGGCTCTGTCCTCTCACCCCTCCTATTTAGCTTATTCGTCAACGATATTCCCCGGTCGCCGCCGACCCATTTAGCTTTATTCGCCGACGACACGACTGTTTACTATTCTAGTAGAAATAAGTCCCTAATCGCGAAGAAGCTTCAGAGCGCAGCCCTAGCCCTAGGACAGTGGTTCCGAAAATGGCGCATAGACATCAACCCAGCGAAAAGTACTGCGGTGCTATTTCAGAGGGGAAGCTCCACACGGATTTCCTCCCGGATTAGGAGGAGGAATCTCACACCCCCGATTACTCTCTTTAGACAACCCATACCCTGGGCCAGGAAAGTCAAGTACCTGGGCGTTACCCTGGATGCATCGATGACATTCCGCCCGCATATAAAATCAGTCCGTGACCGTGCCGCGTTTATTCTCGGTAGACTCTACCCCATGATCTGTAAGCGGAGTAAAATGTCCCTTCGGAACAAGGTGACACTTTACAAAACTTGCATAAGGCCCGTCATGACTTACGCGAGTGTGGTGTTCGCTCACGCGGCCCGCACACACATAGACACCCTCCAATCCCTACAATCCCGCTTTTGCAGGTTAGCTGTCGGGGCTCCGTGGTTCGTGAGGAACGTTGACCTACGCGACGACCTGGGCCTCGAATCAATTCGGAAATACATGAAGTCAGCGTCGGAACGATACTTCGATAAGGCTATGCGTCATGATAATCGCCTTATCGTTGCCGCCGCTGACTACTCCCCGAATCCTGATCATGCAGGAGCCAGTCACCGTCGACGCCCTAGACACGTCCTTACGGATCTATCAGATCCAATAACCTTTGCATTAGATGCCTTCAGCTCTAATACTAGGGGCAGGCTTAGGGACCCCGGTAACCGTACTCGTCGAACTCGACAAAGAGGTCGACGTGCAACCTAACCCATGCATCAGCCCGCTGAGTTTCTCGCCGGATCTTCTCAGCGGGTCGCGATTCCGATCCGGTAGTAGATTCATTCGCGAAACAATTGCTCTTGAGTTGTTAGGTCTCCTTCGGAGGCGCTCGGGCAGTTGTTAGCAAATCCCACCCCTCTTGGCTGAGCCTTTGCTCGCCCACCTGTCCTGGTGAAACTGGAAAGGCCTTCGGGCCACCAGTAAACTTTCAATCATAAAAAAAAAAAAAAAAAAAAAGGATTTCGTCTTACAACTAGTATTAATTTTTTTTTCTACCTATGCTGATAGCCTTGAGAGGCAATTTCAGCTACGCCCTAACATGTAGGTGAGCTCACGGGGCTCAAACAGGACTGTTGCTAACACTGGGCCCTAGCAAGAGCAGTGCTTCGTAGAATCTACAACCGGATCGGAAACGCGACCCACTGAGAAGATCCGGCGAGAAACTCAGTGGGCTGTGTCTATTGATTAATTCGCTCGTCGAGCCCTTCGTGGCGACGGGTTCGACGAGGACGGTGACCGGTGCGTGTGGTACTTAAAAGCACCGTTAATGGATCGGGAAGATCCGTAATGACGTGTTTTGGGCGAAGTCGACTATTAATCATTCGTTCTACAGAATCGGTTATGTAATTTCCAGCGGCCACGACAAGAGGGTTCTCATGTAGTGCCGCCTTCTCAAAGTGCTTCATAACATACCTCACTACGTATTTTGATTTTGATATAAAAACGATCAGTACATAACCGTTTCATTCTCTTTATTCCTGCTTAGCGGACCTGCTCCTATAGTTTTTTGAGCAATTAATTGTATTAATTACCTGAAAATATATTCAAAGTACACAAAAAACGTTATTACGGCATAACACGAAATAAATTAGAATATTGTAATCTTAATGAAAAATTTAGTAGGCCTTTGTTTATTTTTAAGCTTCCAACCTTAGCCGTAACCTCATGGCAATAAGGTTGGTATTAGAAAGAACCCAAATATTTATTATATAATACGGCATGATATGCATAGGTTTGTGGTTTACCTTGAGGTGCGATATAACCTGGTCCAGACTAGAGTCAAGGTCAATCTTAATATTGTTTGACATCACAGTTTTTATTCTTCCTTTAAATTATTTTTATGCTATTGTAGGCGTGTGAGCATACGGTCCACTTGATGGTAAGTAGTCACCGTTACCAATGGACATCAGCAATTCCATGGAAAAAGTCAAGGCACAACTAAATATGCAAACTGAAATAGTTCTAATTATCCATACGTGTTTACTATCCTTCCTACAAGCTAGTTTTTTTTATAAATTTCGTATTATTTTTACAATTCCGAGAAAAGCATAATCTTATTTAACGACCCTCGTATAAATGCAGGGTAAGTTATGGTAAATATAATATTATGCCGAGTTACTTTTCATTAGCTACATTAAAAATGCGTGGACTTGCTTGCAAATCCTCGCAATTCAATCAATAATAAATACTAAAGGCATTGTATTCAATATTAAGAACGCGTAGATTTATTTTTATTTCGGAAGTAGCCTTGCCATAACAACTAATTTCCATTATATGTTATGACTTAATATTATTATGAATTCAAGAAAACTGGTGGGTGACATTGAAGCATGAACGTTTTGTGCAATCGGTACTTTGGTCTGATCGTAGCTGCGATTCAGAAGTTAGTCGACCGTGTGGTACAATGCTCTAAGGTAGCAAGCAGTATTAGCTTGATATTCATTTGGTATAAAATAGTAAATTTAAGAAACAGTAGTTATTCCGCAAGTTCACTCAAAGCCACGAAGATGTACCGAATTCTATTATTATTCTGTGTAATTTATCCTAGCAATGGGGCTATTGAAATAAGTGAGTTTTTTATTTTTATTTAAATCACTTTTTTATTTAATATCTAATGGATCTAATATCGTTTTTATCTAAGTGTGCTGTTTTTTCTGTTTCTTTTTCAAATGCCAATTTTTTTATTAATAGGTATTTTTTCCACACACGTTTTATTATATTGCATATTTTTCATAAAATTATTCCGTTATTATCGTCTAATGTAGGTGACGGACACGATTCTATTTGGGAATTAACCGAGCTGTATTGTAAGGTCCTTACCGCACAGAAGGTCAGAAAATTGAATGTTGTATCCAACATATAATATAATTAAAGACTAATAATCTATTCAATATATTCTCAATATCTACTTCCCAATATATATCTTGTTGTTGGAATTTATTTATTACAAGAAAAATGTAAGTTTGTTTTACATTAATGTGCACCCACAGAACTCCTTTCTTCATCACGAGAAAAACCTTTTTTGTGTTCTCTACGTAGGTATCTATCTGTATAATCTAAACCGACTTTTCGTAGGAGTACGGTTTACTATGATAAATGTTGTGTGTGCCCCAATCCGGTGGTAGATTCTGCGAAACACTGCTTTTGCTAAGATAATGTTAGCAAATTCTTTCAGGTTGAGCCCGTGAGCTTATGCTACCGACGAATAGGCAGGGGAAAAAAAGTAGAGAAAAAAATGTTAACTGTGTAAATATAATAATTTACTTGAAATTTTATGGTATCGTTCGTCTAGTGATTAGTTAGCATAATTACTATACCATTAAACTATATCGGGGTCAATTGCCAACATTCGTGGTTTGGGTGTTTTTGTCTAGGATATTTCCGGCACCATTCATTTCTTAAGTAAAAGTCTCACTTCGACTTGAGTAATGTCGTGTTTTATTTAATTAATGATTTTGACGGATTAGAAATCTATCTGAAAATCCATCATCCAGTGAAATTCTATTATAATTGGTTGAACCTTCTAAGTTAAAAGTTTCAAAAACAATATTAAATTCGTCTCTTTGATTAATCAATTAATTTATTATTTGGAAAATGTTGCAAGTTTGTAACAAACCTGAGCTAGCTTTATAATATTTAGGTACTTGAAAATACTGTGAAAAATTTTAACATCGAAGTACCTAAGCTAAATGAACTGTAGGTGGATGTACGCAAAAAAATAATCGAAATTGCAATGAAAATCTGTTTTTTTTTAAATACATTTATAATATCTAAGTACCCTAATTATTTAATACATTGATCCCTGGAAATATTTCACGCCGATGACATTGCATAAAGGTTTTATCAATTAACACAGTTGATACATATCATTTTTGTTATTTTGCTTCTATTCTGTTATCCATTGGGTGGTGAAATTTCTTGTAGGAAAATATATAAAAACATTTAGTAATACACGTGCAGTGATAACGAAAATTTATTTATGCAACAGATCTTGTAACGTAGTATGTTCGAATTATAAGATTACAGTATTGCTATATTTGTTTATAACATTTAATAACTTGTTCTATCACAGATTTGTATTTCTCATCAACAAATTAATTGATGGGAAACACGAAATTACTAGTTTTTTATTTTATTTTAAATATCTCCTATGCTACTACTTCCCACGGTTCGAGTAAGTGCTCTTCCTCTAGAAAAACAAAAACTTAGACTCGCCATAAATATAGTTAAAAGGAAAACATTGTTTTTTATTACCTGAAATATTGATTTTTTTCACGCGTATTTGTCCATTAATTGAAGAGCATTCTAAAAATGTCTAGATTCAAAACGTTGTGCCTTATTATCGATTGAAGCTCGCCCTTTATATTATGATAAGTCGCCACTACTAATCATATAGTGTTTTAGAGACTCCAAATTACGTGTTTAATGTTAATAATTTATCTTCATATAACATAGCGCCCACTTAGGACACACAGCGACAGTACCCAACATGTAATTTTACGGCTTTTTCAGGTAAACATTTGAAAGTATGCAATCGAAATTCGTTGGATTTAAATGATTGTATAGTTGAAGCTGTTCGTGATGGAATAGAAAAAATGGCGACAGGCATCGAGGAGCTTGATATACCACCCCTGGATCCGTTTTTCCAAGACGAACTTAAAGTCGAATATAAAAACAACCAGGCAAGTTTTTCTGCGACCAACTATTAATACAACGTAATTAAAACTTTTTATTGAGTTTCCTTTACTACAACCAGTATCTAATTAGTCGAACTGATTGCATTAACACACTGAGGAACGTTTATTTCTCATACAATGATTGAAATTACCAGTACTTAAAAACATGTAAGTAAGTTGCACAAAGTATTGTAATAGTGCATATTTAATTTTGTACTCGATGTTAATTGAATAATGTACATTTTTGGTAGCAATGTACTCTGGTCTTTGTGTAGTCAAATGAGCCACACATGAAATGAATGAATCAATACTAATCGAAATCATATTGGTACATATATGCATATATTAACAATAATATTGTTATTTTCGGTTGCTGAGGACAATTTTAGCATGGAAGCTGACTTTGTTGTGGATAAATTATAATAATATACTGATGTGCTAGAAACAAGTTGCATTTCAACAGTTTCAGGCTATTTTAGTGAACTATTTAAATAAAATCAAGATCATAAGATTTTTTTATAAGACAACAAGAGAACTAAGATTTCTATGGGGCGAGTTTTTATTCTGTTCTGTGTATAAAATAGAATAATTATGCTTTTTGTACTTATAATATGTTCGAAAAATTCTTCATTTACAATTAAATAAGTTACTACGAAGTTTTTGGAGGTGAGAACGAATATTCTCAGAAGAACGTAAAAAACCCATAATCTCAACATCTAAATGAACACATTTTATATTTAATATGAAAAAAAAACCTACCTGGGAACTCCAAACTGGAACTTAACATTATATGTATCCTAGAGGTGACTTTGTCTGTGAGCTTCGACCTTTTATTATTAATGGATCCCACGAATCAGCATTTACGTTTATTAGATTTAAATTTGAACATAGTTTCGTAATTGTGATTTATTTTTGTAATGTACATTTTTATGATCGTCTTAACAATCATATGTATATAGTATAAATGGTATATATATTGCCCACTGAGTTCCGTGCCGGATCTTCTCGGGGGGTCGCAATTCCGATCCGGCGGTAGATTCTGCGAAGCGCTGCTCTTGCAAGGGCTAGTGTTAGCAAATTCTCTTAGGTTGAATCCGTGACCTCACCTACCCATCGGGGCGTGGCTGGAATTCGGAATTCCCTCTCAGGCTACCAGCGAATAGGCAGGGAAAAAATAATATACATATATGTACATTGTATTTATATTCCTATATACATATATGCGTTTCTATGCAGACGATTCATGTACAGCAATAAAAATGCAACAAAAAACACACCATATTTAAATAATTAACAACTTGAATATTCATATCCATTCTATAACACATCATTTATTTTATTATTAATTAATGTTGTTTTATTATTATTATTATTAGATGCGTGAACGAGCTCACGGCCTACCTGATGTAAAGCGGTTACCGGAGTCCATAGACATCAACAAATATAGAATACAGCCATCATCAACCTTTAACCTATTTTGAACAAAAAAGAAACAAAAATTTAGGTAACTTTGTATCAATTACTGTTGATGTGATAGTGACTCCGACTACAGATACGTAATAGATTAATTTGAATGTTAAAATTAATGAACATCTCGCATTAATAAGAATTTATTGATTGTAACAATAACAATTGTTGCAAAAGGCGAAATCATTTTTAGCATATATATTTATCCATATGATTTTTTTACCTTGACAAATAACTGAAATGAGTCGCAAATTAGGTGATACTTTAGTCTTAGCTTACTACTTGAACAAGAAGCGTTCTTTCATGACAAAGTAACAAAATAAACTACATTGTTGATTTGTATGGATTTACTAGTTTTTATGTATATATATGTATGTCATATTATTTATAACTATGCCGTGGTTGCCGTGGATCCATGTTGACCTTTATTGGGGACCAATTATTCCTTGTTTAGTCAACTTAACTGGGCTTATCCTTATACAATTATGGGGCCACTTGTCGCCATTCGTCACCGTACTGCATAATTATTGTTAATACAGAAAATATATTTAACTAATCTCAATATTGCGATGATTACATGATCGACAAGTATAGGTAATTTTATTTTATACTAGCAGCCCGCTCCGGCTCCTCTCGGGTCTTTAACAAAAATTTCAACGATATTTGACGTTGTTTTATTTTTTTTAATAAAAGAACACGTATTGCGGCATAGCTATAATAATTAGACATATGCTGTCGCGAAACTGTTTGTAAATAATAATGTGTTGTACAAAGTCGTAGTACATTATTTTAATTTATCATCAATCGTTTTCGCAGGGCACGCGATGTAAAGAATTTAAATAATTTTTTTACACCTTGGGTTACATTATTGCAGTTTTAGTAAGAATCCCTATTTTTTTTTTTTTCAAAAAAGATCTTTTTCTCTCGGGTATAGTGCAGCTTCCAAACAGTGAAAGATTTTTTCAAATCGGTTCAGTAGTTTCGGAGCCTATTCAATACAAACAAACAAATCTTTCCTCTTTATAATATTAGTATAGAGTATAAATAAAAAAAAGACGTAAGTTCTAACAAGCCGACGATGGAAACAAAAAGGAAATAATAAACTCACAAAAATATATGTTTGATACTAGTGGCAGGGCATAATAAGAGCGCGTACGGGTGGTACGACCATCCTGCTTACATTAACGCGACACAATTAGGCGTCATTCCGATAGAGGCACCCGTCACGTGCGGACGTGCTCATCGTCCACTCGATCGCCCGGTCTTTGTTCGCCCGGCTTTTGTTAGCCCGGCCATTGTTCGCGCGGCCTGTGTTTGTGGTACATCTGCCGACTAAGTGCTCTTTCTGGAAGTTTTTATTTGTTTTGTTTCCTTTTGTTGTTTCTGTGTTCGTGGTACATCTGCCGACAAAGTGGTTTCCTGCAAGTATTTATTTGTTTTGTTTCTTTTCGTAATTTCTGTTTTGTTGTGCTTTTTCTTTGTCCTGTAGTAATCGCGCCGCATTGCCACCTGTGTTCAATAGAACCGCTCAGGTCCGAGAAGTTGGGGCCTCGCCGCAAGGCGAGTGTTTTCAAGACCCGGGGCCGCCCCACCTGGGTACTCAGCGATCATGGACGCTGTATTCGCAGAATTCCTCCGACTTCGCCACCCACAGCTCGCCTCGGAGTTTTTGGCCTTCAAGGCCAATCACACTGCGAGCCCTCTCGAGGACTCCGCCGCGCTCGCTGCTCCTGCGTCGCCTGTACCTGCGTGCAGAGCTTCTGCATTGAGCACCGCTGCCTCTGTCGTGCCTGCCGCTCCCGTGTCGCCTATACTGGCGAGAAAAGCTGCTGCGTCGTCCGCCGTGACCATCGTTTCAGCTGAGCGATCATCCGCGGCCTCCGTCGCGCCCTCTAAAACACCTACACTTGCTCGTAGGTCGCCTGCACCCGCCTCCTCGTGCTCCGACTCTGACTCGGACATGGAGGTCGACCTCGCCCCCGCCTCATCGACGGATGGATTCACCCTGGTACAGAAGGGTAAGAAGCGTGCCGCGGAGTCTCGAGCTCCCGCGGCCGCTAAAATTAGCAAAGCCGTGAACGCGTCGCGCCCCCGCCCTCAGACTCCCGTTGCGCCCCCAGCCCGTGCCACTTCGTCACCGCGTCCGGTGGCACAAAATAAAACCCAGACCCCTCCCCCGGTTATCCTTCAGGAGAAGGCAGCTTGGGATCGAGTTTGCCTGGCCCTTAAGGCCAAAAATATAAATTTCACGAATGCCCGTAACCTCGCGAACGGCATTCAAATTAAGGTTCAAACACCCGACGACCATAGGGCCCTCTCTTCTTACCTCCGTAAGGAGCGTATAAGTTTCCATACGTATACGCTCCAGGAGGAGCGCGAACTCCGCGTTGTAATACGCGGAATCCCTAAAGAGTTAGATGTAGAGCTCGTAAAAGCCGACCTGTTAGAACAAGGCCTACCAGTGAATTCTGTGCACCGTATGCACACCGGTCGCGGTAGGGAGCCATATAATATGGTTCTAGTCGCTCTCCAGCCTACCCCCGAGGGTAAGAAAATCTTTAACACACAGACCGTCTGTAGGCTCTCTGGTATCGCTGTCGAAGCCCCCCATAAAAAAGGCACTCCTAGCCAGTGCCATAACTGTCAATTGTACGGGCACTCTTCCCGTAACTGTCACGCGCGCCCCCGATGTGTTAAGTGTTTGGGCGATCACGCCACGGCCCTCTGCGCTCGCGACCAAAAAACCGCGACGGAACCGCCTAGCTGCGTCCTGTGTCGAACACAGGGTCACCCCGCGAATTACCGTGGTTGCCCCCGAGCCCCTAAAATAAATCGCCGCGTCGCCCGCCAAAACCGCCTCCGAGCTTCCGGCCCAGACATCAAAGCCTCGGCACCCTCTGCGTCGCAGGCTAAGCCAGCGTTCGTTCCGGCGGCGGTGCCCAGTGTCTCGGCCTGGGCAAAACCGCTGCCGTACACGAACACGGCTACAACTCCCTCCTCCGCGATTCGTCCCGCCCCCGCGACTCGTCCCTCTCCCGCGACTTGCCCTCCGACCGCGTCCGACAATCTCGCTTTAGCGATCGACTTCTTTCAGTCGATCAACTTTGAGCGCGTTAACGCTTTGGGCGACGCCATTCGCGCTGCCTCCACTGCACAACACTTTATCGCCGTTGTGCAGGAATACGCCGACGTATACGCGTCATTAAATACGTACGTCCTCCCCTCACTCCGCCGGTAATCAATGGCGTATATAAGTAGAATAAAGCCCCTATCCGTAACGATAGGATTTTTTAACGCTTACGGTCTCGCAAATCAACGTGATCAGGTTTCTGACTTTTTGCGTGACCACCAAATTGATATCTTTTTAGTGCAGGAGACCCTACTTAAGCCCGCGCGCCGTGACCCTAAAATCGCGAACTATAACATGGTCAGGAACGACAGGCTCTCTGCCCGTGGTGGTGGTACCGTCATTTACTATAGAAGAGCCCTGCATTGCGTCCCGCTCGATCCTCCCGCGCTCGCTAATATCGAAGCATCAGTGTGCCGAATCTCACTGACGGGACACGCGCCGATCGTTATCGCGTCCGTTTATCTTCCACCGGATAAGATCGTTCTAAGCAGTGATATCGAGGCGCTGCTCGGTATGGGGAGCTCTGTCATTCTGGCGGGCGACCTAAATTGTAAACACATCAGGTGGAACTCACACACCACAACCCCGAATGGCAGGCGGCTTGACGCGTTAGTCGATGATCTCGCCTTCGATATCGTCGCTCCGCTAACCCCGACTCACTACCCGCTAAATATCGCGCATCGCCCGGATATACTCGACATAGCGTTATTAAAAAACGTAACTCTGCGCTTACACTCGATCGAAGTAGTTTCAGAGTTAGATTCAGACCACCGTCCCGTCGTTATGAAGCTCGGTCGCGCTCCCAATTCCGTTCCCGTCACGAGGACTGTGGTGGATTGGCACACGCTGGGCATCAGCCTGGCTGAATCTGATCCACCATCGCTCCCGTTTAACCCGGACTCTATCCCGTCTCCTCAGGATACCGCTGAAGCCATAGACATCTTAACGTCACACATCACCTCGACATTAGATAGGTCATCGAAACAAGTTGTAGCGGAGGACTTCCTTCACCGCTTCAAATTGTCCGACGATATTAGGGAACTCCTTAGAGCTAAGAACGCCTCGATACGCGCCTACGACAGGTATCCTACCGCGGAAAATCGTATTCGAATGCGTGCCCTACAACGCGACGTAAAGTCTCGCATCGCCGAAGTCCGAGATGCCAGATGGTCTGATTTCTTAGAAGGACTCGCGCCCTCCCAAAGGTCTTACTACCGCTTAGCTCGTACTCTCAAATCGGATACGGTAGTAACTATGCCCCCCCTCGTAGGCCCCTCAGGCCGACTCGCGGCTTTCGATGATGACGAAAAAGCAGAGCTGCTGGCCGATACATTGCAAACCCAGTGCACGCCCAGCACTCAATCCGTGGACCCTGTTCATGTAGAATTAGTAGACAGTGAGGTAGAACGCAGAGCCTCCTTGCCACCCTCTGATGCGTTACCACCCGTCACCCCGATGGAAGTTAAAGACTTGATCAAAGACCTACGTCCTCGCAAGGCTCCCGGTTCCGACGGTATATCCAACCGCGTTATTAAACTTCTACCCGTCCAACTCATCGTGATGTTGGCATCTATTTTCAATGCCGCTATGGCGAACTGTATCTTTCCCGCGGTGTGGAAAGAAGCGGACGTTATCGGCATACATAAACCCGGTAAACCAAAAAATCATCCGACGAGCTACCGCCCGATTAGCCTCCTCATGTCTCTAGGCAAACTGTATGAGCGTCTGCTCTACAAACGCCTCAGAGACTTCGTCTCATCCAAGGGCATTCTCATCGATGAACAATTCGGATTCCGTACAAATCACTCATGCGTTCAACAGGTGCACCGCCTCACGGAGCACATTCTTGTGGGGCTTAATCGACCAAAACCGTTATACACGGGAGCTCTCTTCTTCGACGTCGCAAAAGCGTTCGACAAAGTCTGGCACAATGGTTTGATTTTCAAACTATTCAACATGGGCGTGCCGGATAGTCTCGTGCTCATCATACGGGACTTCTTGTCGAACCGCTCTTTTCGATATCGAGTCGAGGGAACCCGCTCCTCCCCACGACCTCTCACAGCTGGAGTCCCGCAAGGCTCTGTCCTCTCACCCCTCCTATTTAGCTTATTCGTCAACGATATTCCCCGGTCGCCGCCGACCCATTTAGCTTTATTCGCCGACGACACGACTGTTTACTATTCTAGTAGAAATAAGTCCCTAATCGCGAAGAAGCTTCAGAGCGCAGCCCTAGCCCTAGGACAGTGGTTCCGAAAATGGCGCATAGACATCAACCCAGCGAAAAGTACTGCGGTGCTATTTCAGAGGGGAAGCTCCACACGGATTTCCTCCCGGATTAGGAGGAGGAATCTCACACCCCCGATTACTCTCTTTAGACAACCCATACCCTGGGCCAGGAAGGTCAAGTACCTGGGCGTTACCCTGGATGCATCGATGACATTCCGCCCGCATATAAAATCAGTCCGTGACCGTGCCGCGTTTATTCTCGGTAGACTCTACCCCATGATCTGTAAGCGGAGTAAAATGTCCCTTCGGAACAAGGTGACACTTTACAAAACTTGCATAAGGCCCGTCATGACTTACGCGAGTGTGGTGTTCACTCACGCGGCCCGTACACACATAGACACCCTCCAATCCCTACAATCCCGCTTTTGCAGGTTAGCTGTCGGGGCTCCGTGGTTCGTGAGGAACGTTGACCTACACGACGACCTGGGCCTCGAATCAATTCGGAAATACATGAAGTCAGCGTCGGAACGATACTTCGATAAGGCTATGCGTCATGATAATCGCCTTATCGTTGCCGCCGCTGACTACTCCCCGAATCCTGATCATGCAGGAGCCAGTCACCGTCGACGCCCTAGACACGTCCTTACGGATCCATCAGATCCAATAACCTTTGCATTAGATGCCTTCAGCTCTAATACTAGGGGCAGGCTTAGGGACCCCGGTAACCGTACTCGTCGAACTCGACAAAGAGGTCGACGTGCAACCTAACCCATGCATCAGCCCGCTGAGTTTCTCGCCGGATCTTCTCAGCGGGTCGCGATTCCGATCCGGTAGTAGATTCATTCGCGAAACAATTGCTCTTGAGTTGTTAGGTCTCCTTCGGAGGCGCTCGGGCAGTTGTTAGCAAATCCCACCCCTCTTGGCTGAGCCTTTGCTCGCCCACCTGTCCTGGTGAAACTGGAAAGGCCTTCGGGCCACCAGTAAACTTTCAATCATAAAAAAAAAAAAAACAATTAGGCGTTGGAATCTCTGTGCTTAGTAGGTACGAGTTAACCCATAGACACAGCCCACTGAGTTTCTTGCCGGACCTTCTCAGTGGGTCGCGTTTCCGATCCGGTGGTAGATTCTGCGAAACACTGCTCTTGCTAGGGCCAGTGTTAGCAACAATCCGGTTTGAGCCCCGTGAGTTCACCTACATGTTAGGACGAAGCTGAAATAGCCTCTCAAGGCTATCAGCGTAGCTAGGATAAAAAAATACGAGCTTTTTAACGTTCTCAATGGCGTAATGGTGTACTCAAATTTGTATGGAGTTGGAACGTTTGCTTACTTTTGCCGCTATGGGCGCGGTTGCATACATATTTGAGTTAACTTTTACGCTACCGAAAACGATAATAAACTCGCACTAAGCACACCGAAGGATAGAACAGCCGTTATACAATACAAGTGAGACTTGAACCTCATGTTTCAAGGTGGGCGATGGCATTCACGTTGAGATATCCGTATGAGTCCAAGTAAGCATATGGGCCGTAAATACGACCACAGATCTACAGCAATAAAAGTAATCTTAGAGCATAGCGCCTATTAATGTTTAGCTGGAAATAATTTTAGAGCCAATTACTATTTAGTTTCGTCTTATAAGGCTTTACTTTAGACAGATTTTTCTCGGTCAAACAAGATTTAAAAGTACACGTTTGTCGAAAACAGGAAGTCATTATTTCTGTTTCTTTTTTCTTTGTTCTGCGTCAATTTATGTAATAACATGATGACTCTTGAAACTATTTTGCTGTGAATATAGTAATTATTATTACTTGTACGCGACTAATTAAAACTGCATGACAACACAAATGTAAATCTAAAAACTTAGACGTTGATTTCGAAAAAGAATAATATTATGTACAAATTGAAGTACCTATGCATTTAAGAACTCGATATACCAAAACGTCGCTTCAGTAAGTTAATTTTAGGCAAAGGTCATTTGAAATAATAACATGCTTAGTTCCTTATTGCAATTGGTATTCAAATGAAGGTTGTTTCAATATTTGATGTTTCCGTTAAAATGAAAAATTTTAAAATGAGTACTGAATTGAAAAAGCTCTTATGTCTATATGTTATATAGACAATGGCAACGCAACAGGCGGCACCCTGAGTTTTTTATAGTTCTATTAAAACATAGATGTGGTACTTATTCAACGACAAGTAAAATTTTGGTTTGCTCATGACGGACGTTTTGTTTAACGATTGATACCCATTTATGGCCAATTAGGGCACCAATTCACCTGTCTTCGTGGAAACAAAAAAACGGCTTCGGTTTTATTGTATAAAATCATGATTTATATAATATATGGCATTTAAAACTGCTAATGTGTATTTTTAAAGTTTTTTTTTCCTTGTAGATCGCAGTAAAGATGTTAATTAAAAACATTTACGTGGAAGGGCTTAAAGGATCAACAGTACACGACGCGAGGTAAGTTATTTATTATTTGTCACAACTCAATATTGTGTGACTATTTTTTGGTATTTTAGTTAATTATTAATTATAAATTATAAATGGGACTTTTTAATGTATACTCAAACATAACACACACTTTACATAAAGCAAAAACAAACCTCTTCCTTTCCTTTGTAAAAATGACAAGGAAAATATCTTGTTTTTTTTCTATTACGTCAAACATTTTTTTTTATTTTTATTGCTTAGATGGGTGAATGAGCTCACATCCCACCTGATGTTAAGTGGTTACTGGAGCCCATAGACATCTACAACGTAAATGCGCCATCCACCTTGAGATATAAGTTCTAAGGTCTCAAGTATAGTTACAACGACTGCCCCACCCTTCAAACCGAAGCGCAATACTGCTTCACGACAGAAATAGGCAGGGTGGTAGAACCTACCCGCGCGGACTCAGGAGGTCCTGCCACCAGTAATTACGCAAATTATAATTTTGCGGGTTTGATTTTTATTACACCATGTTATTCCTTCACCGTGGAAGTCAATCGTGAACAACTGTTGAGTACGTATTTAATTAGAAAAATTGGTACCCGCCTGAGATTCGAACACCGGTGCATCGCTGAACACGTATGCACCGGACGTCTTATCTTTTAGACCACGACGACTTCACCGTATTGTCCAGTTAATAAATTAGCATTTTGAAAAATTAAGTTCAATAGCTCAATTAAGCTCAAAGAGCTAAAGCTTATTCCAAATTATCCCTATGGATCTTAATACAGTCCTTTAAGCGTTGAGGCCACTTATCGATGGATGTGTTCCATTTCCTTTCTAAATGGAAAAATTCGTAACCGCCACTCATATCAAATATTTAGGAACTCTAAATTATCTTGACGTTTAGAACATGCCTGCATGCATACGTTAAGCAGATTAATATACATCGGAACTAGATGAAGGCCGGTTCTCAGCTCTGCCGAATTAAAAAATGTTCAAAGGAATTGCGATTTTATGGATCATCCACAACCCATACTAAGTTTTGCTTATAAGATCATTCTCAGTTAAGGAGTGAGATGTTGTTAGAGAGGTTTAACAAGAATCGTATCTTGATATACTTGGGTCTTGGACTGATATTCTGATATTCTTTTCAGAAAATATGGGATAGTGACTCTTTGATAGCAATTATAGCTAACACTCTACCCAAAGATTTTCACTGAAACCGAATAATGCTATTGTTGTCACCTACTGACTAATTTAGAAGCTTCAATATGGTACAGACTACAGAACGGTCACTTTAAATATTAAAACGTTGCTCAGTAGTAAAATAGTTTATTGTCATTAATTATTTAAATTCTTCATTTAATACCTAAAACCTTATTTTGATTCTACTATCCTATTCAATTCGAGTGCGTCTCTTATCGACTGAAAGTCCTAAGTTCTCCCCGTTTAAAATAATATGTCACATAGCTTCGGTATTCATTTCCACGTACTTTGTTTTCAAACAAGATTTTTTCGGATTAATTCTTTCATTGCTTTAATCGACTTTTTAGTACGTACAATATATTAATACGTAGATAAACATTTGAATCAAAAGAATGAATGCAAAGCGATTGACCATTAAAACAAAACACGTTTTGGACTCCATACTTAACTCTGTTTGATGCCATCATGATTCTCTGCCGTTTTTATAACACAAGAATATTTAACAAAGACGAAAAAATGAGCAATAACAATGAATATTTAGATTATAATAATGCAACAAGTTTCAAATTAAACGGAGCAGGTATTGTTTTATTATATTGTTACTGTTACCGTATTTAAATATAAAAATTTAAAACTAGAATGTGTTAATGAAATTAGACAAGTAGATTAAGTATTGTTGTCCATGTCCGAGTTAAGTTGCCATTTTTAACATATGATTTTAATTTACAACTTTAGTTTACACGTATTTACGTGTAAAACATAGAAAAAATAATTTATACAACTGTATATAAAGTAATAATTCAAAATATATATCATAACATACTTCAAAATGATTACAGGGTGAGAGCAGACGAAGATAATTTCTACATGGAAGTAGACTTAAGTGCCCCAAGTATAGTTATTCGTGGGGATTTCAAAGGTGAAGGCCAATACAACGCGTTAAAAGTCAAAGCATACGGAGATTTCAACACGAGCATGTGTACGTACCTTAACAAAAATTTGATGTTTATGATATATTCGTAATATAATGAATGCAGTGAAAACATTGAAGCTTCAATATTTTTCGGCTCATGTAACCTATTATATTAAAATTCGACAAATTCGGCGAAGGGCTCAACGTGATAGCCTTGCTGGATCTTCTCAGGTGTACGCGATTCCGATCAGGTAGTATAAAATAATTCAAAGTAGCCGCCCTTGAACTTTTAGGTTTTCTTTCTAAGCGCTCGGGCAGCTGTTAGAAAATACTACCCCTCCTGGCTGAGCTCGTGTTCGCTCACCTGTCTTGGTGAAGTCTCATCCAAAATTCGTCGGCCAAATCATCCGCCCTGCCTATTTCTACCGTGAAGCAGTAATGCGTTTCGGTTTGAAGGGTGGGGCAGCCGTCGTAACTATACTGAGACCCTAGAACTTACATCCCAAGGTGGGTGGCGCATTTATGTTGTAGATGTCTATGGGCTCCAGTAACCACTTAACACCGGGTGGGCTGTGAGCTCGTCCACCCATCTAAGCAATAAAAAAAACACGCCGCAATTCCTTTTTTCCAAAAAAACACGGCGAATTGGGTCTGTTTAGAATGGTAAGATGCCACCTTAATATTCTAGACATACACAACCCGAATATTTTCTAAACAAAACCAATCAAACTATTAATGTGCAACAAAGTGTTATAAAATACATTTATTTTTATTAAAATAGTAAAAAATAAATTAAGCCTCTCATAACTACTGTTATTATCTTTAATTAATAAAAAAAAATCCTTTTTATTTCTAGCTGATTTAATATTTACGTGGAAATTAGACGGAGTTCCCGAGAAAAACGGTACGGATACATACGTACGGATAAAATCGTTCTACATGCGGCCAGACGTGGGAAATATGATCTCTCACTTGAACAATGAAAATCCGGAAACTAGAGAATTGAGTAAGTCCGATTTTATTCAATTAAAGTATTTAAAATGATTAACGAATGTACGAAATGAAACGCAGGGTTAACGAAGAAGCACAGTCGATACTAATTTTAATTCATTTTATTATTATTATTATTATTTTTATTGCTTAGGTGTGTGGACGAGTGTGTGTTAATTCATTTTATTATTATTATTATTATTTTTATTGCTTAGGTGTGTGGACGAGCTCACAGCCCACCTGGTGTTAAGTGGTTACTGGAGCCCATAGACATCTACAACGTAAATGCGCCACACACCTTGACATATAGTTCTAAGGTCTCAGTATTGTCACAACGGCTGCCCACCCTTCAAACCGAAACGCATTACTGCTTCACGGCAGAAATAGGCCGGGCGGTGGTACCCACCCGCGCGGACTCACAAGAGGTCGTACCACCAGTAATTACGCAAATTATAATTTTGCGGGTTTGATTTTTATTACACGATGTTATTCCTTCACCGTGGAAGTCAATCGTGAACATTTGTTAAGTACGTATTTCACTAGAAAAATTGGTACCCGCCTGCGGGATTCGAACACCGGTGCATCGCTCGATACGAATGCATCGGACGTCTTATCCTTTAGGCCACGACGACTTATAAATATATATAAGTCGTCGTCTTATAATAAATTATTATTATTTATTATTTAATTTATTTATGTAATTCTCTTGTCCGCCCTAATGTCTTAATTTTACAACTTACTGTCACTAATTTCTAAGCACCCACAAGAGGGATTCGTAGAGCTTGGGTTTGCCGTGTCCAACGTACTTTCAGAGGGGTATCTGAAGGTAGGCCCCGCGTCTTTATTGTTGGTATAATGTTTACGTGGTAATCGACAAAATCTTCCAAGAAAGGTAAAAAAAGCATGGTGGTTTTAAGCTGACACATTACCCCACTTCGACATTGCTCATTTCCTTCCCAAGGAAATGGGAGTCTTCACTAACGAAATTTCCCTCATAAGCTTCAAGCAAATATCAAACACTACTAACAACATTTTTCATTGTTGAACATAGCTATTCTTTGTATCATGTAATTTTTGTTGCAGCGAATCTAGGAACGAGTTTCTTGAACCAAAATTGGAGAGTGCTGTACCGCGAGCTTCTCCCATACGCACAATCTAACTGGGACAAAATTGGCACAAACGTAGCTAATAAGATTTTCTCAAAAGTACCCTATGATCAGATATTTCCTAGCGGTACATAAATTTTCCTTAAATAATTAATAGTTCTGTGATATTTTGTTTTTTTTAGTAAGTTGATGTATCTTTATTAGGTATATAGGTATGACGGGTAAAATTTGATTTATTAGGCATAGAGATTAGAACATAATTAGAAGCAATAAACATTCAAAGCAAATTAAATCTGTCTCCAAATTGAGTTGCCAGTATGTTAAACCTTGGGATCATCTTACTGACAATATGACAGCTTAAGTCGAACAAACTGCCTAATTTCAAGATACACCTATTTTAAATAGTAAAAAGTTTTTAGAAATTTAATTATGAAATAACTGGTTGGTTAATATGAAAATAGGATATGAAAATGCATTTTGAGCCATAAAATATCCTTCAAGCAGGTTTCGATAACATACTGATCGGTTCGCGGTGCCAGATATACTTAAATCATTTTCAACCTAGTAATATATATTTTTAAATTGTCAATCAACTTTTGGACAATTTTGGTGTATGGGATGGCTCTGAAAAATAGCCTGGAAACTCGTGTATGGCCAGACGCAGCCCAGACGAGTCTATGGTTAGCCTGATTATATCGTCGCTTATTTTTGTAGTGTCAGGTTTTCAGCTGAAACTACCTAGTGTAGTATGCACTATAGCACACAGTAATTATTGTAATTATTAATAATTTTGAGAAAATAAATAATATATGATGAGAAATAGAGTTTTGTTTGTTATTTATAATACACATTAAGATCCACCTACAAGCAGCTTACAAAATTACATACAGAGAAAATACCAAATGTCTTATTATATTATATCTGACCTAACCGACCTGGCAACACACAGCTGCCATCGCCATAAGATATTGAGTATAGTTTTGATTTGTACTTCGGTGGAAATTTTGTTTATCCCGAACCCCAGGGCGTAACATAATATACATGTTACAACTAAAATCTTAACGTCGGGGCTTTAATTCTATACTTAGAACGCTACAATTTTTTCGGGTTCGCCATTTCTACAATCAAGATGCTAAGGTGACAAATAGCAAGGGAAGGTCTTCCACCGATCATGTGCTAAAGAAAACGAGCGCGAGCATTGTTCATCAGAGCTTATTAGACAAGAATGTGACTTCCTTTTTATAAAGATTTTATGGCCTGATGGCGGTGATACAATAATCTACATGGTGGGGTCCACTAATATAATATAGTGCATGTTATTATCTAATATATATTTATCCATTAAATATCTAAGGATTACGTTTTTACAAGACCATCTTACATATTCCCTGGTGCAATAAATAAATTTTCACTTTTGTTTTATGGTTGTCTTTCGTCCGTGGTTGAAAATAGACTCGAACAATATATAAACTCTTTGCTATTTCTGTTCAAAAAAAAGACAGTGACAATGACAATGACAGTTAGGCTTGTTTCCTTTCCAATGTCGAACGAAAAGTCAGAAAAGATAGTAATTGGGATGAAAACGAATTAAAACGATTGAAGTAGTATATATAACGAAGTCAATATTATGTACCACATACGTCCTTTACATTGCAAATATTAATAAGTAATTAATCAAAAAATGGGTGCGGTTGTAAAATATGTAATAGCCGGCTTAGTTAGGTATTGGCTTATTCATACAGACTTTTGGCATACACTATCCAATAGGGTAGAAATAGCGACTCCCTTAAATTCATGGAAGAGGTTAATTGAAGGTGTTTATTTATACGACCAAAACATTAATCCGTACGAAGGAGATGCTTTCCACGAATCACCGATAGTGTTAGTGATTTTCCATTATCTTTTAAAACATGTCCCGTATAGCCTACCATTTATATTCAGTGCAATGGACCTCCTCACTGCGTATCTTCTCTACAAAACCTCGAGAGGTTTTGTCAGAATCTTCCTTAACTGTCAAGAGAAATATTTATCAGATGTGTCTCAGGAATCAAAGGATATGGTTATGACAGAAAGTCAGTTAAAAGAGACATCTGAATATGTTCTGTCTGTCTATTTATTTAATCCATACTCTATATTGAACTGTGTTGGGATGACAACAACAGTTTTGCAGAATATGTTGTTAGCTGCAGCACTTTGTGGTGCGGCTCATGGATATGTGATAATATCCTGTGCGTTCTTAGCCTTTGCTACTCATCAAGCATTATACCCTGTCTTACTGATAGTACCAACGGCTATGATATTGGCTGAAGTGAACAAGGGATGTAATAAATGTTCATATATTAAAACATTGTTGGCCTTTGTTTTGAGTTGGAGCTTTGTGGTTTATATATCTGCATTTATAATGGATGGTTCTTATAATTATGTTTACAATACATATGGTTTTATGTAAGTACTTTCTTCTAATATTAGTCAGTCATAATTTTATTTTAAACTAGATAATAGAATAAGAAACTAATTAACTTTGTATTTGTAACATAATGGTATGGTAATGGTAAGACATCCAATGTACTTGTATCAAATGTTAGAACTATGTTAAGATTCAATGTTGTCATGAATACAATTACCATTTAAATATGTAACTAAAATGTCATCAATACAAAATTTTGACTGTTCACACAACAAAATGAAATAGAAATAATAGCCTGTAAGAAACTTTAAAGTACATTATTAATATTAATAGTTCTGTGTGTGAATTTTCACCAGTAGACAGAACCATCTTTGGCTATGTACTGTAAAGCTTTTACCCAGCAGTCCCTTAAGACTTACTGTTAAACTATACAATTGAGTCTCATTATCAATGTGATTTCTACAATTTCTATTAATCAGTAAATACATAGTGCAGCAATAAAATAAAAGAAGAGTAGTTGATTTTGAATTTCTTTGAAAGTGTCAATCGAATTATATAAACATATGTATACTCATAATTTCATATTTAACATGTTTCCAGATTGACTGTTCCAGACCTAAAACCAAATATTGGACTTTTTTGGTACTTTTTCACGGAAATGTTTGAGCACTTTAGATTACTGTTTGTATGTGCTTTCCAAATAAACGCCCTGATACTGTACATAGTACCATTGACTTTGCGATTTAAGAAGGAACCAATATTATTGGTGACTGTGCTATTAGCACTGTCAACTGTATTCAGATCTTACCCTTGTGTGGGTGATGTTGGCTTCTATATGGCATTCATACCAATGTGGAAACACCTTTTTACATGTAAGTGCTATTATATAAGATAATAAAATGAAGAAAAATATTTTAAAATTTATGATGCACTCTTCATTTCCATATAATTCTTATCGCTAATTCTTATAGTTTAAAAAATAAATTTTTTATTTAAATTATTCTTTATTGCCCTTCATTCAGCTATTAATAAAAAAGATAAAGCATAAGAGCTATTTATAGAAAAATATGAATTTTTATAATTTCTGAGTTTACTCATAATCTTTATATATATTTTTCAGTTATGCAACAAAAATTTATTGTTGCCTGTGCATTCATCATTACTTCAGCTTTGGGACCGACAGTATGGCATTTGTGGATATATTCTGGATCAGCTAATGCCAACTTTTTCTTTGGTGTCACCTTATCTTTTGCAACAGCACAAATATTCCTTATAACTGACTTATTGTTTGCGTATATTAAAAGAGAATATACTCTTAAGAATGGATCTTCGAGGACCATTGATGGAAAACCTGCCAAATTAGTTCTGCGATAATGACAACTGTAAACTGAAATGACAGAAATATGCATAAAACTTGTACAATGACTTCTTATGTGTAGCTTTAGCATTCAGAAAAAAAAAACTGTTATGCAGATGTCTGAATGTTACATTTGTGCAGTAATATATTACATATTGAAGACCAAAAAATTTTTTCATTCTTAAGTAACATCTCCATATCACCATTTCGTTGAATAGAGTATGTTGATCAGTTGAGACAGTATACATTCATTCAATTCTGCATTTAAATTAGTAATTTTAGGGTATTATAATATAAGACAAGAAGCAAAGACTTGTATAACTAATGACTGTAACTAAATTAATGATAAAATGCATACAATCTTTTAAGTACAGCTAAAATATTTTCTATATCTGACTGTCACTTAGTACTATTCAATATTCATAATTAATATGTATAGTTACTTTATTAGTCGAAGAAAGAAATATTTTTTAGCTCATGTGTTCATTTCGTTACAACTTGTTTTTTAGACATATTTGATATTGCTTTAAAGTTATTAATATTGTATTTGACTGTTATATCATATCAAACTGTCGTTACAATTTTTAGTTACTGTTTGCACAAAGATAAATGTCAAAACATACAGTATTTTTTAACAAAATTAAAATTAACAACTTATTGGATTGAAAATGTAAGAAGAAAAGCTACAAAAGTTTATCGAATGCAAGACTTACTGTGACATAAGTTTAAATCTTTATCATATACGCTATACATTTCGGTAAGAACATGCACACACAGATTTTGCCTAATTGAAAAAGTGTATTTTATTTCCCAAAACATAAAATACTGTACCTACTAGAAAAATTGTACACAAAACATGAAATCGTTTTTTAAAAATACTAGATTTTACTCATAAGCGTTTTCTGTGAGTCTAAAAAACCCTTATATTCAACTTCAACTTTAACCGTAACCAGGAAACGAAACGTGCTAAAAAAGTTAAACATGGAAATTAAAATTCAATTTGTTATTACCGCCGACAATGTTCTCTAGAGATTTAAAAATGTTGCCATTGTTTTCCATACTTTTTATTTTAATTATTAAGAAACATAGATATGAACATACGTGCGAGAATGTATATTTGTTTAAAATCTTTTAAATAAATAACAAAACACGTTTAGTATGTATGTCACAATTCAGTATAAAATAACATGTATTATAATTGTGTTGTAAAAATTAAAGTATTTTTTGTACGAACCATGTGATTTGTTTTGTCAATGCAACTTTATAACAGCAAACTTTTACATTAATATTCATGAAAATGTCAATCGGCTTCAGCCAAATCAAATTGGCAATAATTATTGAAATCATGTGATGATCTTGGTAAAAATGTGCTCTTAATACTAACAAACAACGTAAAAATGGTTTTCTTAAGGGTCTTAAGTTTACCGTAAGTTTCGTGTAGTCGGTGTGGTGGAGCTCGATGGGGTTTAGTCGGTAGTCCTTCTCCTCAGGAGCCGCCGGAGTCCGACATAACCCGGTCCGTTACCCCCCTCGACCGGGTATCCGTAAATGGATTCCCAGCGTTAAAAAAAAGGGGGGTCTTAAGTTAGGATTCAAGTTCAAATCAATATTGTAGTCTATCTAATACTTATAGGAACGCTCCGAATTATTGAAGGTGCCACCTACTTATAAGTAATGGACCTATAGAGAAATATGAAAAACAAGTCAATTCTGTTTCAGTTTTATCATGTAATTTTTATTGCCTTTGTAGACATATGAGTATGTAGTCACCATCGCTCATGGACTTCACTAATGCTTAAAAAAGTCACTACTTCTGAATAAACTATACATTATGGATACATTATACAGTAATCATTTTACACAGAGAGGACACAGTTTTTTAAACAAAAAATAATAGATACCAATTTCAAGCGAAGACAAGGCCTAACAGCTGACAAACTGCACTAGCTTAGGAGCCATTCATTTCATCACCTCATTAACTCATCGGATTTTCAACTGTGATAAAACTCTTTTTTTTCCCTGCTTTAAATTAAGGGGCTATTTCAGGTACTTACGGACCTCAGGGCGAGCTCACCAATTCAACTTGAGATAACTAAATATGCGTAAAGTTCACAGTGTCTGTCAGTTTGTCTGTGCGCCTGTACAACAAAATCCCACAAGATGTTCAGAACCTACATATACATAGGTTTAAGAAAACTATTAAAGAACATCTGTGCAATAAAGCTTACTATAAAGTCAATGATTATCTAGAAGATTGCACAAAGTGGGAATGAGTTGCTCGCTCCGGGCATTTCAATATCGTAGTAATTGTTACGTTATAATACTCATTGTAAAAAAATCATATTTAAAAAAATAATAATCTAATATTAAAAAATAAATAAATAATAACTTCAATTTAAAAAAAATAAAGACATGCCCGCTGAGTTTCTTGCCAATTCTTCTCAGGACGGAGGCTAGTTCTTGTGAATTGGCGGTAGGTCTTTTGACGTTGAACAAGTATGTACTTTCATTTATGTTGAATAAAATTTTTTTGATTTGATTTGATTTGAGTGCTTAGTGCGAGTTTTTTAACGTTCTCGATAGCGTAAAAGTTAACTCCAATTTGTATGCAGTTGGAACAGCGCCCCTAGCGGCAAACGTTCCAACTTTAAACAAATTTGTGTTAATTTTTACGCTATCGGGAACGTTAAAAAACTCGCACTAAGCACACTGAGCATTACTAAAATATTAATTTTGATTTACAAATCTTGGTGACCGCAGCACTGTGATATCACCTTGAGCTTGTTTGATTTACGGCATTAGGAAAAGGACGTATGTCGCCCTCACAGTTTATGGGTCAGAAAAAAGACTTCAAATGTTAAGACTATAGTAATAGTGATCATGTATAATCGTACCTACAACATTAAGTCCATAAATTTACAAAATTGCAGAAAGGTTTATAAATGTTTAACAGACAATTTGTTAATTACGATTAAAAAATCCAGGACTAGAACACTAGATACGACAAGTTTTGCAATGATTCATTATTTTCATTATCTTATCAGCTTACCGTGATCTGTATTGTAACACTCCTTACTGGGCCACAGCACGCGTTGTTGTTTTTTTATTATTTCGTTTCTCAAAATGAATAGGTTATTGTAATAGTGATGAAAATGAAGTATTTCCTTTACGCAGTGACATTCGTCTGTAAGTAGGGGAGACCGGGGCAAGATGAAGTTCGGGGCAGGACGGGAAATAAGCTTTTGTCCATGAATGGTAATCGTGTTCGGACCGGTAACGGCGCCATTTGCACGAAATTCAGACTGCGCAAGTGCGTCCGAGCAAAGCGAACGTATTGGATCTTGTTTTTGCGTTGTATAGGAAAAAAACTGATTTTGCAAGTGTTTTTATCTGGTTTTTGGTTAAGAAACTGATGTGCAGACATGTAAGTACTTGATTTAATATAATGTTTTAATCCTCAGCGTGTTGTAGTACTATAACACTTTAAATTCAGATTAGATTTTTGCGCCGGTAAGATTTAAGATTAGAATTGCTTCAACTTATTTGAATACATGTGGGTCGGGGCACAATGATCGGGGCATAACGGAATACTATCCCGTTTTGCCCCTTCCTTGTGGTTTAAATAATTTCTTCTGTGTACCCACTTACCTATCGATAGTATTGCAACCTGGTTAAGCAAGCGTCCATAGGCTACGGTAACCGCTTTCCATCAGGCGAACTGTAAGCTTCTTTGCTGACTTAGTGGTATAAAAAAGTATAAGTACATATTGTTGTAACTTCTACATAAGCAAGATATATCGTTGCTTTTCTCACAAAGTTTTTTTCTCAGATACAATGGTTTGGAACAATAAACGAAAAACAGATCGTGGCAAATGGGACCCTGAAGTTCTGGGTCTTATGGGTTCTTAATAACAGGATGGGGCTTCCTCGAGCCTCTGCTACATATGATATTCCGCCGCCGTGTAAGAAAAGCTCGTGATAGTGTGGATGACGACACTGATTCCGGTAACTACTAAGTATGCAGGAAGCACGGTTAACCGGAAAATAACTTTGTGTAATAGCTTATCAGTTGGGTCAGCGAAATCATATAGATAGCCTACTTAATGAAGAAACCGACATGGCAGGAGAAGATTGGCGTAAAAAACGAATACACAAAGTTGGAAATAAGAAGATAAAAAGAACTGAAAACAAGCATCAAGCTAAAAGACTCGCCAAAAAAATCTAATCGGAATATAGTTCATCTTAATTGGAGGACGGTGACTGGGCCTGCATCTATTGTGGTTACTTATACTACGAGTCAACCGAGGGTTGGGCTATCTGCAGTATTTGCCATGGTTGGGCACACGATTCTTGTGCCGAAGTAGATGAAGAAGACGACGAGGCACACATTTGTGAACGCTGTCTGCCCGATTGAAATACGTACTCCTTTTGCCCCGTAGCATTTCCCATCTTACCCCGTCCTTGGGGCAAGATGGGAAATTCGCCACCTTATCGTTAATCATTATTTGTAAAAAAACTTCTGTGATTTTGCTTGATAAAAGTATTAATTTTAAGAAACAAATGTATAAGTGTTACTTATTTTCTTAAAGAATTTAATTAAAGAGTATAATTGTCTTTGTACAGCGAGTTTTGTCTTAGCTATCTCATCTTGCCCCGGTCTCCCCTACTCAAGTTTCAAATTCAAGAAAATTATGCTCTCCGATTGTATTATAAATGCGGGTAAATTAACGTTAATTAGTGTAGTTTTGTATGTACAAGATTATTGAAAGTATGAAATACTTTCAGTATCAGAATGTGCTATTTTGCCCAGTATACCAACACATCTACTTCCATGTTATCGCAATGGTGCCCCAGAATTAGTTGCACCCCGGCGTCTTGATGTTTTTTTGTCTTTGTTGAGAAAAATCGAGATACACACGCAGCTAGACATGAGGATGATTACTCCAGCTTTACTAAGGAGGTGAGAAACAAATTATATTTTATGAGTAATAGAAATTTCCAAGAATTTGCGGTATGAATACCTTGTAAGACTTTTTTGTCCTTTTTTCTTTATATTCTGACCCTTGTAAATTGTAGTCCGTGAATCGGCAAATCATAGAATTGCTTAGTGAATAAGTTAAGATAGAAAATGAGGTTCCCGGGAGGAAGTAGTCTCCTTCTGGTGATGGTCACAAGGCGACCTGGAGGGGGGGGCTGCGTCGCACGCTAACGTCACTAGCACGATGGCACCAGGATCCTAGGACGACGCGTCAGTGGTTGCAGTCTATGTTGCCATTGCTGTCATTGCTGAAAGTACAGTGGGAGAGCAATCCGATCTGCGGTGTATGGCGTTCCGACCTGGCAAGTTTACCAGGTTCTGACCCCAGCTGGAGATCGGATGTCGGGTGAGAGCGTGCGAAGGGTGTCGCTTGGTGCGGTAATGTCCCAAAATGCCCGTGTAGGCGCGGATACCTCGTAGGAGGTTCGGCCCTCTGAAAAATAAGTCAGCATACCTGCAATTATTATTGAAGACGAACGACGGTGTAGTAGATAGATATAGTCTTAGGAAGCCGGTGTTAACGGCATTTTCTTATTAACACCAAATCAAATGGCTATAATCAGATTTGGAAATAAGTTGAAGGTACGTATGTGTGGTAACTGGAGCTCTGTCTTTTCAGTCTTCGTTTAGATGGTATAGAACAGCTTTCCGCAACAGCGGTTGAAACGGAATTCGTGCTGCCATTTAGAGCATCTGCTTTCCAATTTCACAAATACAAACTTTTGATGGATTTATTCTTGCCTAGTCAGAACCTAGTGGATGTTGATGAAATATTAACCGTACCAGAAAAATGTTTACTACATCGGATGCTAAGTTCAGCGGTGCGACTATGGGAAAGAGGCGATGAGAACGTTGCGTGTCCTCTGACATCGGAACAATCGCAAAACATGATATCACAAAGTAATACTAGGTATGATAGATTAATTTTTTGTTGATTTTATGACTTTTTTGCATGTTTTATAGATTTAAGAGCTCTTTATAGTTTACGTATTACGATGAGTGATCACTTATTAAATTTAAACGTTTTCAGTATCATCAGCAGATGTCCAATCGAAGATGGAGTAATACAAACTGAATGGGGAACTATATCTCCTGGGACAGTCATGGCTGCTGTAGCCTCAGCTCTTGAAAATCAACGAGTATCGATGAGCGACATTTTCAACGCTAATATTTTTAAGGAAGACGTAGCTGAACCTCTAATTAATTTAGCTTTACAAGACTGGTATGAAAACATAGAAACTCTTGATACAAATAATCAAAAACAGCTCGAGAATGTTGATATAAACAATATTTGGGTAGCCACACTAGGAGGTAAGAATTATTCAACTTGATCATGAGACATTGAGATATATCTATATAGGAGTTAAAGTGTTTGAACAAACACTAGGTATAAGAAGTTAATTACAAAGCAAAGCTTTTGTACTGGTCTGGATTATAAGATGCGTTTACGAATAGCTTAATGACAATTTTTTTTGGTTCCGTTATTAGCTAGGTTCCAAATCGATAACTCAGTTCAATATAATGTTTGCATTGTTATCGTACGTTCAGTAACAAGATTTCATAAAGATATAAAAGTTACAATAGAGTGAAATTCGGTTCCTTAAATGTACAACGTGTTACTAAATTGACCAAACAAATTAGGTCCTTCTTGTTAGCTTATTCGGCCCTAAAATAATCATGTGCTTTAACTCGAAAGGAATAGTGGCCTTTACTCCAATCTAAATCTCTCACTATTTCTCTCTCTAACTAAGAATTCGACCTCATTCGCTAGGTATTGTATTCTCTTTGTTTAGTGTTGACGACCGTATTCACATTGTGTTAACTACGTATGTGCGTATAATATGCTCCAGTAAACGTTAACAAATTACAAATTATCTGCGTTGCATTTAGTGATTTTAAGGTCGAGGCTAAATCGGATTTAGCTGAAACCTACAATGACCGGTGGTCTCTGCCACTATCATTTAGACCCATTTCTGTGAAAATGGGTAGAGTCACGTGGAAAAACTGGGAACTTCGGAGGCTAAGAATTTTTCTTATGTGGATGTGCGAATGAACTCACAGGACTTGCTTGGTTTTTCGTGAAAACTGGAGCATGGACATTACAATATGAATTCCGTCACCTTTCTTTGGACATGAGTCATATTATTTATAATAAGACCTACCACCACCTGATTAGTGATTACAACATACGGGTATTTTACTCATAGAATGCTGCCGATTCTCGAGTGAATCCATTAGTAACCTATAACGACACCCACAGGAAAATATACAAAGTGTTATTCTAGGACATCTCACAGCCGATTCCGGTACACTGCGTTATATCCTTTTGGCCACAACGACGGAGGGGCAGTACTTGATGCGAACATTGTGCACGTGAAGCAAAAGTATGTATTAGTTCAGAAGTGGAGTATTGCTTCACTGTGCTAAAGCTTAACACTCCAAATTACTTGAACGTCAACTGAAAGATTGACCCCAAAGGACCCAACACCGCCAGAGAGCTGTAGGGATCCGTGGAATTTCGGTGTCATATAAAACGTATCTTTCATTGCAATCCATTGGCACATAATTCCTAGTTACGTACGATGTTATTTTGATGATGTAAATACGTTTAGAAGCATTTTGTTGTTCTAGGTGATTTGGCTGAAGTAGTAGTTAACCAAGGTCCTAGAGTGGGTGCCTCTTCGCAAAGAATGAACATAGGCACCAACAATAGATGGAACGATACGCTACTTCCTCGTGCGCTATACATTTTTCCTCAGAATGCTTCAATCATTGATTGGCACATCACTGATGCAGAAATATTAGCTGGAATCGACGGTGAAGTTTCAAATCTTATCATATTTTTTTTGCACATTTTATGCATATTAATGAAATTTTCTTGTCTAACATTGATGATGACTAGTTTTTATTTCCTTTTAGGTTTGATTTTGTCAAGATACATTTCGAAATGGGTAGAACAAAGAAGATCTTTAAGATTGTCTCAAGTAATAGACATGTACTACTCCAACGAAGGTGTTTCATTTGATCCTAACGTTAAGGCTTGTAATAGATTGTCCCTATTCACTGATGTCTTTGATAGTTCTGATTTAAAGACGGAGGTTGCTAGGTTTGCTTCTGTGTTATCTCTGAGGCAAATAACTGTGTATATACCACAGGATGAGATGGAACGAATCACCGAAGCCGCTGTGACTGCATTCACAGATTATTTGTGTAAGTTCAATTATCTATAAATACGTAATCTGTCAGCGACTGTTTAGAAATTTATTATGTATTTTTTAACGTAATTTCTCCACTGAAAAATTTATATATGATCAAAAGCCAATGACAATGGCTTCATAACTATAACCTAATAATATCATGACCAGGATCGCGTAGATAAAAAAAATATTTTTAATTTTTATTTCGGTTTATAATTTAAATGTAGTTTTATTTTGTTTTTGAACTCTATTTTTCTCGTTAATAATTATTGCATCACGTGACTATCAGGGAAAAACAACAAAAGAGCATGCTCAGTCTCAAATTGCGCCGTCCTACTCTTTGGCATAGAGAAGTGTTCAATAAAAAATAAAAGAAAATATGGTGCATTACTATATACCAACATTTGTCAACTGACCGGTGTCGCATTTGTTGTTATATCAAGGTGTGAAAGTCTATTTGGTTTAAGCGACATTTGAGTTGATAACCATGATCGTTTTTTAATTAACTCTTTGACTGCCATGTAGGGCAACGGCTATCTACATGGCGCACTCAAGTGATTATGTTGATTTCGGTAACTTATGCGGCGAAATACTTAGTAGATTCTGGGAAAGAGGAACCTGAAGATACTGAGAATAAATCTACTTCTAAGAGAGCTAAAAGACTAAAACATACATTAAAAACAAAATACATAATTACTTCAGTGCGCCAGGTAGGGCACCGGTGATCTACATGACAGCCAAAAGACTATTTCACACACGCACACACGCACACGCACACGCACGCACGCACGCACACACACACACACACACACACACACACACACACACACACACACAAATTCAATGTGCTCGTTATATATTTTAAATATTTCACTTGCGAATCTCTACTGGTATATTTAATAGGGATACGTTTCATTCTAGCGTCAATCTTGCGACAGAATCAAAGAGAGTGCCGCATGGGCCGTACTATACCTGTAATGGACTTGGTCGTAGCAACTGACAGCTCGTGGGGACGTTACGAAGTAGAACAGTTTTTGTCGTGAGTTTTTTTTTAAGTAGACGCGCCATGTCGCTTCGTTTTCTTTGAATTTATAAAAAAAATAATGGAATGATTAAGTTTCTCGGGATAAAAGTAGCTTATGCGTAAACCTAGGTATCATGCAAAATTGGCACTTACACTATTGTAGAATGAGTGTAATTATTAGTGTTTACACTCTGGTAACACTTCCCACAGTAGTACAAGACCTACTAACTGTAGGATTTCAAAGCCATTAGTCTCCGGAAAATGAGGCAACAGCTGGTCTGCTCGTTTACAGTAATAAAAAACCTTATTAATCCCATTTCATCTCATCTCATTTCATTTCTTTGTCATCCCAGTTGATTAGTGTGTCAAATTAATCATCTTTATTTCATTTCATTTCACTTCACTCCATATTAACATTTTCATAAAATTAAGAATATAAATTAAAATAAGACATGACTTAAAGGTCTTAGTTACCAGGTCATAAAATACCTTAAAAACATTATTTTTAAATAATTCGATTTTAATACATTTGCAGGTGGGTCAGTGGAGCTCTAGAGATGAATCTGATGAAGAGTACGATATCATTATTGCACGGAAACACAGGGGCGTGGATTGCACCGCCATCAAGTAATTTAACGGCACTGTTTTCACACGTACAAAATTTCACAGATACGTGTACGTAATACAATTATTTAAATGGTTTGATTATTTTTTAACTGTATCAATTATATTTTGACCCATAAATAGGATGTGATAATCAGCATAATACACTAAAAAATGAATATTATAGTCAAATAAGACGAATAAAGCGAATGCGAAAGCGAAACTGCCGTGAAGCAGTAATGCGTTTCGGTTTGAAGGGCGGGGCAGCCGTTGTAACTATACTTGAGGCCTTAGAACTGATATCTCAAGGTGGGTGGAGCATTTACGTCGTAAATGTCTATGGGCTCCAGTAACCACTTAACACCAGGTGGGCTGTGACCTCGTCCACCCATTAAGCAATAAATAAAAAAAATATAGAAGATATTCGACATAAATAATATCATAGATTAAACACGACAAACTAAGATTTAATGCTAATACAGTTACAGGTACCTATTTCTATAGAATTAATAGAATATTATTAAAACTACTTTTATGGTGAATTTCGTGAAGCACTCGTGAAATGAATGAAATAATTAACGCGTGATTGAACCGTTTTCTTCTTCCCTACCTATTCGCTGGTAGCCTAAGGGGTTATTCCAGTTACACCCGGACGTGTAGGTGAGCTCATAGACTCAACCTGAGAGAATTTGCTATCACTAGCCCTAGCAATAGAAGTGCTTCGCGGAATCTATTACCGGATTTTGAACCATTAAAATCGTTTTGTCTAGAGCTCGTGAAAATATGAAGAGAATAATATAAATATTTTCATCAATCAACTAAGTTATGGTTTTAGACAGCCCGTTCTATTGTAACATTAGCAAAGTGTTATTCCTGACCTTCTGAGTCTGAGTAGGAGAATCTGAATTTACAGAAAAAAAAACTATATTTTCAAAACACTATTTCCACTCGCATTCCTTACGTTAAAATCTTTCATCATTCATCGTTTTTCAGGGCCAAATCGTTTGAATCTGCCAAACATAATATCGACTGCCATTCGGTATTCACTCAATAGGACTTTAAATGAAATAGAGAGTCAGGCTAGTGCTGGAGTCAGTACTGTTGTGCTCGTTATTAGTCCGAGTGATCGACCGTCCAGTACGGAGATGGAGAGAGCCCGGAGCCTCATGAGTACACTGAGAAATAGCTTCTTTGACGTATACTTTTCTTACGTCGCGCGGGACGTGACTGATTTTCAGAACATCAACAATGAATATTTAGATTATTCTGAGCTGTTCGTTACGGTAAGGAAGTATTCAATTTAAATCGGGATTTTATATTTATTTCAATGAGAAAAATGAAAACCAAAATGTACCTTAATACATTTTCGTCGTAGATACTATCAGTGTTATCGTTATTTTGTATCACTTTGTGCCTATCCCTACTTTTAACTGTTGAGGCTGTCATAAGGAGTGTCGTGAAACCTCATGGGTTTGCAAGACCGGGCCGTCTATTTATGTAAGCTGGTCCTTCACTGGTGGTAGGACCTCTTGTGAATCCGCACGGGTGCGTGAAGCAGTAATGCGTTTCGGCTTGAAGGGTGGGGCAGCTGTTGTAACAATACTGAGACCTTAGAACTTATACCTCAAGGTGGGTGGCGCCTTTACGTTGTAGATGTTAATACCAGGTGGGCTGTGAGCTCGTCCACCCAACTAAGCAAAAAAAAATAATGAAAAAAACTTCATAATTTAGCAGGAAATATTAAAAATCCCAGCTTCATACATAAAAAACTTCCAGACGGATATAAAATTGTCCACGGTGAATTAATTCAATTAAACAATAAATGTTGGAATTTTATTTAATAATTAATCCATATTAACATTATGATTTTAGACGACATCAACTTCAGTGAGTGACGTAATCAACGGGGTGGACACGTACGTAGTGCAAAATAGTATACCGATGAGGTTAATGGGGGCTCAGTGTCAAGTTAACGATACCATATTTGAACAAGTTGAATATGAAGACTTCGTCTTACCGAATCGGCAAACACATTACAGAATACATCCTTTTTATTTGAGACAACAAGCCCTGGTTCAAGTTCAGGTACAAATTATTCTTTATGAAAGCGACATCTGCTGATAGTAGATATTTACATTTTCAAATTTCGTTGACAATAATAATTTCATAACATACATACACATGTTGCTTGTGAAGATCGTATATATAATATATTGTTACCGCTAGTTTATATCTTTCTTTTTCAGTACGAATAAATCGACTATGAATGTAAATTCAACATATTCTAGTTTTGTAACGCCATCTGTGAATTCACCGATTCACTATTTCAATGCAAAAGCGCCATCTACACTTCTTTATGCGCATATTTTATAAAGGCAACATTAAGCTAGTATGTAACAGAATTTTAATTTACAGGACTAATTCTTTTTTTTTTGTTTTAGTTTCGTAACGACGGCCAAGGTCGACTATTGATATGTACATGGCGCGGAGCTGACGCGTCTCACGACTGTCGTACATTATCGGAACGTGAACTGTTCACGTTCAATCTTACCACGCCATGTCCGTCACCGGAATTTTGTCCTCCAGCTCATTTTATATCAACAGCAATAAACTCTTCTAATTTATGTGCAAGTAAGACTAAACTTTTAAAAAAATAATCAAAAACGTACTTCAGAACATTTCTGAAGTCAGGCCCCGGGGGGATTCGAACCCCCGATCTCCTGTTTACTAGACAGGCGCTTTAACCAACTAAGCCACGGCGCCTTGAAGCAAAGACTTGAAAATAGTAAACATATCCATCTAAATAGTATGTAGTATGTAATGTATAACAGCAAAATTTACTTTTATACATTTAAAAAAAAAACATTTTATTAGAAATGCTGCTTATAAGACGAAAAAAACCCTCACTCCTCAAATACTAAAACGATGAGCATGCATATATTATCCACAAATGTACATAATGTTTTACATTTATTATTGATTTAAGCACATTATAAATATAAATAACAGACTTTTTTCTATCAGATAACGACTGTCGTCTTCCACATCAAGTCGGTTACTACGTCCGACATTCTGGGCTTCGCTGTTTGCCGCTTACAGGATCTTCTAATAAGAACGAGATCAGGATGTTGTTCATTTATATAATAATTTTAGGATTTTTATTAAAATAAAATTTTATATAACGTCTGAGTTATTTTTTTATTGTATAGATGGTATATTGGTATATAATGGTATATTGTATAGTGTGCGAGCAAACATTAAATTAAGTGGCTGCCAGAGCCCATGAAAATTAAAACATTAAATGTTGCCACCGTACCTTTAAGTTAAAGTGTGAATTGGATTCCACAGCAATGTGTCCTCTTAATTTTTTTCCGGGAGCTGCACTCGACATTGGTTATCAATTTGACCAGTCTAAGTTTTGCAAAAAAATACATAATTGTACTTACAAGTTATAATTAAATGTAATAAATTTGGTTATTTAAAAAATGTAAATTAATGATCTAAATTTGACTGTCTGGAAGATTGTTTCACGAATCAAAATTGTAAATCAAACAATTAAGGTGAAAAAAAACAAAAACATGTTCCTAAAAAGTACCCCTGGTGGGACTCGAACCCACAATCCCCGGCTTAGGAGGCCGATGCCTTATCCATTAGGCCACAGGGGCTTAAGAAGCGACGAGGAAATATTAAATTACATTTTTTACAAACATAACAAATATATTTAAAACATTTTTTTCAAATACAATTTCTTTCATAGCCTAAAATAACCCTGAACACTGTCAATACTTTTTGATAAAACAGTTTTGATGGTAACTATTCTCAATTCTCCACTAGATGGTGCTAGTGTAGTCATTTTAAACCTTCATTTTGTATTTTGAATTTTGTGCAAATTTATGCAGATGAAACATAAATTTCATTATCAACGCCTTCCGAAATTGCCATTGCGTCAATAATTGATTTGCAAGTAAAATGTGTGCGTTTGGAACACCAGCGTTCAAGAGCCTTTTAAACATTTTTTTATATCAGACTCGGGTCCGCATTCTTTCGATGGGATACATGGGACACATTTGCGGTTGACTCCGCCCATATAAACGTTTTAATCCCGCACAATGGTCGGCTTCAGTGTCTCGCCACACTTGGTAATTGAGACGCCATGGTATGTAGAAATAAAAGCCACGCGGCTTTTATCCCTCCACACCATGACATCCACGTCTTCCGAGGCGCAACCCACCACTTGACCGACTGTCACGTCCTTTTTGGATATATTCGCCAATTCGGATGGACTAAATTGGCGGTTTGTACGGAGCGCCCCCACACAGTCGAATCCCTGGACCTTCAGTTCCCGCGCTAGTGCTGGAGAGTTGTAAAAATTGTCCATCCATGTAGTAAGTAGCCTTTGTGCTCAAGACCATTCAGTAGTCTGAGCACGAGAGATGATACTGTTCCAGAGATTGGATCATCGTCTTGAATTGTCGAGGTCTCTTAGCCTGCGTGCACTTCAAAACGCCACAAATATCCAGTCTTGGACTCACAGACTTCATACGGCTTGACTACAACTGTCGCTGCTTTGTTTCATATAAATTGATTGATATTGAGCCAACCTTTCCACATACAGCTTTCATCGAGAGCCACATTTTCTGGTAAAATATTATATAATTCCGAAAATTTGCCATTCAACTGGTCTATAATGGGTTTTATCTTAAAAAGATGAAGAGATGAACTTACAGTTGTCGACAAATTTTTACAGTATAATCGCAAGCCCCGGACTTCTGAAAAATAAAACAATTATTTAATAACATTTAAACTTAACAAAAAAAATAAACGTATAAAAAATTGTTTGATAAATACTTATGCAAGCATGGGTGAAGGGATTTCTTATCCGCGAGAAGTCGATGGTATTGGTTGGAGGACCATCCCTTTGGACGACCAAAAAGATTCTGCTCTGAAAACCGTAACAAATATTCGTTTACTATAGATATTTGTTTTACTGACAAAACCAAAAAAGATTTAAAACATCAGAATACCTTGCGTTTTTTCCACGATAGGAGAGAGAACTCGTACCCTTTTAGGGTGGAGTTACGTCTCCAAGGGATGGCCCATGAGTAAATTCTCCAGCGTATCACAGAGCAGTCTGAAATACGCATTGGCATTAAAAAAAAAATTTAAGGAATAAATCAATAAAGAAATTAATTTTATATTAATAAAAAGAAAAACAAACATTTATATCAGTTTTAAGGGATGAACTATAATGGTCAACTAATTAGAAACAACAACAAAAAAGTATGAAAAACGATATTTTTTTAGTATGAAAAACAATACTAATTACTAATAAGTAATAAGTAATTAGTATTGTTATTTATAATATGTTATTTGTTTATAATATGTTATTAATAAGTAATTAAATTTGTTATTTACGAAATAGCTACTATCCACAGCCTTCCAATAGTTATAATTAATATTTAGTGGCGTATCCCTTATTTTCCATAACAGCACTGCAACGACGTGGCATTGTTTCAATCAATTTCATACATTTTTCTAGGGGATTGAATTCCATGCTTCAACAAATGTTTCATATTATATTTCGTTTTGACCAGTGTTACGTTTGTTTGAAACTATCTTTTTAACAATATACCAGAGATTTTCTATCAGGTTTAAATCCGGACTATTTACTGGCCAGAAACGAATATACGCTGTTCGTTAAGGAAGCATTTGACGCTATTGGCCGTGTGTTTAAGAAGCTGAAGAATAGCTGCGCATTCAAATTGTTCTGTTAAGAAAGTTTTTAATGCAATTGACCATTATAAAACACATGGAACTGTTGAAATTTTTTTTAGAAAGGCTCGACCAAGAAAAACCGTTCGTGTTGCTAAAAAAGACCCAATTAAAGGCTCCAACCAGATTAAAAATGAAGTTTTTTCGCCCGATGGCCCGAGAAATATCTCGTCAAACTGATACGCCGAAGATTAATGAAAGCTAAATTGTTCGGACGAACCTCTCGAAAGGTACCGCTTCTTACGTGGCTTCTTACCAAGCAAAACCGAAAGAAGCGATTATTATTCGAAAAAAAAAATGTTAATTGGATGTTATAATACGAGAATGGAAAAGTGTTATTTTCAAAAACAAAAATAAATTGGATGTGGAGTTGGACCCGTGCGGAAGATTGAAGGTACAATGGATGAATGGCAATACAAAAATATCTTAGATCACACAATGATTCCCTGCTCGGACGATCATTTGCCACTAACCTGGATCTTTCAGCATGACACTGTCCCGATCACCCTCTTCAGCCAACTTATACCCTGGGCCAGGAAGGTCAAGTACCTGGGAGTCACCCTGGATGCATCCATGACATTCCGCCCGCATATAACAACAGTTCGCGAGCATGCCGCATTTATTCTCGGCAGACTCTATCCCATGATCTGTAAGCAGAGTAAAATGTTCCTTCGGAACAAGGTGACACTTTACAAAACTTGCATAAGGCCCGTCATAACTTACGCGAGTGTGGTGTTCGCTCTCGCGGCCCGCACACACAGACACCCTCCAATCCCTACAATCCCGCTTTTGCAGGTTAGCCGTCGGGGCTCCGTGGTTCGTGAGGAACGTTGACCTACACGACGAGCTGGGCCTCGAATCAATCGGGAAATACATGAAGTCAGTGTCGGAACGGTACTTCGATAAGACTATGCGTCATGATAATGGCCTTATCGTTGCCGCCGCTGACTACTCCCCGAATACTGATCATGCAGGAGCCAGTCACTGTCGACGCCCTAGACACGTCCTTAGGGATATATCAGATCCAAAACCATTGCATTAGACGCCTTCAGGTCTAACACTAGGAGCGGGCTTAGGGACCCCGGTAACCGTACTCGTCGAACTCGACAAAGAGGTCGACGTACAACCTAACCCATGCAGCAGCTCGCTGAGTTTCTCGCCGGATCTTCTCAGCGGGTCACGACTCCAATCCGGTGGTAGATTCATTCGCGCAATTGCTCTTGAGTTGTTAGGTCTCCTTCGGAGGCGCTCGGGCAGTTTTTAGCAAATCCCACCCCCAAAACAGTGGCCCAAAGCACACGGCCAATAATGTCCAATATTTCCTTAGCGAACAGCGTATATCCGTTTTAGACTGGCCAGCAAATAGTCCGGATTTAAACCCGATAGAAAATCTCTGCTACCTATATTGTTAAAAAGAATTAAGAAAGTCTCAAACAAACATAACACTAGTTAAAACGAAATATATGAAACATTTGTTGAAGCATGAAATTTGAAATTGATTGAATCAATGCCACGTCGTTGCAGTGCTGTTATTGAAAATAAGGGATACGTCACTAAATATTAATAATAGCTATTGGTAGGCTGTGGATAGTAGCTATTTCGTAAATAGCAATACTAATTACTAACACTTAAAAAAATGTTTTTATACTGTTTTGTTGTTTCTAATTAGTTGACCATTATTGTTCATACCTTAAAACTGATTTAACTGTTTGTCCGTAATGTAATATCGAAACTGCACTTGTGCACTGGGATTTATATTGTTTTTCTATAGATGATTAATTGTTTAATTTCAAAATAAAAACGTTTGCGGTGAAGTATCTTACATAATGTAAGGACCGTTGGTGGTGTTTCTAATTATACGACCACCACTGTATATATGTATATCTAAAATTAAAATATTTAAATGTAAAATATGTAAAATGTAGAAAAAGTTATTACGGCTCGGAAATCGAAGGCCTGTCAGGGACACGACGACGTCGTCCACCACGTGTCTGCACATCTCTTGCACCGCCGCGGGCTGCCATACTGCCACGTGAACGGACTTACGACCACCTCTAGCAAGCTCAAGCCAACTGGCTTCAGGGTTGTTTTCAGTACTATTGCGCGCAAAATAAAGCCAACATAAACAAACTGAGCGTGCAAAATAAGCACATGCAAGGCTTAAAAATTGTGAACATTAAAAGTGCTAAAATCAATCAATCCAATTAAAATTAAAAGAAGTTACAACGAAACATTTAAAAAATCTAATCGATAAGAAAAAAATGACAAAGAAGATGATTGGCTTATGCAAAGAATCCTATGACTGGTATAAAATATGTATATAAAAAAATCAAATAACTAAAACAAAAAAAGAAAGCAATAAAAAAAAATCATATGAAATTCAAGTCTTATATCCATAATAATCCATATCTACCGGCGCCATTTTGTCATATGTCCCTTCAGGGTCTGTGTAAAGTCCACTTGGACTTTAAATTGTTTTCGTATATTAGAGGTCGAATTTTTTACATTTGCGACTAAAATACACGTAGTTTGTACTTATTAAATTTATGTTCTCTATACAATGATCAGAATCAAATATCACAAAACAAAATACACTTAAACTTCGAAAAATGACTTGGTCGTAGCTTCGATGGTTGTTTTTGACCTTAAATTTAAAGAATACACCCATGTAAATTAAAGTAATTAATACTTACTGTTGCATAGTTTTCAGCAGATGAACCAACCATATTAAACAATTAGTTGTTGCACGACCCACTAAGTTCGCGGGAAAACTTTGTTTATAATCATAGCCTATATACACTTAATATAATCACTGAGCAAGTAATCAGTACCGTACCGTACACATAGACCTTAGGTTTCGTACTTCAGTGACCGAACATAGTACATTATACCTAATCACTAAGTTTTAAAATTGTCACCTCACCGTTAAAATTAAAATTAAATCAACGAACTTAATTTTTTTAAGGGAGTTTATGACCTGGTAACTAAAACCTTTAAGTCATGTCTTATTTTAGTTTTTATTCTTATTTTTATGAAAAATGATAATATGGAGTGAAATTAAATGAAATGAAGATGATTAATTTGAGACATTAATCAACTGGGATGAAACTAAATGAAAAGAGATGATATTGGATGAAAAATAATATCAGTAAAATGGTAGTCATTTACTAAGATTTTTTCAGTGGACTTTTTGGAGGATCCCGAGAAGTTACGTCCAGGGCTTTGTTTCATTTTCCCACATTTGTGCACTTTCGCGGATATTAAACAGTGAATAAACCACCGTTATTACACATTTAAGCCTGAAGAAACACTAAATAAACAAAATAAAACAGATCACACAACTTCACTCCTCGCGTTCCCGCCAAAAAGTCTCAACGAACTTGAAAAAGGTTTGTACCACAGACCAAACAAATTTTATGTAATAAGGAGAACCAGGTACTTATTAACTCCATGGGAGAACCTATTCATTCTTAGTCGATTTATAATATACCATAGAACGAGAACTGTAGTAAAAAACTGTAACAGCCCATACTGTGGGAAGTCCGCTGAGCGGCATCAGAGTTTAATATATTATTTTCTACGTAATAGATGCGACAGCTCTTTTTCATATATAGTGCGAGCAAGATAAGTCTGCGCGCGGCCAAAATCGGAACTAATCGTGTGTCGCTATTTTTGTGCTCCGTGTTTTTATTAATTTTCTAAGTAAATAACAGCTGGCATTATACCGAAAGTGATTAAAAGTGCTGGCAGGGATATTGTTTTGCAGCTTAAATGTGCTTGTGAAGAAGAACGAGACAATAACGTGCCTATGTCACCTTGTAGGGTAATTTTTGGGGCTACCAATTCATTATAATTCCCGCATTATTCTCGATTTCTTGGTTAATTATTCAGTTGTAGTTCTCTTCATTCCTTATTAATATAATGTGATGTATTATTTTGTTTTAGGCATTTTCGAATGGACCATTACCGAAATCACTCGAGAAACTAATGTAGCAGCTTCATCTTCAAGAATTGTGACGCCAGAAAAACAAGAAACAGGAAGACAAAGATTGGTGAATTAGATGATTTTGATAAATGCATTAAAAGACGTAAAATACATTTGTTTTATATCGTGAGGAGGGTAATCCCTACAATGAACAAATTTTGGTTGGAATTAAAAGCTGATATTGATCTTAAATATGGCAGAACATCTTTAAGAAGCATCCTAAAGACTATGAGCTACAGTTTTAACAAGTGTCAAGTCTAGTGTGACTTCTGATGAAAATATCCGAATCAAAGGCATTGACTTACTGCATGTTTTTTTCCTACCTAAGCTGGTTGCCTGGAGCGGCTATTCCAGCGTAACCGTAACTAGTAGGTGAGCTCACGGGGCTCAAACCTGACGACGATGCTAACACGAACCCTAGCAAGAGCCGTGCTTCGCAGAATCTACCACCGGATCGGAAACGCGACCCAATGAGAAGATCCGGCGAGAAACTCAGTGGGCTGTGTCTGAGAGTTAACTTACTCGTCGAGCCCTTCGTCGCAAGCGACAGGTTCGACGAAAACGGTGACCGGTGCTTGAAGTACCTAGAAGCACCGTTAGTGGATCGGGAGGATCCAAGATGACGTGTTTTGGGCGACGTCGACTGCTTTCCATTCTGTCCGCACGATCGGGAATGTAGTTACCGGCGGCCACGATGAGAGGGTTTTCGTGTCGTGCCGCTTTATCGAAGTGGCGCATCGACGCTGACTGCATATCGAGTGGTGGACTCTAAGTCCAGGTCGTCATGGAGGTCGACGTTCCTGACGAACCACGGGGCTCCGACGGCTATCCTGCAAAAAACGGGATTGAATAACTTGGAAGAATTTTAAGCGAGTGCGGGCCGCGTGAGCGAACACTGTCATGACGGGACGTATGCAAGTTTTGTAGAGTGTCACCTTATTTCTAAGGGACATTTTATTTCGCCTGCATATCATCGGGTAGTTACTGCATGAGCATTCAAATGTCAACTTTAAAAATATTGCAGGCTATTAAATAAACGACTCACAAGGTTCTTATTGCATTTGAATATCCTTTTTTATATTATATCCTAATCGAAATAACCTAGTACATCAACAGTATTTTGCTAATAAATCTCAATTACTTTTGGTTTGTAAAATAAGACATCACTTCATTAAACGAAGGAATAAATATTAGTCAAGCTGGCAACATTATACATCCCACCAGTCGCGCGCAGACATGTAACTTCATGTAAGTTGCGCGCACTTAGTTCCAATGAATCCGTTTTAGCGCTAGTGTAATCTTTTTTTTAAATGTTTTATTCTGCTTCAACCTTCTAATTTCTGCCAGTCAAGTTTGATGTTTTGAAAAAACATGCTTATCGATATCGATACTCAGTGACGTTCTTATTTATCGACAGTTCACATGTTTAACATGTTTCGAATAATTATTTATTTATTTATTTGATATTTCTCTTAATTTACATAATTTATTTTCTAAGGTTATTCCATTTGTGGTACATATTTCTCCTTGTCGCGTTTTACTATTTGATAAGTATTACATACAGCAATTGTATGGTATGTTATACAAGTAATTAGTTCAGTTTTCAATAAAAGAAAATAGTTTGAAAAATGTCTCCGGAAGTTAACGAGTATCATTGACGTAGGATTCATAAAAAAATCCTCCATGTTTTTTTTTTATCTGAAATAAAAAAAATTCATATTTATAACAAAGGTATTATACAAAGCTATTTTTAATGCTTGTGAAAATCAATGTCGTTCACTTGGTCAACTTACCCCCAGGACCTAGATTAGTAAGTATTTACAGTCTGCATCAATGCGGCATTTCGAGAAAGCGGCACGACACGAGAACCCTCTCATCGTGGCCGCCGGTGACTACAGTCCCGACCGTGCAGACAGAATAGAAAGCAGTCGACGTCGAACCCGTCGAACCCGTCGCTAGCGACGTAGGGTTCGACGAGACCCACTAAATTAACCCAACGACACAGCCTACTGAGTTTCTCGCCGGATCTTCTCAGTGGGTCACGTTTGCGATCCGGTGGTAGATTCTGCGAAGCATGGCTCTTGCTAGGGTTCGTGTCAGCAACGTCGTCAGGTTTAAGCCCCGTGAGCTTACCTACTAGTTAAGGTTACGCTGATATGGCCTCTCTAGACCATCAGCTTAGGTAGGAAAAAAAACGCAGTCAGTTAGTAATCGGAACTACTAGAAGCGAAACAGCGAACGGATCACCTGAAGCGAAGCGGAAGAAGCGAATTTAGAATTTCAAAGTGTTGTGAAGTGTTTTAAGTGTTGAATACAGTGTTAACTTGTTGTAATTCGGTAGAATTTGATTTATCCCGAACCCCAGCGCGTAACAATACACTTAATATACCTATATGAATGGGAAGTCTGCTAAACGGACGCGACAATGTGGACAGCGTATACAGAACATTTATTTAAAGGGTAGATTTTCAAACGATCAACTATAATTTTTTGAATGTATTTATTTGCATTTCTGTCGATTTCGCAAAACGTTTACATTCGTTGATACACATGATTGGCTAAAAATATATAGAAAAACTTTATACATTAAATCTAAATCTAGTATTTATTACTTACTGGCTTTCACAAATTAAAGTAGGTAGTAGTTGTAGGTTATTCGTATAAATTAAGCGCCAGTAAGTGCTGTATAAACCTTAATGGTCTTCGTATGAAACCAATTCGACAAAATTAAAAGATGTGACAAATCTACAACGGAAGTAATAATTGAACTTCGCGAGAAGAATTGGTCATATAAAAATATAGGCGACCATCTGCAATGCTGAATAACGATGGTTCTCCACGCTGTAAAGCGTTTTGCTACGTATCAAACTACTTCAAGTGTTGTGCTTGTACTTAAATAGAGAAAGTCATCTTGTCGAGATAATCGAAATATCGTGTTTGTCAAAACAGAAAATTCTTCCAATGAGCTGAGAAAAAAATATTTTAATAAAGATCACCTTTCAACTATCTCGGCGCGGACTATTCGAGGGCTTTTCGTAGAAGAAAATTTGCTCGGAAGGATAGCAGGGAAGGTCTTGGAAGGATGGATGGCAGGGAAGGATGTTGAAATGGTGGTGCCAAGGATTTGCAAGGTCTGAAAACTGGACAGATAAACAATGGAATTTCATTTTATTTTATATTGGCAACACAAAAATAAGCGGTAAAAATAACAAAAAAGGCTACGATCTGATGGAAAACGATATGTACGACACCTTCCGAATAAAGCATTCGATGCTAAGTACAAAATAGTAGTATGGTAGGGAAAATATGGACATTTGGGATGCTTCCCTGGACATGGTATTGGACATGTTAAGCTGATAGAACGAAACATGGATGGATTCCAACATAAACATATACTGGAAAAAACAATGTTATCTTATGCTGAGGACCTCCTTCCGATTATTCGGACATTGCAGCACGAAAGTGATCTAAAGCATAATGCACGTGCCGTTATGGATTTTCTCAGATCTTCATCGGTTTCTGTCTTAGATTGGCCTGACAGATCAGACCTAATCCAATGCTTTGAGCATGTTTGGTGCGAAATCAAAAAAAACCTTTATCTTGGACAATTTAAGAGAGCTGTACAACGTTTTCTTAGAAGAACGGAATTAATATCTCTCTTCCGAAATGTAAAAAATTAATAGTGCCAATGTTTCGCCAGTGTAAAGAAGTAATTAATAGCCGAGGATTTCATTAATTGAGTATTAATTTTAGTTTAAAATGCAGTGAATTCATTTTTTTTTCTTTACGCACTTCAATCACATTATTGTGATTTATTCAATGTAAAAATGAAATAGGTATATATATCGGCTTAATAAATCATTCATAATTATTATTATTTCTCCAGCTCCGTTACTATTTGAATTCGTTACTATAGAGAATAAATAGAAGTTCCAAAAAAAAAGGAAATAAATATTTAACTATATTTTTTTTCCTAATAATGTTTGCTCTATTCATTGTGCTATTTCATAATATAACTAGTTAGTTACCTATAAGAAGGAACACAATTATATATATCAGAAGAAAAAAATTGAAAGTTCAAATCATTCTTAAATATTTGATCACAACACCATTACATTATTACAGATATAAGATAGTTATATTATTACTGTAACTTTTTGTTTCAGCATAAAACGAGCAAACCAAATTTATAACAATTACGTCGGTGACTCCGTGGCGCAACGGTAGCGCGTCTGACTCCAGATCAGAAGGTTGCGTGTTCAAATCACGTCGGGGTCAAATGTTTGTTTTTGGAAAAATATTTATTTGCCAAAATTTAAACAAATTATAAGAAAGGAAATATTTCTTCCATATACGAGTATATACAGATTTTCTACCTTGTGAAATGGAATCTATTTTTGACGTCTAAAATAAATTAATTGTTTTTTGGCATACGTATCTTGTTTTATAATCTCACAATTAATGTTAACGAAAAGTTTCCAAATTTGAAAAAAAGTACTTTCTGAGTTTTTTAGCTAACTCCTTTCTTATCTTTGCCAATAATAAATGTTTATCAGATATCTGTGGTGACTATCGCGATTGATAAAGCTTGTCTGAAATAAATTGGTCTGGATGATATCAGCGATAGGTTTTTTGTTTCTGTAACGTATCATAATAAAAATCGACTTAATAAACAATTGCTCATCTTAGGTAATTACTATATTTTATTTATTTATTTGTTTATTTCCATCAGTGGCAAACATGTTTACGGCCTAGAGGGTCGAAGCCACCCTATCTTAAGTGGTCAACGTCGCTCGTCGAAATTAGCAATGCCAGAAGCAAAACCGAGCCTAAAAAACATAATATGTGAAGGCGCTTATTATTAATTGACGAGGGCAGTTAATACCAAAGCCTGGTGAGTGGCAGAAATGATGTTCGGAAGCCTATTGTCAAAGAACAGGTTTTTCGAGAACTATTCTAGTGCTGTACTGGCTACTTCACCTGGCTAATCTTTAGGGCTATGTTCATTTGGATCTAACATATAAAATTGTGAGCACATTTCATTTGCGATTTTATTAATATTTTCCTTTGTGCTATCAAATATCACTAGTATTAATTATCGTTCACTGCAGTTAGAAGTAGTGTGTCTTAATTTGCTCTGAACAGTTCTCATACATAAAATTTTCTTTCTGTTTTTAAGTATATCATTACAATATTAGTTACTTTACAGTGTTGCCAAAGCGGTTTATACTTCTAGCCATTAAATGTAGATTTAGTGATTACGAATTTCTCGTCAATGTTAGATAATTTACACATTAAAAAGCTAACTTGTAATGTACACAGCATTGTCCTTGAATGCATTCTTACATTATTATCACAACGAAGAACTGCCAAGTGAAACCGCTTTTAAATTATTACATATTAGCGGTTTGGCGGAAATGAAGACGTGATTTAAATATTGACGCACTTAACTTTTTATCACGGTTTGTATTTGTTCGAGATTTGTTTAAAAAATTGGACATTCCGTGATCATTAATTTAGATGGCTCCTCTATAGATGCCCACCTGTATGTCCTTTCGGTTTTGTCATTTAAATGTATTTCATTAATTTGCAAAGCGGCAATATTAAGTAAGTGTTATTTGCACGTTTTAATTTAATTACTGGTGGTAGGACCTCTTGTAAGTCCGCACAAGTAGGTACCACCACCCTGCCTATTTCTGCCGTGAAACAGTAATGCGTTTCGGCTTGAAGTAATGCATTTACGCCGTACATGTCTATGGGCTCCAGTAACCACTTTACAACAGGTGAGCTGTGAGCTCATCCACCCATCTAAGCTATAAAAAAAAAATCATTTCATAGACAACGAATAGCGTTAAAATAAAAACGTCATTCGAATTCTGTTCATATTAGGTTGACTGGCGCTGTCAAATAACACCCACAAAGGGTGGCGAAAGAAGTGGCCCGCGTAACTTTATGGGAGAGGAAAGAAGTTACCACATTATGTCAGAAAGTGAAATGTATAATTCATAAGAATAAGTGCATTATTCATGAAGGGCAGACTCATCACATAGTACAGACGAAATTGGGAATGTTCTATGGGATTTTACACAGGCATCGTTCGAGGAGGATAATTACGCGTCAGTTATTGTACAATATAGTTAGTGTAGAACGTCACGGAGACCTAAAGTAATAGCGTGAGTTGACCGCAAATATTTTCAAGACCAGACTCGCCTCGTCATGTTTTCAATTTGAAAATGATCAATCTTTGTTTAATAAGTATTGTCCAGAGCCGAAGCATCAGTGAGGTCATTTCAAAATAAACCAAACCATTTTAATTTAAAGACAATTTTCAATCGAGCTGTCCTCCATTATAACCCAAACTCTGCGATTTATCTAACTTAGTGAGAATAGGAAGAACAGAAAGTCTCTCCTTATGAAGAACAGAAAGTCTCTCCTTAGGAAGAACAGAAAAGTAATGAAATTTATAGACTATACCTACTAGTTACGGTTCTGATTGGTGCCTTTTATTAAATTAACTTATCCTCATTAAAAAATCAACTGAAAATAAAGCATTACCGTTTCATTCCGACCCGATGGTAGATTCAGCTTAACACTGTTCTTGCAACAGCTAATGTTAGCAAGTTCTCCCATGGTGAACCTCGTGAGGTCACTTTACAAAACCGTGCGTAGCTAAAAAAGCTCCTCGAGGCTACCAGCCATTATGTAGGGGAAAAAGGATAAGGATGATGGGGCCTTTTTATTGCTTTAGGTAAGCAGATAATTTGAGGGTTCATCACTGGTGTACGAGATGAGTGATTTTCGTATTTTCTAGATATTTAAACCTGAATTTCGCCACCCAGCTTCAAGTTTGATATCAAAATGTTTATTGTTTGGTAGTCTTATGCCACCCCTTCAATGCGGAAAGTATGACGCTGACTAGACATCCAGCCTGAACTCCTTGGTACAGTAAGTCAGAGATTTTCTAGATTAACGGCGCGGTCAAAATTTAGAGAACGACTCAAACTACCGGACAACAATAGTTCTGATTGAACTGATAATTGATTATTTTAGGTTTCCATTGACCGTAATTAAGGATAATTAGGTATACAATTTTTAAAATGCGTAAATGATTCGTGACTTCGTTTTAATATCTAATACCTTTTATCATTATTCTATAGATTGTATCTTCGTACAATTTTTGTGGAGAAATAATATTATTAATTACTAAATTAAAATGAATATGCACCAAACAGAACGATGCTCGTGCAATGCGCTGCTAAAACGCGCAGTCGATAGCCTTGACCTCGAAAAAGTTTGTTTATACGAGAGAAGTGTTTTTTTATTTCTCTTATAGGCAGACGAACATACGACCCACCTGGTGGTGAGTGGTTACCGTCGCTCATGGACGTCAGTAATGCCAGGGGAAAAGCCAAGCCGTTGCCTACCTTTTTTTTTCAGGCCGGGGGGGCGCGCGGTGTATGTGGGACTAGTCCGCGACTGCGAGACCACGGGCCAAAGAATGTTTTCAGAGCCCTACCTACTAAACGACTCCCCTGCACACTTCACCCAAGCGTCCGATCTCCTCCGAGGTCATTACCGGGGTCAAAACTACAACCAGACAGCGCAGCTCATTCCAAGGACGCCCATCGATGGAGCCATCAAGGTGAATCGAAGGCTCTGAAACGGCTTAGCGTATCATTGTTTTTCCTTGCTTGAGCTGGAAAGTAAAAACATAGATTTTTCATTACTTAGACTGGTGAACAAGCTCACGGCCCACCGCGGTACCGTTCTACGTGATTAATGTAAACAATAGACAGAGATCACAACTTCAATGGCGTCATTCAACTAATTTATTACCATCAATGAGGTTTCCTGTAATTTATTATGTACGTTATATCAATATCAAAGACGATAAAAATATTATTTTTTCGGCAAACAACATTGAAAAATATAGGTATATTTAAACATAGAAAAAATATTGGCACACTTTTTAGCTCATTAGATATACGTGCAGAGGATAGATATTTGGCATAGTTAATCCAGGTCGGTACAGTGCATGGTGTATATTTATGGAAGAGAAAAAATCTTCAATAACTCTCAAAAAATACAATTATACTTTATCAATTATAGGTCGAATTTGTATAAAGTCCAAGGTAGCACGAAGCAATATTCGTTTGAAAATTTCAATTGTTTTATTTAAACTTTAAGTCGCTGGACGATCCATTGGTTACCTGTTAGGTAATAAATGATTACCTACTGAATATGTTTGCCATCTTGAAACGTTAAATCAAACTCACAATTATGCAAATTGATAAATCTTGCTGTTTATCTTTCATTACACGATGTTCCTATTTCTTAACCGTGGAAAGCGTTCGTGAAAGCGCATTAGGTATCTACGCATTTTAATGTGAAAATTAGTATTTGAACCCTTATAATCGGAGTAGGTACGCCGGGCAGTGATTGAAAATAAAAATAGGCAGAGAGGCTTCTGCGTCACAAAACGGCAAGCGTTTCGAGATCAAGGCACATCGCTGCAAACTGATGTAGTTTGCCAATCTGCTGTACCATTCCAAACACAGCCTAATAACTATCAGAACTGAATACAAATTCCTTCAAGTCATCTTTTTTTAAAACCTTTTAATTCTGATCTGAAAATTTCATTACGTACGATGTCAATAAAATTACGTTTATAAAGCTGTGATCAAGTCATATTTTGAGACTTACCTAAAAGGAACAAAGATTATTTTACATAATGACTTTAATGACAGCTGACGTTTTGATGCCAAAGGGTTGATGGTCGAGACGGTCAGGTGACTGGTGTACGTGTTTGCTGGCGCCTACACAAATGAATCGCATTCTTGTACATTCACACAGACGCACAACGTTACTTACATATGTGTGCTCCTGCATAACAACATTCATTTACATATCCGTACAGGTACACGCCTACCGCCATGCATGTGCGGGTTGCTGAAGGTTCATTTGTGTTCAGCCTCGAGGTCATGAAGTGATTGTAACATGAGCAAAAAAAATAGTTTTTCAATAATCATACACGTTCTTTTATTTAACACTCATTAGCTAGATTTTCAGTTTGGTGCTGGTAATTGTTTGTCATTGCATATTTTCAGCGATGCTATCATCCACCTTTGCAATACAATTTTTTCCATTGAGACTACTTGGAAGTTTTTGGACTTCCACTAATCGTGCATGCAAGACTTGTACTTCGATAGCATCTGACCTTGTGGTATATTTTTCTTGAATGAACATCGTTTGTTTTCAGAAGATTATTATATTGTAGGGAAAAAATAAGGTTGAGGTACGAACCGTTTTATTTTAGAATAATATAAGTATAAAAAAGGAAAGAAATAAGAAACGTTATATTTATATTTTAACTATAATGTATTACTATGACTTCATAATACTTTTTTTGAAATAAAACCAATCGTAAATATATTTGAAACAGTTCAGGCAGGATACATATTTATTTAGACTAAAATTTACATAATCTAAACCAGATTTATAGGCCCAAAGAAAGACCACAAACATACATCTGACTTTGAATGACAATAATTTCCGCAATAAAACGTGTTTTATTGAACTTTATTATGTACGCATGAATTTCGAAGAAGTGATGACGTGTGCTCAAAGACATTTGAAGATTTTTTGTAGAAGCTGGTGTACGTGACTGTTGCCATACAATCCAAATGTGACAGACATTTAATAATTTTAATAAAACGAGCTAATAAACTTAACGCAGCACCTACTCGCCTTTGAAAGCTTAAAGAAGAAAGACTTATTAAGCCCAGCTTAATTATTTTATAACTAACCAAGCTACAATATTTGGTCCAATTAACTAATCAGGAAAATCATCAATTTTTCCTTACTTTAACATATCAATTTTTGCCTACTAAAAGATCCATAATGCCTGAATACAGGCTGGTAAACGAATTGTTACTACTGTATTTATTAAAATACTATCGTTTAAACGAAATACATAAAATTGTATAAATATTGTTCACAAAAATTAAATACTCTTATTATAAAAAAATAGTATTTTCAAAAACAGCTTAAAAACGAAAGAGCTCTTCAGAATTTTCAAATACACTGACACTGACATTACTGGCATTTGAACAATAACGCGAAACCTCATTTTTTTATTAGCCTAACTCTTAAGATTGCATAGACACGATGTCGTAATATTCGCTGTGAAAACATTCCTAAAATTAATATTTCTTAGTATTATATGTACTTGGCAACTGTTTAGATAGCATAATTAGCCACATATTCACAAATCTAAGAAATCTACATACCAAATACAGAGTTTGTGACATCGCTTTTGGGTAATGACGTAAAAAAGCAAACAGCGATGTACCTACTTACTGTCTCCGTAAGTCTAAATCAAATATTAAGTCTATCATCGTTACAATGCATTTTCTTTCAACTTTTATTATCAAATAGAAACCATTTTGAAAATTTTAATCATATGTTTTTCATGCATATCTTATCGACTTATCGAGCTTGTCCCAATCAATTTTATTTCCACTATTTTCTGTGATGATCTTAGGTGGCGAACGGGGGCCATAGTAATGTCATGTGTGGCCGCATTCTGCCGCGTATATTACGTACTACATTTTATAGTAATGTGTTCCTGTTTGAAGGGTGAGACAGATGGTATAACACCAACCCATTGTGACTCCATTTCATAAAAAGGAAGAGGCATTTACGTTGTTTAAGTGAACAGCTTAATCGCCAGCAAAATCTAGCATTTTCCTAATTACCGACGACAGATAACGCGTGGAAATGGTGTTATTTTATCAAATTCTCATAATAAAGCTATCGTTTGTCGGCTATCGCGCAAGCCGATAGCGACGACATAACCGCTTTGCTTTTAACGTACATTCACATGTATACAGATAGTCATAGCACGTACTGTAAGGCTTTTATTATTTATATTTAAATAGAAGGTTTAAAAGGAAAGGATCAAAGCAAGATGAAAATAAACTACTAGCCTACACTACGCGGAAAACAAATAAAAATATTACGTATTAATTACAAACAAGACAGACCGTAAAGGATAAGATGTCCGGTGCATTCGTGTTGATCGATGTATCAGTGTTCGAATCCCAGGCGGGTACTTTTTTCCTAATGAAATATGTACGTTAACAAATGTTCACGATTGACTTCCACGGTGAATGAATAACATCGTGTAATAAAAATCAAACCCGCAAAATTATAATTTGCGTAATTACTGGTGGTAGGGCCTCTTGTGAGCCCGCATTGGTAGGTACCACCCTGCTTATTTCTGCCGTAAAGCAGTAATGCGTTTCGGTTTGAAGGGTGGGGCAGCCGTTGTAACTATACTGAGACTTTAGAACCCATATCGCAAGGTGGGTGGCGGCATTTACGTTGTAGATGTCTATGGGCTCCAGTAACCACTTAACACCAGGTGGGCTGTGAGTTCGTCCACCCACCAAATATCAAAAAAGAATATGAATATCCTCCTCAATTAAAGGCGTACATTTTTAAAAGTAACACGAACAAACAATTTTAATGGAAATAACCTAAGACTAAATCAAACTAAATTCCTGATAATTGAGGAACACTGTTTCTTAGATCGGGTTTTCCTTATAAAATGGTCATATTAATTGAATTGAATTGCTTTTAATTGAAGAATTGATATAACTGAAATGACGTCAAGGGGCTTGGTTATGCCAGCCAATCGGGACGTGCCAGCGACGTGTGCGTCATAGTCGGTACCTAATCGTTGTTCATTGTATTTTTTGTCTTATGTAATTGAATACACCCATGACATTACTAGTTCAAACATAATAAATTTTAATGAGACAGACCGAAGTCCACAAGTGAATACCGTCACCAACTGTGCATCTGCGTATCTTAAATTTCAATGTCATCCATTCTTGGTTTGCAAACTGAAAATTTAATAATGATTTAGTGTTTATACGCTCGACAAACAAGCCTGGAATGTAAAATAATAATATTTACATTGTATACATTTGGCAAACTTTTATTTGTATTGGCATCGATTGACGAAAGAACAAAATTATATTTAGGTAGGTACGAAAAAAACAATGAGTTGCTGATGCAATCCGACGTCGACGTTGTGTTAGTGCTTTGTGTGTGTTGGAGGGGGCTTGCGCACGCACACGAACGTAACATTCCGCAGACCGGTTGCGTGTTGCGATGCACGCACGTGCAAAGCACCGTAGCTCGCGGTCTCGCCAGCGCCACACCTCCGCGCGAGTCCGCGCTAGCTCCTTCTACGTGCACAGTAATCGACGACTTTCTAATGTGTTGACGTCACTGACCTCCAACGAGTACCAACAAAATCTAATACATACATTTCCAAGAAAACCTATTAGCAAAATTTACTGAACATGGTTCACTGGTATTCACCAGCAGATGTATGTGTTATTATTAACCTGTTTGACCTTTAAGTGTGGATGAATATTTAATCAACATAAAACACATTGGAATTGTAAATGGTTCAGATGTAGAAACTTATAGGATCTGTGATTATAAAGGAAATTGTACTTTCGCGTCGGTTGATAATCCAAAAACATGCACGCAACTATCTAGATTGGAATAATTACTGTTCATCAATCAATGATGGAATCTTCCTACAGCTTCTTAATCGAAACAAATTCGAATTGCTCGTTCAGCGATCTAATGCAATAAAAAACGTACGAAACAAATTTAACGTAGAGTTCATTATATACTTTAGAAGAGTTACAGCTATTATCTTAAGTACTGACAACATAATGCGGCAATGTGTACTGTTTGAACTCAAGTAGACATCCTTAGTTTCCACTTAATTGCGGCACCATGGCCACTTTTAATTATAAGGCTTACATTCTTTATGATTCTTAAGTAGTGACTGATATTATATTATAATTTGGAAGATCTTCAATTAAATATTATGCTATATGCTATATGTTAATATAATATAGATATTAAATATTATGTTAATATTTAATTGAGACTCAGTAGGTACGTATCGGATGCCTGTCGATGAAATTATTTCGATTAAAAGTAGATAAGTTAGTTTATTCAATGCAGTTTCCCCCTGTGAAGATTTTCAAAGACTTTAATAGGCTATTTACCAAATATAATAATAGGTATGTAGCCATAGCAAATATAATTGTAAAATCAGTACGTATAATACGAATATTTGAAAATATGCTGTTCTCAGAACAATATTTTTTTTTCGCAAAATGATTCATTTACAATAATGAAACCAGGAAATCTGCTAGTTTCAAACCACAGTACTTTGTGCCTACACGCTACGGAAGTTATTATATTTATTTTTGTACAATATTATCAACACACAAAGGATATTAGAACTATTTATTTAAATTCATATACACATATTAAAAGTAGTAAAGGTACCTACTTATAACATTCTAAATATGGAATCCAATATGTTTTAAATTTAATTGCTTGTGTAAATTTATGTGTAAAATTGTAATAAGGAAAGTTATAAAAATGGGTTTGTTTAAAATTTTGTACTAATTTAAGCTTGAAATCCATTCATTATGATTATATTAGATGATATCTCTATCATCTTTTTGAGTGAAATCAGCGACTTGACCATTTTGCATTATTTCTGTTGTTAGTAGCGTCGTGCCAACGTGTACACAGTTTGACCATATTAATATACACACATACATTACATACGTTATTTAACGTTACACTTTTACTTCAAAATTTGTTGAATATTTGTGTGATATTAAAGTGGCTCATCTATTCGATGATCAATAACAAATTTCTGTGAAACATTATCCAAAGGGGCATGGATTCAAAAGCATTTTTTGAAATTCTCCATTCGCTCCAGAATATGAATGTCTGTAGACCAGAGCTTCTTTTTGGCTGTCATGGAAGTCCTCTTTAAGCCGAGAACTTCTTCACATTTAAGTGAAGAAGTATGTTAAGGCGACGGTGCTACATAGTATTTTCTACACGAACAGGAATTTATAAAAAAACACCCCAACCTACGATAGTTTTCTATCTAGGCCGATTTGCCAGTGCCTTCCAGTCTGAGATGTACACTTTATTAGGCTACGCATCCTATCCAGCATTCTATTACCAAACGATTTATAGCAGTCAAGCGGGTCTTAAAGCCCTGCCATCAGTTCAAACCATCTTTAAATCGTGTGAGCACGACTACTTTAACCAGACTGGGCCGCAATACCAGTGATTTTGTAAGCAATGAAATTGCGAACAAATTGGCTAGAATCCTGAACCAGCTTATGGGCTGTTGGAAGTTCACTAACAGATCAAATGAAGAACATCAGTGAAGTCATCGTACGATGCGATTAAATTAGTGTTGAATTACAGCAGTCGGGTACTAATATTGCTCATTTATTATATTAAGGCCAATGGAAATAATTGTTAACAAGATTCAAAATTTTAAAACCATATTTTATTAATGTACTAGCTGACCCGACAGACTTCGTAGTGTCTCAATTGATAAATACACATCAAGGGGACACATCTAAGGAAAAACAAAATTGTTTGTTTTTATATAATTCCAAGCATTTTCATATTTTTTCACCTTTTAAACCTTCTCTGGTCTTCCACGAATAATTCAAGACCAAAATTAGCCAAATCGGTCCAGCCGTTCTAGAGTTTTAGCGAGACTAACGAACAGCAATTCATTTATATATATATAGATAGATATAGATTAAATAACGCACAACGCCCTTTTTTTTGGTATGACATTCACCAAGACAGGTGTGCGAGCACAGCCTCAGCCAGGAGGCGTGAGATTTGCTAACAGCTGCTAGTATTTTTTTTTTTTTTTTTATGATTGAAGGATTACTGGTGGCCCGGAGGCCTTTCCAGTTTCACCAGGACAGGTGGGCGAGCAAAGGCTCAGCCAGGAGGGGTGGGATTTGCTAACAGCTACCCGAGCGCCTCCGAAGGAGACCTAACAGCTCAAGAGTAGCTGCTTCGCGAATGAATCTACTACCGGATCGGAATCGCGACCCGCTGAGAAGATCCGGCGAGAAACTCAGCGAGCTGATTCATGGGTTAGGTTGCACGGCGAACTCTTTGTCGAGTTCGACGAGTACGGTTACCGAGGTCCCTTAGCCTGCTCCTAGTATTAGAGCTGAAGGCGTCTAATGCAAAAGTTATTGGATCTGATGGATCCGTAAGGACGTGTCTAGGGCGTCGACGGTGACTGGCTCCTGCGTGATCAGGATTCGGGGAGTAGTCAGCGGCGGCAACGATAAGGCGATTGTCATGACGCATAGCCTTATCGAAGTACCGTTCCGACGCTGACTTCATGTATTTCTGGATAGATTCGAGGCCCAGGTCGTCGTGTAGGTCAACGTTCCTCACGAACCACGGAGCTCCGACGGCTAACCTGCAGAAGCGGGATTGTAGAGATTGGAGGGTGTCTATGTGTGTGCGGGCCGCGTGAGCGAACACCGCACTCGCGTAAGTCATGACGGGCCTTATGCAAGTTTTGTAAAGTGTCACCTTGTTCCGAAGGGACATTTTACTCCGCTTACAGATCATAGGGTAGAGTCTACCGAGAATAAACGCGGCACGGTCACGGACTGATTTTATATGTGGGCGGAATGTCATCGATGCATCCAGGGTAACGCTGAGGTACTTGACCTTCCTGGCCCAGGGTATGGGTTGTCTAAAGAGAGTAATCGGGGAGCTGCTAGTATATCAAGTGACCTAGTATATCAAGACAGCTGCTTCGCGACAGCGATTACTACTATATCGGCATCGTGACCCGCTGAGGAGATCCGCCGAGGAACTCGGTATGCGGACAAGCCGCAGTAAATTTAAGTAAAATTTGTGTGTTATTTGCATTAGGAGGGCTCTGCTACTATTAAGCATTATCACTGTATTTTTTTGCATTATAAATATCCTCGAGCTCTCCCTGCTCGATGGCGCGACATCGTGAGACGCATCAAGTCTGCCCCTTCCAACACTACATGACGATCACGACCACTCTGTCAAGAGTGACACGACTGAGAAGAAGAAGAAATATCAACGGGGAACGTTTATTTTAAACAATCCCAGGCTGAGTAGTCGGTGTCAAACTTTTGGCAATGATTTTATTATCTAAAGCCAAGACTAACATTTCTAAAAGCACAGATCCAAGATCTCGAAACTTAGATCATTCCGCCATCCGTCCTTTTGTCCGTTTCAGTTGAAACGCTCAAGAATAGCGAATTTTAAATGTCCATTAAGTGTTCATTATTTCTACAACACGAATTCTTTAATTTTAATCAAATAATTTCTATTTATATCACAACAGAAAAAGCAATACTTTTATCAATATTAGTTTTTTTAATTCTTCGAACAATCCAAATGCAAGTCAGAAAACATACAAAAAAAAAGCTACAAACACATATTTCTTGTGATTTTCTGTAAGACACTCTATAAATTACAGAATATCGCATACAATAAAGGAACAATATTTACGTATGCGCGCATAAAGTAATTTTCTTATATAAGATTGGGGAAAAAGTTTCTTCGCATTTTTTAAGAAAATCACAACATTTTTTAATATAGTTTATTTACATTTAACAATACAATTATATTTACAATAAAAGTATGTAGGTACCATTTTGTTCGATAACTTTTTGCCATCTTGTAGGTAGGGACATGATCCCATTGCTATAGAAATTTTGGGACTTCAGATCAAAATACCGCGTCAATTGGTTTTGGCAGTCCTCTCGTGATGTTAACCTGACACTGCCTAAAGAATTCTGAAGAGATCGAAACTGGTGGAAATCTGAAGGTGCAAGTTTAGGACTATACGGCGGATGCATTAACACCTCCCAGCCAAGCTCTCTTAATTATTGCTGAGTGGCTAAAGATGTGTGAGGTCTAGTGTTATCATGATGAAAAACCACACCCCTTCTGTTGATTAATTCCGGCCGCTTTCTCTCAACTTCTTGCTTTAATCTTATCAGTTGTTCGCAGTAGAGTTCAGAATCGATGGTCCTGCTTGGTGGTAACAGCTCATACTTAATTAATAATGCCCTTCCAATCCCACCGCACACACAGCATCCCCTTGTTGCGATTTAATCCGGGTTTCGCCACAGTCTTCAGTTAGTCTTGAAGCCTGACCGGCCTTTGACCACGACCTTTTTCGCACGTTCTTGTCGTACGTGATCCACTTTTCATCACCAGTTAATACTTCTTCATAAATGGTTCGGTTTAATTACGTCGTAATAAAGAATCACACTCATTGTAAACTGTACTCATTGTACACGGTTCATTAGGTTTCTTTCAGTGAACTCGTAAGGTGCCCAAATATCGAGCTTTTTTGTGTACCCAGTTTTTTTCAAATGCGCCAAAACTGTTTTGTGGCCAATTCCCAGTTCTTCAGCTATGTCGTAACTACTGATATGCCGATCTTCTCCACTTTTTCAGAAATGGCATCCATTTTATCCGTAATAGAACGACCGGAGCGACGTGCATCTTTGACATCAAAATATCCGGATTGAAAAGGCTTAAACCAAATTTGTGCTACTCTCACAGACACTGCACTAGGTCCATAAACATCGCAAATTTTTTTCGCGGCTTGCGTTGCATTGTTACCTTTTTTGTATTAAAATTTTAAAATGTATCGAATTTCTTCATTAATTTCACTCATCTTGACAGTACGAAAAATAAATAAAAATCACACATTTTCCTAATTAGAATTTGGAATTATCTTCTTTAAAATTTAAACTTTTAATGATACCAAAACCAGCCAGATACAAATAGTATAGCCAAAGAGATTTTATTACAAGTTCATAGATACTATAATGCGAAAAGACTTTTTCCCCAACCTAAAGTCCTACCAATGGAATTGATTTCGCGCTTTACACGTATCATTTTGTACATGTTTCGTTCGCCATTTAAACAACGTGTCTATGAACTACGAAAATCACCTGCGAAAAAAGTCACCTTCCAATATCACGTGTACGAAGTTTGTCAAACAAGTATTTTTAAACTGTTTTACCGGCTTCAAGCCAATGTTTCAGGTTTTTTGTGTATTTTTTTTGCAGTTTACAGTGCCAAATGCGGATTTTAGCTTGTCAACTGTCTCCGCACTCACGATTACTCGCTGTCGGTTGTTGCCAGAATTGGATAATGACGTAAATAAGATTTAAATGAGAATGTGAACTTATGAATTAATTTACTAGCTTAATATTGGTCTTATAACAACGGGTCGATCTAAGCTAGAATGGCGAAATTATCATTATCTTCATTACGTTAAAGAAGTGGAATTTTCTTTTATACATTTGTTTTAAACGATATTCAGTTTTTTTACATTATCTTTTACAATATTTGTAGCACACATTCTGTCAACGTTATGTCAAACGTCATAAGGCTATGTTAGAAAATCATTAGAAAATGTAATAAGGTGATTTATTCTTAAATATTCTAATTTTGCACGCAATTTTCTTATTTTTTTCTTTCTTAAGAACCTTGTGACAATAAAAAACGCAACAAAAAAGAATTATCAAATTTGTTGCCGGCGTTCTCAGGTTATGCGCGTACATACATTACACAGATTCATTTTATTTATTACTAGATGACCCGGCAGACTTCGTAGAGCCTCAATCGATAAATAAAAGACCTAAACTTTTGTATAAAATAAACTTAAAACAAACAAAAGGAATCCGTCCGACGGGGGACACATCAAAGGAAAAACAAAATTGTTTGTTTTTATATAATTCTGAGCATTTTCATATTTATTCACCTTTTAAACCTTTTCTGGACTTTCACGATTAATTCAAGACCAAAATTAGCCAAATCGGTCTAGCCGTTCTCGAGTTTTAGCGAGAGTACACGAACAGCAATTCATTTTTATATATATAGATAAAGATAATTTTTTGACTTGCTGCTTCAACTGGAGCTCATTCTATATCATAATATTTTTTCATCAATATAAGAAAGAGTCAAAACTAAACATCAAACAAACAGCCAACTGATAAGTGCTAAGTATAAATATATAATAAACGTAAAAGGAATAAAGAAGAGATCAAGAAAGAATCAAGAATAAAAGATCAAGAAAGAATCAAGAAATAAGTACTAGGAATTTATACTTATCTCATACTCTTATATAACAAATATGTAAAAACAGCTAACTTATCAGTAATAGATTTTATTTATTTATCTACGTACGCTCTTTATGAACTAACTCGTTTTCATAATTTTCTTACGCGGTATTCAGGAATGTAGTCACATGACGGACGAAAATAGAAATTCTTAAAAGCTTCGTAGTTGTAGTTGTTTTTTTTTAACCTTTGCTGATAGCCTTGAGAGGCTATTTCAGCTTCACCCTAACGTTAGTAGGTGAGCTCGCGGGGCTCAACCGGAGAGTTGCTAACACTGACCCTAGCAAGAGCAGTGCTTCGCAGAATCTACCACCGGATCGGAAACGCGACCCACTGAGAAGATCCGGCGAGAAACTCAGTGGGCTGTGTCTATGGGTTAGTTCGCTCGTCGAGCCCTTCGTCGCAAGCGACGGGTTCGACGAGGACGGTGACCGGTGCTTGTGGTGCCTAAAAGCACCGTTAATGGATCAGGAGGATCCGTAATGACGTGCTTTGGGCGACGTCGACGGTTTACCATTCGGTCTACTGGGTCGGGTATGTAATTTCCAGCGGCTACGATGAGAGGGTTCTCATGTCGTGCCGCCTTCTCAAAGTGGCGCAGCGATGCCGACTGCAGATACTTACTAACTGAATCGAGCTCCAGGTCATCGTGGAGATCCACGTTCCTAAGGAACCAAGGCGCTCCGACGGCTATCCTGCAGAATCGGGATTGAATAACCTGAAGGGATTTCAAGTGGGTGCGGGCTACGTGAGCGAACACTACGCTTGCATACGTCATGACGGGGCGTATACAAGTTTTGTAGAGAGTTACCTTATTGCGGAGGGACAGTTTGCTTCGACTACAAAGCATTGGATAGAGTCGTCCTAGAATAAACGCGGCGCGGTCGCGTAACGTTTTAATATGGGGACGGAATGTCATCCCTCTGTCGAGGGTGACGCCTAGATATTTGACCTTCGAGGCCCACGGTATGGGCTGGCCAAAGAGAGTGATGGGGCTAACGGCGGAGGTGTTTGCGCGCCTACTACGGAGTGGGATGCTCGAAGTGATGTTCGGACCGCGACCCCTTTTGAAGAGCACCGCTGTGCTTTTCGTGGGGTTGATGTCAATTTGCCACTTCCGAAACCACTGTCCCATGGTGGCTACTGCGATCTGGAGTCGCTGATGAAGCAGCGACATCTTCCTACACGAGTAGTAGATAGCCGTGTCATCGGCGAAGAGCGCTAGATGGGTCTCCGGAGACCGGGGTATATCATTGATATACAAACTAAATAATAACGGGGAGAGCGCGGAGCCTTGCGGGACCCCGGCGGTCAGTTGACGGGTTGTAGTTGTGGTAATTAGTACAGTAGTTATATTAATTTTTTAACTAAATATGACTTAGTTTATTCATAAAAAATATGTACATCACAACGAAATCTAATATTTTATTCGCTGGATCAGGAAAAGTCAACGAGTTTATGACGTGAACTTCAATTAGAAAATAGACGACTGTTTTATGTTACAATGAACTGGCCGAGCCCGCGGCCAATCTGTTTACCAGAGCCCAATAAAATAATGGCATGAATGAATTTGACGCTAACCCATTTTGAGATATCAAGTTGAAATTTCAGATTGCGGCTGTTTTACCTTTCAAACTAGAAAGTTTTGCACGCATGTTTTTTTTGCTTAATTTATTTATATCAATTTACACTTTTTTCAACGCGGAAACACTTTCACGTTAAAAATTTGATGGCACTTCATTTTAAGTGCGTAGCCATTTTGCAAAAATGCAACTTATAGTACGAGTGCACCGATGGACTTTCGGTCAGTCATTAGGGCACGAATGCAGTATTATAAAATAATTCTCACTTAAAGAAACGTTAGTCAAGGTTTTGTTATTAAAACAAATGAGTTGGATACTCTGCGTCGAATATTTCTGGATTCCGTCAAAAGATAGCAAGCACCTTGGCCATGACTAAGAAAACTAGTAAAAACCAAATGTTGATTATTATTAATCAATATTATTAGAGAGTGGATCGACAAATAAAACTTTCACGAGAAACAAACAGTCCTTTTAATAAAAAATAAGAATGAAGACACTATTAATAATAGTAGTTAATTGTATTTGGGAATACTGAATGAACTCTTAAACAGAATCAAAGTTTTTAATTCATAAATACGGATGCCTTCCGGCTTTTGGAACGTCCTATCAGATTCTTCCGATCCACTGCCAGTGTTTTTAGGCACTCCAAGCACCGGTCACCCTTCTCGTCGAACTCGTCGAATGTTCGATGTGTAGCATGTTACCACGAATACCCACAGGGCCACAGATGTGCAACCTATCCCATAGACAATGAAGTGTGTATACTTATATATTATAGCATAGCATAGCATAGTATTAGCATAGCATTTAGTATATAACATAATTAATAGGTGTAATCTCGTATGTCCCCCTAATAAGGCGGACCACCCAGAAACATAGGCTTCTTCATAATTGTAAACTAGGATTAAGATGATGATGATGATGATGAACCCACTGAGTTGCTCGCAGGATCTTCTCAGTGGGTCGTGATTTCGATTCGAAATCAGATTCAGCGAAGTACTCGTTTTGCTAGGGCTAGTGTTAGAAATTCCTCCCAGGTTGAGGCCCGTGAGATAACCTATCAAGCCATGCGAATCTGCGATAGTTACTTATGCTACCAGCGAATAGTTAGGGGAAAAACAGATTTTTGAACAAATACTCGAAATCAATCTTCTGTTGGAAGGCTTAAAGAAATTAATAATGTTAGTTAATATTCTTTTAATGTCAGCTGTCAAAATAATTATTATTTTCAATAATTAAGCATTTCGTCGTCGAAGTCGTCGTGGCCTAAAGGTTAAGAGCCCGGTGCATTCGTATCTAGTGATATAAAGGGGTCCGAATCCCGCAGGTAAGGACCAATTTTTCTAATGAAATACGTACTTACGACGTTCACGATTGACTTCCACGGTGAAGGAATAGCATCGTGTATTAAAAATTCAAACCAGCCAAATTATATTTAATTTGCGTAATTACTGTATGTACCTACATATGTAAAAATTGTATGACAATTTGATCTATGCGTCTTCTACATAAGTTTTAAAGGAACCGGTCTGAAAAGCCCAATATCCGATATATTTCTTAATTGAGTAGGGCATAACACCGTTAAGCTTTCTTCAAAATCTAAAACAACACGTTGGACCGTGTTGGTGACCGCGCGACGGCACTACCACACTCTATTCGAAGTAAAGAAATAATTATTGATTTATTAGAATATTTATAAAAGAGCAAACGCGCAAGAAATTTGCAGTAGGTAGTTCATATAAAATGTGAAAGTGAATTGCTGGTTTGCTTAACTTTCACGTCTCTATTATTCCACGGATTGCTATAAATGTTAATATAACCGTAGATTATGCAATAGTACCATCATTTTGACAGACACGAAATTTTCAGTTAAAATCATAGAAACAGAGCTAGCAACAAGGTGAATTGCGATTCTGACCCGGTGGTAGATTCTGCGAAGCACTGTCCTTGCTCGGCCTAGTGTTAGTATATTCTCTCAGGTTGAGCCCGTGAGCTCACCTACCCGTCCAGGAATAGCTGGAATAGCATCTTAGGCTACCAGCAAATAGGTGAGGAAAAAAATAAATAAAATAGAAAAAAATGTTCAAAATTTATATGGCTACAAAAACAAAATCACCCGTGTCATTGACTTACTCGACGTATGTGTGTAGTTCTTGTTACACTTCAGACAGCAACAACATTGAACACATGTATCGTTTTGCTTAACTCATCTTCGTACCAAGTCGAGAACACATCGAATTTTCTAGCAAACTTGGTTAGCGTCAAATGACATACCAACAGCACTCGAGACTTTTGTTGCATAAACATTTATTCGTTGTTTGTTATTTGAACGGAAATCTGTAATGTGAATCGTTCAAAGTCTGAAATAACATTATTACTTTTGAATAGTAAAAATTAAATAGAAAATCACAATCATTTCACCACATACATATATCACCCCACTCGAAAAATTAAAACCAGTATGAGATGCTTCAAATTTAATTATCAGCGATAGATAAAGATGAAAATTGAAACATAATGCGCCTTGATTAAGATTACTCAATAAAGTTGAGTTAAGATTAACATTCTATTACTTAAATAAACAGTAAATTACGTTCAACTGCCTTGAAAACATTAGCATTTGACGTCAACATTTTTTATTCAGTTGGTTATTGAATTGCAAGAAATAATTTTGCCGAGACTAATTATTTGTTACCCTGTTTTTGTACCAACATTAAAAAAACTTTGATTCTATTGTCTTACCCATAACATCAACGTTCTCCGTACGTTATTTTAAAAGAAGCTACCTCAGTTTTGATTGTAAAATCAAAGAATATAAGAGATCGACTACTGACCCTATTACATACATATATACCAATAAACTAAGAAGATTATCCCTACATTTAATTGTTTTATAATCTTCTTCTTTTTCTTCACCTTACCCCACTAAGTGGGGTCCGCACAGCTAATTTTTCTCTTCCATTCTGTTCTATCAGCCGTCAACTCAACAATCACTCCCTCTCGTATCGTCATTCACAGACTCCATCCATGTCTTCTTCGGTCGACCTCTTCCCCCTCTAATTTAATTGTTTTATAATAAAACAATAATAAAGCAATTAAATGTAATGATAATCTTCTATAAAATTGCATTGTAAGACGTACATACTTCAACCCAGTCTTGTTTGCACTTCGTTTTCTATTGTAGGTATATGCTATTCCAAGAATTTAAATAACGCAAATGCTGACCTGTATGTGTAAATAAACGCACTTTATTATGCGAAATCAATGAGTTTAAATATATACCAATTGCTTATTTCGCATTAATTTTTGAAACTCTGCCCGTTATTTAGTTAGGTACATTGTGCCACGCCTTCGTGGATTACTCATATAGACGACTCAACACCTACAATAGATTGTGTAATAATCTAAACCTACATAAACATTCGGGGAAATTTCGATAAAGTGTTTGTCGGATTTAGCGGTAAAGATACATTTTAACTTATCACAAAGAAATGATAGAATACATATTTCGATTCAAGGTTATCTGCATTCCATGTAATGAAAGTGCTGATTTCTGTTTGCGCTGGAAGCTTGCGATTGGTTGGACGCGGAGGCCCGGCTGGGTGTGGTCAGACGTGTTTGTTCAGTTCACTTTAAACGTCACATGCTATTCAAGTGTTGCAACTGATAAACAATCCAGGAATGACATTTCGTATCCGAATTGTTCAGGTTGCCAACTAGCGTATCGGCTTTGTACTTGAAAAATCTGTCATAGAGGCTTACACGTGATTTCTGTTTCTTTTTTTGCATCCGCAACGTATTTGAATTATGTAGGTATCTAACTAAATAAATGATTAACAAGGTCGTTTAAATAAATTGATAGTGTATCGGTATTAACAAGGAAACTGTTCAAGTATTCTAAAATAATTAGTCACAAAAATTTGACTGTCAAATTTTTTTTAAAATATTTTAATTCATGTATTATTCAAATGTATTAACTTCCACCGTTAATGTCATAATTTATTCTCTTCTCTTTCTTTGTCTCCACCTTTTCCCACTAGGTGGGGCCGGCAGTTAATTTTTCTATTTAATTCTCCACACTACTACTCTTTCCCTCATATCATCTCACTCACACACTAAATTTTATTTCGTGCCTATTATGATTGCCTTGAGAGGCTATATCAACGTTACCCTAGCGTGTAGGTGAGCTCTCGGGGCTCAGACCGGAGGTGTTGCTAACACTGGCCCTAGCAAGAGAAGTGCTTTGCAGAATCTACCACCGGATCGGAAACGCGACCCACTGTAAGATCCGGCGAGAAACTCAATGGGCTTCCATCCATGTCTTCTTCGGTCGACCTCTACCTTGCACCACCATTTCCTAGTCATCTCCTATTCACAAGCATCTCATCTCTACGCTTCACATGTCCATATCACACTAACCGTCCGCTCTTTAATTTATCAATCACTGGGAGTACTTTCATACTTCCTCTGATATACTCATTCCTTATCTTGTGCATTCTTGTCACTCCACACATCCATCTCAACATTCGCATCTCTGCCGCATGCACTTCTCTTTCATGCTTTACATTCATCGCCCAACATTCAGATCCATACAACACGACAGATCTATTGATCGTTTTTAAAATTTTCCCCTTGAGCTTAAGGGGCATTCTACGACCGCATGCTGTTGCAGAGACCTGTCGCCATTTCACCCAATCAGCGTTTTTTTCGGCTCGCTACGTGACAGTCTATGTTGCCGTCGTTCTGGATTATAGAGCCGAGGTACTTGAAGTCGGAACAGACTGGCAGGGATTCACTATTTAGATAGTGATAATCGCCTTAGGGCTATTGGCGTGAAGTCTGAAGAACCATCAAAATCACAGAGCATGTGCTAGGTTTTTGTTAGACTGATCTTCAAACCCACACTTTCAAACCTTCTTTCCATTGCCAGTCTCCTCTGTACCTCGGGCCCTTCCTCTCCAACGAGAACAAGGTCGTCGGCGAACAGCATACATCAGGGCACCTCCTCCTGTATGTCCGATGTTAGGGCATCCTGTTGGGATGAAAAGATAAGAGTTTAAATCTGATCCCTGGTGTAAGCTTACAGCCACGTTGAACTCGTCGGTGTCGCCAGCTGCGGAGCATATATAAGTACTAATTCTACCGTACACAGCTCGAACAAGCCGCCGGTATTTCCCAGGCACTCCTTTCATTTTCATGCTCCGCCATAGAACCTCACCGGGAACCCTATAATACGCTTTTTCCAAGTCTACAAACTTTAAATATATAATAATTTATAATTTAAAAGAGCTTACTGCTACTGGAGTAGTCAGAATAACATAACTTGGACACTGAAAATATGACAGATATTACAAATTACAACAGTTTGTTACCGGTGTTGCCACTCTTGTGAGTAATAGATATTTGAATGTTGTGAAGCAATGAATTAAATATGAATGAATATTATAAATTTGAGCAACGTTTATTGACATAATTGACAGTCGTTTGTTTCAAGGTTTCTTTGATCTAGTACTTATCAAACAATCACGCTTGCATGTTTCGAGGTGTCCACTAATGTGTTTTTTTTTTAAATATACAACCACTAGAGATGAAGGTCAACAATTAAGCTCAGATCGGCCTCTAAGAATTCTGTTCCTAAAACTCGACACTTAGCGATATAAATACTTTTTATTTATTTATTTTTATTGCCTTTGTAGGCAGACGGGCATACGGCCCACCTGATGGTGAGTGGTTACCGTCGCCCATGGACTTTAGCAATGCCAGGGGCAGAGCCAAGCCGCTGCCTACCGCTTAATACTCTCCACAAGCCTCGTTTGAAGAAGGGCATGTCATAGCGCTCGGGAAACACCGTGGAGGGGAGCTCATTCCATAGCCGGATGGTACGTGTCAAAAAAGATCTCTGGAAACGCACTGTGGATGATCGCAGTGGCTCCAGGTAGTATGGATGAACTCTACTCCGGTGGCGGTTTTTCAAATTTAAACCACTTTTCGTTGAGCCCTTATGAACCACTTATGAACCCATAAGTTGATAAATTAAATTTGATTTTTTCGAAGTGCCCTGTGATTTTCACCCTATATCTGAAAAAAATTAAAAGTTAAATTTTCCAGGAAAACTTATTAGACAGTTTTTAAAAATAATATTAAAAGTCTAAGTCTCACCAGCCCCCGAAAAATTACAAGGAATATCCCACTTGTACACCTAATGGTAATTATATCCAGAATTTAATTGTAGGTTTCCAAGTTTATCTTTATTTTGAAATTCATTTCTCGTCGGTCAGCTCTCAAGTGTGAAGGCCGAGGAAAATGTGGCTACCGTTAGTCCATTTATTGAAGAAAACTACCAAATCAACGATGAGAAGTCAACGCAGGAATTAGATTTTTAAAAAAATACACAGACTCAAGTTTCAGAGCATTCAGCAATTTCAGAGCATTATCCACAGCCACTTGATTATTGTACACTTTTTTTTATAACCATTATTTTTTATATTATAGTATATAGGTATTTTTTATACAATATTTTAATACGCAGTTTTGTGAAATTAATAAGCAACAAAATTGTATTCAGGTTTTATTGTTGTATCTACGTTCATACTTAGTAATTAAATCATCTGGAGACTTCAGTCCATTGATTTAGCATTGAAAATATATCTGGATCATTGTAAGAATTGCGATCTTTGGAGCAAATCGATATTACTCTGCCTATGGTAAAAAACATGCATTGTAGCAAGAGTATTCTGGCAATAGTAAAATCATATACGTACCTACCTACCTACATAATATGTACTTAATCATAGACCACTGAGAAAAACTCCTTCTATGTTTAATAACTCATCACTTTGAGAGATTCATAGCATTCAACTTATATTTAAATTTATATTTATTATATAGATTCGTTATTTAATATCCTGAAACTATTTATAAGAAGATAATGAAACAAACTACGAATAATATTTTAATTTAGGGAATTTAGTTTGGCCTAATTAGACAAAATATTTAAATACTTGATTATTGAATTATATTAGAGGCCTTGAAACAAGTTGCATTTTCCTGTTTTATATAATAAATTTAACAATCTAATAAAGAAACGTGGTCATAAAACTTAATTTAATTTGAAGTTCTTGATTTGCTTGAAAATCAAGCTAGTTTTAATATTTACGAATATGATCAGTTTTATTAATAAATTAAATGATAAACATCCTACAACTGAAGGCCTGAAGTTAGGATTTTCTCGCTAGGTACAGAAGTTACGAAGAACTTAAATAAATAAATAAAAATTATTAATTAGAATCGGTTCTGTACCACAAGAGATTGAGCCAAGTACTAAAGTTAATCCTCAATTGTAATGTAGATTGTAATTATTGTAATGTATATTCATATGGCCATAGGTATACTAAATACTCGATTACCTAACATTAAGAACAATAGATTAATTAAGAGGTTCATGATGCAATCAAATAGATGCTGTCTCAATATCATTTTAATAATGAATGGATCTGCAAGCGTGATTATATTACATAATGCTAGTCATTATTGTCATGTTCAAATAAGACTAATATGTTGCTAAGACTTTAACATGTTGCTCTCTTAAAATATAATTTTTTTATTTGTTTTTATTATAATGTAATTGTACATACTAAACTATGACCATTACTATACTGACCTGTAAAAACAAAGAAACGACATTTAAAGTCCATATTTATAGTAAATTTGTTCATATTATCAAATAGAAATTAATTTCATAGCTTCGTATTTTTCAATCTCTGCCAGCACCGTTTTATTGACATTCCATATTAATTCGAACTGTTTTCCAGACAGCGCAGGCGCGGAAAAACTCACGCTAATGGAATTCTACTTTCTTTGCATATATTTCTTTGCAGACTAAAATATCGACTATTGGTTTAGTTTTAGGTTTTTATTTAACGTTTGACAATTATATAGCTGTATCAATAACAGATGAAAATTTTACTTTAGATACATAAGTGAATTAATGCATAGCATGAACAAAAATATAGTACCTAATTGAAATTCCTTAATTATTTGAAGTTGTTTAATAAAATTGTAAATTTGGTTAACGATTTTTCATTAGGAGTTGATTTTTTATTATTAGATATTATAATAGTTTACGTGTATAATTCGTTTTCGGTAAACAAAGTACTTACAATACTAACAAATTAAAAGTTACTTGTGAATAAAATAATTCAATTTACACTCAGTAAGGTTTTTAATTTAATACGCTCTCAAGGCTTTTTTTTTTAATAGTCAAACAAAAGTTATCAATCAAGTACATTAGACTTGACGGAGTGCTAAATGATATAATTCAATTATTTTACTTAAACATCTGTAATTTAATCAGCCTATCAGTTATTTTGTTACATGATTAAAATCGGATATTCGAAAAACAACTCATAATTTTATTCATCAAGTTAGTAGTTTTTTTTCTAGCAAAATGTCTCAGTAAAACATAAGTGTCTGTGTGTGCATGACGATACAAGTATAACCTTTGCGCAGCGAAGGTTGCATTCTCTAGCTTCCTATTTTTTTGTCTTGTCTACTGTAATTGACTGTAATAATGAAAATGCAATTTATTTTGCAAATCTGCTTCTTTATTTCGTGTGATTTAATACAAAGCGTACTTTATTTTCCCATACGCTGTATGGACCATTCTTGTTGGCAGAGCGGGCATCTATTGTTCTGTTTTACCCACAGAGACATGCAGCAGAAATGGAAGCTATGGTTACACTCGCCCCAAACCACCACACAATCCTGCTTCCCGTATGAGTCCTTCTTGCTCTCACCCTGGCACCGAAGACATGCGTCTGTTAACAAAAAGAATATTTGAGTAATTCAACACCCAATTTGTAATAGAATCAAAAATCAAAAGGTTCCAAATATGGTATCCATGATATTTAAGTCTTAAATACATTGGTGCAACACTTCGCAGAAATAGGCAAGGTGGTGATATTCACCTGTGCGGACATGCGATGTACAAAATAACTAGTTGTTAAGTTCAGGACTAGGTAGTTAAAATATAAATACAACATGAGGGAGAAGTAGTGACAGTGGCTTGCGACGCCCAGAGACGCTATATCTATATATTTTTTGATGAATAATCGGACAGGCAATTGTCATAAGATCCTCTATAACACTATAAATTTTGTATGAGTATCAAAAATTAAAAAAAATATGTACCAAAATTTACCAAAAACAGTTATATCCATCATTATCACATGTCTTCAACTGGAGACCAATGACATTGGTCTAATTAATCTTAATCAATTCTTTAGCAGTCTGACATCGTAGATTTTATTAACTAGAAAATTACACGAGATTAATGTCACGGGATGGCATTATAGAATACTGACGCACATGGTGAATGTAATTTAAGTAATAATTCCTTTTTTTTAATTAAACAATACTATACAACGATAAGAGAAAAAATATTTAAAAAACACATCAAATTTCCTACAAAAAAACGTTTTGGTACTGTACGTAATACCATATTATTATAATGAATGCTCTGTGGCAATAAGGTTATTGACATACGTAGATATTATAATAACATTTCTATGTAAATACATACAGCGTACGCCTTGAAGTTTTAACTTTTACGTTTTGACGACATTGTTTAAGTGTAATACGAATTAGATACTGAGTTAGCATCAAATCATATATTATATAGGTACACAGAGAACATTTTGTTGTGTAATTCATGATATTATTCTTTTATTTCTCATCACGACCAATTAGTCATTTTAGATTTACTTCAGTCAGCTGTTTGTTTACATATTGTGTAAGTTTAAGTCTAGATTTGCTCAGTTTTTTTTACTAGTGATTAATGATTTAATGTAACATGATCGTTTTAATAAATAAGCAGTTGCAATAAATAGCAGTAAGTCAGTATTGTTTATCATTGTATGCCTGCAAGATTAAAGCCGCTGAATTTTTATTACAGATTATCATTGCCCGTGATTTGGTCTACGTGTGCTTAAATAGTTGCTTAGAAATGCATTTATATTCTACCAAAGAACATATTTCATTTTATTGCCCTTGTAGGCAGACGAGCATACGGCCCAGCTGATGGTGAGTAGTTACCGTCGCCTATGGACTTCAGCAATGCCAGGGGCAGAGCCAAGCCGCCACAAGCCTCGTTTGAAAAAGGATAACACACATAAGTTCTAGAAGACATTAGATAAAGATATAATAACTTTTTTTTTATAATTATGAACAATTCACACACGGTCTTCCGCCCCCAATTTAGGATTATGTTTAAATATGTACATAAATAGATAATTATTAACATTAATTAACAAAGTGTAAACACCCCTCAAACCGAAACGCATTACTGCTTCACGGCTGAAAATAGGCAGGGTGGTGATACCTACCCGTGCGGACTCACAAGAGGTTCTACCATTATTACAAAACAAATACGAACAATGAATTAAAATGCATATTATTAAATATTAAACTATTTAACGTACCCATAACATATACACTTTTATTTTAGCATATTTATTGTCCATTTATTAAAAATGTATTACTAGTAAACTTTCGATTATTTTTACAATTGTAAAAAGTTTAAGCTTCTGCTTATCATGACGTCACTTGAGAAACAGTGGCCTCTTATAATATTATATATGACCATGGCGGCAGTCAAAGTGTTAACAAAATATTAGTTTGTTTCTCATTGATTTTATTCAATCAAATAACGTGAGTAAGTAGCGATATTTATTGCTTTTAACATATTTTTTTCCACCTTCCTGTAATTCATGTGTGCTTCAAATTTAGTCATATATTTTTAGCACGTTTAGTACCATACCTTACAGGCGGACAATTATGTGATTTACATGTATCTTTCATTTAACAATATAGCAAATTTTAAAACTATTGTTAATATGTTAGATCAATTCCGCGTTTTGGAACACTCGAAAACAGTGTGATGGCACAAATTATTATTTAATGTGTCTAATGTGTATAATTTATAAGTCTTTATTTAAGGTGTGAATTAACTGTCAAACACTAGCGGTGACAAGACAATTTTTTTCGAAATTTAAACGCAAGGAACAATATATAATTTAATTTTAATTTCAACTGAAAACACAACGCTAACAATCATCTTTTATATAAAAAACACTTGTGCAAAATGTATGTTTTAAAACAAAGAATAAATCAAATTTGGTATTGTGTTAAATAGTTATCAAAAATTGTACTTCGCTCTTCACAACAACAACGCAAAAAGTGATTTTTTTTTTAATGAAGGGTTACTGCTAGCCCGGAGGTCTTTTCAGTTTCATTAGGACAGGTGAACGAGCTAGGCTCAGCTAGAAGGGAAGGGATTGCTAACAGCCGCCCGAGCGCCTCCAGAGGAGATCTAACAACTCATGAGCAGCTGTATCACGAAAAATTTACTACTGGATCGGAATGATCGTAGTAAGCCCGCTGAGAAGTTTCGGCGAGAAACTCAGCGGTCTAATGTATGGGTTAAGTTGCACGTCAACCTCTTTGCCGAGTTACCAAAGTCCCTAAGACTGCTCCTAATGTTAGAAATGAATGCGTCTAATGCAAGAGTTATCTGATGGTTCCATAAGGACGTGTCTAAGGCGTCGAAGGTAACTGTCTCCTGCTCGCGCAGGATTCGGAGAGTATTCAGTGGCGGCAACGATAAAGCGATTATCATGACGCATAACCTTAAATTATCATATCATCGATGACATTTAATAATTTCATTACTTTGAGTCATCTTGGTCAGGATTACAAATTTGATAAAAAAGGCTTGTTTTTTATAGATAATACACGTAATTAACAACAAAAAAAACAGGCCAGAGAAAGAAGTAACATGAACTTTGCCTTTGGCTATCTCTATAATTAAATCTTATCATATGATCGCATAACACATTTGGATTTTCCTCACCAAGTATTTTCATCACTTCACGTATATTTGATACAGTCTTTGTGTAATCAGGACGAGAAAAAATAATGTACTGTGTAATCAGAACGAAAAAAATGACTTGACCGCCATCCTGTCTATTTCTGAGTTCGAGGAGTGGTACGAGTACGATACAATGGAAACCTTCATCTCACATTTCGTGTCACCTCAGGGGTGGCAGCGTTCACGTTGTGATGTCTATAGACTACTTTGACCAGTTTTTTTTTCTTTTTTTTCCTACCTAAGCTGATAGCCTTGAGAGGCTATTTCAGCGGAACCTTAACTAGTAGGTGAGCTCACGGGGCTCAAACCTGACGACGTTGCTAACACGCACCCTAGCAAGAGCCGTGCTTCGCAGAATCTACCGCCGGATCCGAAACGCGACCCACTGAGAAGATCCGGCGAGAAACTCAGTGGGCTGTGTCTTATGGTTAAATTACGTAGCTTGCGACGAAGGGTTCGACGAGAGCGGTGACCGGTGCTTGAGTTTCCTAAAAGCACCGTTAGTGGATTGGGAGGATCCGAAATGACGTGGTTGACCAGTAAATACAGGCGGTATCTATCGCTCGTTCAACCAATTTAAAAATATCGTAGTTAAATCAGCGGAAACTGAAACCTATTAAATTCAAATTTGTTTATACATCCGCTGCGCATCCCAAAATAAAAATAGTTTAAACTTTTATACAACGTCATTGCTATACTGTCTGTGCTGTATTGATTTTTCGCATACGTGATGCAAATCAGCGAGACACGGAGATTGCAAAAATTTACTTTCGATAAATCAATATTCCGTCGAATCATTTAAGATAGTACAGTAATTTTTTTTATTTACCTTTGGGATTATCACTACATCGTATAAAACAAAGTCGCTTTCTCTGTCCCTATATCCCTATGTATGCTTAAATCTTTAAAACTACGCAACGGATTTTGATGCGGTTTTTTTCATAGATAAAGTGATTGAAGAGGAAGGTTTATATGCATAATAACATCCATTAAATAGTGGAGAAATACTGTTATTTTTGAGGTTTCTAAAATTTCATGTTTCCGAAGCGAAGCGAGGGCGGGTGGCTAGTATTAGAATAAAGCAGTCTAATAAAAGTGTTAGATCTCAAATATTCTCTCCATGATCTCTTTTGCTCGACTCGATTATTTGCGATCTACAGTTGACTGAACCACGAGTCCCGTTTATTTATAGAGTGCACTGACGTACATAAATCTAAACGAAAAAAAAAAAACAAAAAAACTCATTGAGCTCTTACGTAAAGAATTTCATGAAACTCTTAACGCTTATTCGTATAGTTAAATCAAGGACGGTGACATAAGTAAGGAACAAGTTTCAACGATGCTCTTTTAATAAATGTTAATTAAAATTTATACAGAACTAATCGACTGAACTTAGACTTTCGTCGATATCTTATTAATATACCTACAACCTACAATATTGTTTTTGTCTGTTAGACGTTCGATCACTGGAGCATAGATGATGATATGATGACGTAAAGAAGATTTAAAAAAAACCTTGTTAGAAAGTGGACACTTGAAAAGAAAATTTCTTTAAATTTATCACTGAAAGTCCACTGTGAGTTTCCCGATAAATTTTCAATTATCTTATACATCATATAGGCTGGTGTCTTAAAGTGGGGCCGACCTAGTCTTCATATAGTTTGTGTATAGTGACGAAATGTGCGAGGTCTTTGCCCCTGCCGCAGTAATCGTTAGACATTCACCGTACACATAAATAAGTGGGTATTTGGGTTACTGTTAAACGAAAATACGTATTTTTAACCGATTTCAAAAGAGGAGGAGATTCTCTATTCAACATTTTTGTGTGTGTTACGTCATAAATTTTTTAAACAAGGTGTTTCGGTTTTTATTTTTTTATTATTTATTTGAAACCTGGTGCTTCTCATAATTCGGGTTAAAATTTTATCAATTTCTGATAAATATTTTTTGAGTTATCCTTAATAATTAATATTTAATTGTCTTAGACTGCGTTGATGATATAATTTTTTTCTCTTGAAGATGGTTTTCTTTTTTGTTAAAAATTTATATTATGTAAAGCATGCCTTCTTTCGCTAGTCGACAGTATAAATCTTTCATTGCACCCGTCTGAGATCCATAGAACACTACTCAATTCTTTACCGACGTATTTAATTTCGTTATTGTTGATTTATAAAGTCATTCAGCGTATTTGAATTCCTGCAATTACCTATGTACTAAAGGTAATATTAGTCGGATGAAAATAAAGATCGATCGTCTAATTAAGTTAAGTAATTAAGTGTTAGATTTAGTAGTCCAGCAGAACCGTATGTATTGTTTGATTGAGCGAATAACACTGTTGAAATTAGTTAACTTCAAAAGGCGTTTACAGCTTTACTCACGCAAGCACTGTTTGTCGGCACACCTTATTGGTATAAGAAACCACGTTGGCATTATTAAAACTATTGTCTCTGTGTGCGTAACGTTCGTTAGTGTTGTAAATAGACAGGCTCATCAGAGGTGTGAAACTCAAATGGTACAGAGGTCACGCAGCTACTATTAAAGAACGTAAGTTCTTGTCAATAGACCGGCAGAACGATGTGACTGACGCGAACAAAGAAGGAGATTGGCTAGAATTAAAAAAAAATATCATCATAGAAGAGTGACGGGGAGAGAGAAGAGAAGAACGAAGTTTCGAGAAGACGGGTGCTCCGTGTCTCAACGCAGGAGCCCCCGTATCATGAACTCATCCTCTCATCATCATCAATCCATCAGAGAGAAATCAGCGGCTAAAAACCCCTTGCCTCCTTAAGAGACCACGACAATCCGACGACCATATTTGATTTTCTTTATATAATCAAAGTTCTTAATATAAAATGTTTAGATTTTACCATTAAAAATAAACGTATATGACGAATGATTACGTAACACAGTTAAACGTTGAGCTCACAGAATAATTCTACAAATCGAAATTATGTGAACTATTCATTTTGTGAAAATAATTTAATTTTTTCCGCTCCGAATATCGAAAAGAAATATTGAAGAATTAAACTGATAAAATGTTCGTCGCATCTGCCCGCCGCCGTCGCTGGAGCATTGATTCGTGCACTTTTCTCCCAGTATTTTTCCGTTCAAACTTTGACGTATTCAATACGTTACGACTAAATACTTTATGGACTTTTTTAAACGCCTAGTTAAAGTGAATTATGAGTGAAACATTAATCTTCATATGCGAATGAGATGGGAAATATCCAATATACGAGAAAACTGCAGTTAATTTTAAGCTTCAGTTAATTAGAAAAACGCTTACCTCAGTCTGCACTGATTGCAATAATTAAATTTCAAATTAAAAAAAAACTACACTCAAATGTTCTAAATTAATGAATGTCATTCATAATTGGTTATACAACCAAGGGAATATGTGAATGATTGATTTATTTTTTTATACTATCGGTAACTTAATATAATCAAACAACATATCAAATATAAAGATTTTGCATTTTCACACTGACATTTAAATTGTATGACATTAGATTAGATGCATCTTCATGTCATTTTATCGTTTATTTTATGATAGATTGCCGTACAAAAATAGCTACCTGATAATCTGTATAAGAATTTATGTCAAATCAGGTTTGGTAGGTAGCGGCTTGGCTCTGCCCATGGCATTGCTGAAGTCCATGGGCGACGGTAAGCACTCACCATCAGGTGGGCCGTATGCTCGCCTGCCTACAGGGGCAATAAAAAAACAATACAACTTTTATAACATTCAAAATTCTTTGTTTTTTTTTTTGTTGTAGGGAAATATTCTGCTGTAACAAGCTGCTGCTGTTTGGCAAGAATTTTCCAAATTACATTTTGAATGTTGAAGGATCATTGTTGTCTTACATAACATCTTAATAAAATACATACATCAAGATTTATGACTTGTACCAGTATTAAAATTTGTTCAGAAAAACATTTAACGACAGGTCGAAGAATGAAAGGCGCATCTTTATGCCATCGAAGGCCGGTCACAATGTACCCAGTTATTCCAGTTTTAATCCGATGTGGGATTGGTCGTTATGGACGTGAACACCTAATATTAGGGTTCCGCATATCGGAGGACGTATATTTATATTGTTTAAGTTTTGTATCTTATTAGCTAATCTAGCACCAAACAAACGAGGACGATTTTAGCCCAAGTTCTTTTAACGGTAGTATCGATTTGAAACTAAAAGTATTAATAATGCGCATAGCAATGCTAATGTTGTGATACTATTGATTGTGGGACGATGAATCTGCATGTTTTCGGTGACGCAACCCTATGGCTAGTAGTAAACTGATATAGTTTAAGCTTGTTGCATTTGTGGTAAGTACTTTTTCATTATGGCTTTTCTTATTTCTTTAAACAAGTACTTTTTCTTATATGCTAATTTTGATTTATTTACTACTAGCGACCCGCCCTTGCTTCGCTTCGGAAACATTAAATTTTATTATTGATAGCTGAGTCCCGCGATGTTGCACGCGGCTATTCTCGTACCGCGGGTGACGCCACGGGGCGAAGCTAGTCTAAAAAAAGTAGCCTAAGTTACTCCTTATATAATCAGCTACCTATCAGTCCCGTCAAAATCGGTCCAGCCGTTCCAGAGATTAGCCGGGACAAACAGACAGACAAAAATTGTAAAAAATGTTATTTTGGTGTATGTACCGTATATATATTCATATGCATGTAGTAAAAAGCTGTTATTTCAATATTACAAACAGACACTCCAATTTTATTTATATGTGTATAGATAGACGGGTAAACAAACAAATGGCTTATCTCGTGTTAAATGGTAACCAGTACTCGTATGAATACCACCCACAATACCTACCTTTGAAAATCAAGGTCGAAGTCTCATTTATATTGTCCAACGGCTGTTCCCTGCTAGTTGGCACCCATAACAGATTCGCGGCATACACAAGACGAACGAAGCTAGTCGTGCGGTCTTATATGATCCACTTTTTTTTAGGGCCGGGAACCGAACTCCCTACGAGATCTTCGCACCTAGGGGGTGCCCAGAGTATTTGGAACAGCACGGGGATTTTGGGATGAAACCGTGGGCCCGAGGTTGGTATTTGGGACCCTGTACACTAAATGTCTACCTTGTACTCTCGCCCAAGCGTCCAATCTCCGCCGAAGTCAGAACCTGGGCAGGGTAAGAGGGTTACCACGGTCGACCCTACAACCAGACGCGCGGCTCACTTTAGACACCCGGCCGACGAGCTTTGGAGGCGAAATGAAGGCTCTAGAACCTCGGCCGTTTCGGTTTGGCGACCCCTCAGGCTGCCCAGGAGATGTGGCTGGTGTTGCAAGATATCCCGCTGGGTCAGAATTAGCCAGCCAGGCCAGGGTCGCTCTAATGATGTCACTCCTCGACGGTGCGCTAGATTCCTGATAGCACCGAGTGGTCTCGACCCCCTCAGATCACCCCGTGACCTTCACCAGGGGAGGCTTCCGCCTACAGGAGTACACACTACACTAGATTGGACACACTACCTACCAGTGTTTTTTATAAGACATGTCGAATATATCACAGACAGAAAAGTATCAAAGTATCGTTTTTCGGTACTTTAATGTTTGTTAAAGCTGTGATCTGTAAGCGGAGTAAAATGTCTCTTCGGAACAAGGTGACACTTTAAAAAACTTGCATAAGACCCGTTATGACTTACACAAGTGTGGTGTTCGCTTTCGCGACCCGCACGCACATAGACACCCTCCAATGCCTACAATCTCGTTTTTGCAAGTTAGCCGTCGGAGCTCCGCGGTTCGTGAGGACTATCGACTGGAATTTATGGTGAACTGGACATCGACTCGATCCGAAAACACATGAAGTCACACACACATTAGCGTCGGAACGTTACTTCGATAACCGTCTTATCGTTGCCATCGCTGATTACAACCCGAATTACGCAGGAGCAAGTCACCGTCGACGTCCTAGAAACGTCCTTACGGATCCATCAGATCCAATAACCCTTGCATTAGGCGCCTTCAGCTCTAACACTAGGTGCCTGCTTAGGGACCCCGGTAACCGTACTTGTCGAACTCGACAAAGAGTTCGACGTGCAACCTAACCCATATATCAGCCCGCTGAGTTTCTCGCCGGATCTTTTCAACGGGTCGCAATTGCAATCCGGTAGTAGATTCATCCGCGAAGCAGCTGCCCTCGAGTTGTTAGGTCTCCTTCGGCGCTCGGGTAGCTGTTAACTAATCCCACACCTCCGGGCTTAGCCTTTGCTCGCACACCTGTACTGGCGTGGAAGCTGGAAAGCCCTCCGGGCCACCAGTGCACCTTCAATCATAAAAAGTAATACGTACGTGTACTATCCTTTATGAGACGTGTAGACAATTGCACTAGCAATATCTTGAGATCTTATCTAAGATACACAACTAAGTACGCTAATTTTAGTTTTCACTGGGAAACCGAACAATGGATTAAACGCTACTTAATTTTGTATTTGAAATAGTAAGAATTAAAAGTGGAATATTTTAGTTTAATTTTAGTTTTTCTACGAAGTCTATTTATCGCCTACTAAAATTATTCACGTAATTGCTGTTCTATATAAATAAATTATCTGTAACCCAATATTAAGCACTTCAAGCCAACGACCGTATTTCAAAAGTTTATACTGTATTACAAATACATATACCCATATCATTTACGACAATGTCAATTATAATAAGTTTTTAATTGGTAGACATGCAACAATTTTTGAGCAAACCTATCTAGAAATTTCGATGTCATTCCATTTGAAACCCGCTCGAAGAAAGACTGCATTTCTGGTTAAAAATAGCTACGGTAGAACCTATAATCGGCTATGTAGTCGCACGCCGCACACTGGTATGTGATGTAATGAACTGTACGTCTTATTTCAATTAATGCACATAATTTATCTTAACATAACGAATATATTTCATGCTTAACGTAATGGTTGTATTGATCGATGGCGGTGAACGTTATTACCATTTTTATTTGTTTATTTATTTATTATTATTTAAACATATCTGCTAATTTACAAGATTCTTTATGTTAAGCCCTTACTGGTGGTAGGACCTCTTGTGAGTCCGCACGGGTGGGTACCACCGCCCCGCCTATTTCTGCCGTGAAGCAGTAATGCGTTTCGGTTTGAAGGGTGGGGCAGCCGTTGTAACTACACTGAGACCTTAGAACTTATATCTCAAGGTGTGTGGCGCATTTACGTTGTAGATGTCTATGGGTTCCAGTAACCACTTAACACCAGGTGGGCTGCGAGCTCGTCCACACATCTAGGCAATAAAAAAAAAAAAAAAAAAAAAAAAAAAAATCGCCGCTAAGCAAATAAAACCTTGAGACATTAGGCCGAAGATTCGTTTTAAGAAGAGCTGTCATATCCATCAGACTTCAAATAGACGAGACGGTGGTACTTATGCGAATTCTCAACATGAACTACCATACATGATAATAGAAATGAGGAGAGAATATATACGTGTATAAATAATTAGGATATGAGTAGCTCTAAGAAGTCAAGGCCGGTGTCGCATACCTGTATCTTCTTATTTTGTAATATCATACTTTAATTGATGACAATAAATAAAAACCGGTATCAAATAATTTACATTGAACTAGGTTGGAATTCTAAGTATTCGACCAACAAAATCAGTTTCAATGTCAAAATTTTCATATTGATAATATCATAAGTTCAAAATTTAGTGTGGTCTGTCGGTACATGTTTTCTTTTGTAATTTTAACTTGAAAACTGTCTAAGTTATGCATAAAAGAATGATAAGCTGATAAACAGGTTGTAAATTATTTTATGAAGAAAATAAAATGTTAAAAAAACGTGATACCTAAACATTTTAAATATATAATATATATTTTTTTTATATTTTATGTTGCAAACTATGTAATTTTTTATAGAAGCGTTGTCTATCATCAGTAAACAACATTTAGTTTCAAAACTAAAGAACACGCTTAAAAGCGAACCGAACTAACAAAAAAAATTCTATTTTTTTAACTCTGTTAATACCGGTCAATATATTAGAGAGAAATTATAAAATTATTGTATTGTCATCTGTCAATGATACGTGTGAAAATTTACAAGTTAATCGGATGCCTTAAAGTTGGTGAAAATAACGTTCAAAGATACCGTTACACGCAAACCGAATCATATGTAGGTACGTACATACAAACCGAGCTAATACAAAGAGTTAAAAATATATTTTGGCGTGAATCTGAAGAATACTTACAAGTATTTCGAACAAGTGATTTTGTTGAAAAATAAATCTTACATATATTTTATATTATAAAATTTGTGAGAGCGAAATGTAATTTTAAAAATCTGCCCCATATTGAGATCCCTCTCGTTGAAGTCGTTTTAAAAGAAAACAAGCTGATTGGGACCTCCGGAACCAAATTTCGACATGTGTGGCAAGTTCACCATAAGCGGGCATGGAAATTTTGAAGCGCATATTTATCTCAATTAATACGCGATAAGATAAGACACTCCCCTTTCAGTAAGACGCGTGACACATTCGTATCTGTCTAAGATTAAAATGTTCTGTTATCTTCTCTTTTTCGTATCGGCTTGGAAAGGTACAAGTATATTACGTATCTCTGACGATATCTTGATTCAGCAGCTTTCCGCGTAGAATTGGTAATAAGCAAATCTAAACTAGGTATTTAAGAACATATGAGTCATAATGTTTTGCGTGTATATATGTATATATATACGTGTGTGTGTGCGTGTATATATATAAAATGGTGGTCATATAATTAGAAACACTTCGTATGAATAAAGAAAGTATGACTTCAACGTACAAATGTTCGTAAAAATATACACATTTAATAATTAATAATCATGCCATAATATAGCCACGCAAATAAAAAACTCATTAAATGCTTAAAATTTAAAACATATACTTTTAATTACAAAATGAGTCTTACACATGTAGGAGTTTATTTTCTGTTACTGGCCGCTTGGACGCCTAATTAGTAATTAGAAACATTTTAAAAAGGGCATTCACAGCTCATTCTTTTTTGGAAATCGGAGAATAGCATTTCTTTCTTGGCTTTTTCTAATATTGTGGCGGCAATTCAAAATTTAATCTGAATTTTATTTTGTTCAAAATGGGCAAAAATAAAAGTTGTGACGCGTCAACTATGCCAATAATTGTTAATTTACATATAGATCATAAGTGGGCGTACAGAAGAATAACTGAGCATTCAAATTGTTCTGTTAAGAAATTTTTTAATGCAATTGATCATTATAAAACACATGGAACTGTTGAAAATGTTCTTAGAAAGGTTCGGTCAGGAAAAACCTCTCACAGAGAAGATACGCTAATCGTTCGTGTTACTAAAAAAGACCCAATAAAAAGCTCCAAACAGATTAAAAGTGACGTTTCTTCGCCTGATGGATGACCCGAGAAACATTTCGCCAAAACTGATACGCCGAATATTAGTGGAAGCTAAATTATTTGGAAGAACTTCTCGAAAGTTACCGCTTCTTACCAAGCAACACAGAGAGAAGCGATTATTATTCGCTAAAAATATGTTAATTGGACGGTACGAGAATGGAAAAAAGTGTTATTTTCAAATGAAACAAAAATAGATATGGTAAATTCCGATGGAAAGCGCTATGTTAAACGTCCTGTAAACAATGGTTTTAATTATAAATACACAAGGAGTATAGTCAAAAACACGGTGGCGGTAACATTAAAGTTTAGGGGTGTTTTTCCGGATGTGGAGTTGAAGCCATTCGGAAGATTGAAGGTTGATGGATCAATGGGATTACAAAAATATCTTAGAGCACACAATGATTCCCTACCTGTAGCCTGGATCTTTCAGCATGACAATGACCCTAAGCACACGGCCAATAGCATCAAATGTTTCCTAAGCGAACAGCGTATATCCGTTTTAGACTGGCCAGCAAATAGTCCGGATTTAAACCAGATAGAAAATCTCTGATATTATATTGTTAAAAAGAATCAGTCAGTCAAAATGAACTATATGAAGCATTTATTGGAATTCAGTCCCCCTAGAAAAATGTATGAAATTGATTGAATCAATACCACGTCGTTGCAGTGCTGTTATTGAAAACAAGGGATACGCCACTAAATATTGATTATATCTATTGGTAGGCTATGGATAGTACCTATTTTATAAATAACAACAGTAATTACTAATACCTACTCAAAAAAAAATTGTTTTTTATACTTTTTTGTTGTTGTTTCTAATTCGTTGACCATTATTGTTCATACCTTACAATTAATTGGTTTAAACGTTTGTCTGTAATGTAATATTGAAACTGCACTTGTGTAATGGGATTTAATATATTATTTTTATAAAAAATTATAAATTGTTGTCCTATTTATTGATTAATTTCAAAATAAAACGATTGCGGTGAAGTATCTAATTATACGACCACCACTGTTTAAATATGCATTTTCAAAAGCATTAAAACGACGTACGGCTTTGGGAAATAAAAGAAACTAGCTACACTAGTCGACGTGGCTCGCGTCGTGATCATTTGCTAAGGTTGCCACATGTTCTCTACTATGGGGTGTTGTGGCTATTCCCGTCTAAATTACTAAAATAACTAGTTAGTTAAGATAGAAAGTTGGCCGCGAACCTACAAAACTAATGTTAGAAATTAATATTTTTTTACTCACTGGTGTAATATTTCTAATATACGTATTGATGAAAACTGAGCATTTTGAAATAACCAAAAACGCAGTTTAATCACTAAAAAAGAACACACTTCTTTATAAAATATTCAAACAAATATAATGGTCCAAGTGAGGTTCGTTATAAGCTCAGATCGAAGTTGTAGTGTCATTAGCTACGATATGATCATTAGACGTGGGTAAATTTTTGTTCAAGCTTTTATTCGGTGTTCATAATACGTATGTAGTTATATACGATTATAGTCACATTAACAGAAAGCGTGTGAAAATTAAAGGAATTATCTATCTATCTTTCTTCTCCACTGTCTATTTTTATCGTATCGACACACGAATAAACACTCTTATTCCAACAGAAATATGGCAACCCTACGCTTTGCGTTCGTGCTCCATGGCTGCACATTCCAGAGGAACGTTCGAGAAGCCTATGCATTATGGCGGCCCTGTACTGGGTAATATTCCACTAACATTTTTGATTCTTTGACGTATATGTGTGTGTGTGAATGTATTCCTACAAACACATGCTTGGAGGTTGTTGATTTACACAATTGCATTGGTGTGCTTGCGTGTCACCGCGCGTTCGTTAAGAGAAATAAGTGATTGCGTGGCAAAATTAAGGACCTCATTTACAACTGAAAAAACTCTGTAAAGCGTTTATTGTTTCTTATTGCTCTTTTTAATAGTTTTTTATTTATTATTTGATTTTATACGGCCCCTGGCCTTAGAGTTACTTTGTGCTGCTGCCACTACCTATCATCAACCTTTCCCTTATTCCCAAGTTATTCCCGCCTTGTCTCTCTACCTGAGATATTAAGGAGGAGTTCTCTTGAGTGACGTGTGATGAGTCCTATTGGTGGCTATAAGCCTGCATAGGTCGGTACCATCGTCTTGACCAGCCGCCATCACATGAGCATTCACTTCGTGGTATAGGTACATGGAACGATCAAGGAGTCCGTGCGCTCTTTTTTTTTACTTTTTTCCTACGAGAGGCTGTCAGCGTAACCCTAACGTGTAGGTGAGCTCTCAGGGCTCAAATCTGGAGGCGTTGCTAACACTAGTCCTAGCAACAGGAGTGCTTCGCAGAATCTACCACCGGGTCGGAAAAGCGACCCACTGAGAAGACCCGGCGAGAAACTCAGTGGGCACCGTGCGCTCGTTTTCCCATCTACGCCAGTAAAAAACTATCGACCTGCGGTCCCAGCGTTCAGATCCTGTTATATTCTCCTCGGGTTCCGTTCCGCGACTTAGTAGTTTTATTGCGGTTCCAGACTCACATAGCTAATATCTAATATGTAACAACGTAATCTTCCAGATGTCAATGCATCTGGCAATCCCCTTCAACCCAAAAAAAAAAACGAACATCCCGCGGTGTTCTTAATTTAATATCTCAAGTCTACGTGTTAATTAATTTTCAAGCAACCAAATAATTAAAGTATATTTGTCACGATGGATATGCAATAACTGGCGAGTCATGTACAGCTGCATCGCGCTGACATTATTACTGGGAACAATTATTGCCCCGTCCGTCAATGTTCCGTTAGATTGTTATGATACGTTTTATGTGAACCCGAGGCCACGATGTGATGTCGGCACGCCGCCGCCGCGCCGTTGCCGCGACGTATGTAGAGCTTTCGGGGACTAATATAAACACAGCTTCAAGCGCACGTGACGCAGACCACGCGTTTATTCATGACGAACATCGATCTAACCCACTCAGTTATTAACCCAATATAACAACAACATGATCTCTTCATTTTTTATTAATGAATTTAACATTATTATCAAAAAAATCAGATTCAGTCAATTTGTCTTTATAAAATTATTTTTAAGAAATTGGTATTAGTTTAACTTTACAAAATAAATCCCGTCAGCATATTACTGGTCTATCATTACTGGTCATTATTACTGGTATATCTAAATGGTGTCACTACGTCAATACAATCTTAATATTATAGCGTTAGACACGTTGGATGTTTAAGCGAACAATTGAGTGGTTTGTCTATAACAATATTATACTTTATCAAGATAAATGATACCACAAAACCGCACCCGCCAAAGTGACGCGTCACTTCTTTAAATAACAAAAACATTTATTTATAGTATAATATATGTACAGTTCATATCGCATTTAGCTTGCATATTACATTCGGAGGTGTGTCTTGTATCAGTGTATGTATAGCTGAACGTCACGAAAACATATTGTATTGTGTGAATCAACAATGCATTTCTACTGATTCAAACATAAGATATATTATCATAGAGTATATAATATAATCATTTGTACTCTTACGATTTGGTATAATCACTAACACTGAAGCGTAATAATATTACGAGCACTGGAAATAGTGTATGAAGTAGTTATGCACTAGGTTATTATTAAGGTTTTTTGTAAAACTACCACGGTTCTTCTCAAATAAATCTAACATTTATTAATTTTAAGAGGATTCTTTTATTTTACTGTGCTTCTATTTTCACATCTCATCCACAAACTTCGGACATCAAATGGTAACGGCCTTGGTTATAAACTAAATACCAGCTGCTGATAAAATAACCTTCAACCAAAATAAATAATTAAGGTAAATAGATTTGAAGGAACCGTTTTTGTGGGATTTTCATCCGATCACTAGCCGGGGGAGTGGCAATAACAGTACGGTTTACCCTATTATAATAATAATATGTCGAACTGTACAATTCTGTATGAGACACACCTCCAGACGTTGCTCATGAATGAAGGACAGTGAAGGTCGGCCGATAACGCGTCGAGCCCGTGGTGCATTGGTATGGTGTAATGTATACATAAAATATATATGTGTGAGTGTATGTTGAAAGTGTTAAAACCGAATTAATACCGGACCAGAAGCAATTTCATTATAATTCCACAATTGTTGGACACTCAATTGATAAACATACAATATATTTGTGGTGTTAAAATTCTTTAAGTTGTTTGAAATTTCTAAGCGTGTAATTGTGTAAACATTCAAAACTTGTACTAGCTACTGCACTTAATTAAAACTTCACATGATTCAATTAAAAAGTCTTTAATCACGATCGCAGGCGCACGGTTGTATGTTAATAATACGATCGCGTACGTAGAGTCTCTGTATGACACGAGTCGTTTACCCAATTGACGCATTTACGAAATCACGTGCTGAAAAAATATTTTAAGCGAAAACAGAAACTAACACTCACGCCAAAAACAAAATGAAACAATATGTTTAGTCGGATATTTTTAGGAAACAAAAACCTTAAATATAGTATATGTGTAGTGTATACTCAATATTTTGCGCATATTTTTTATTGTTATTATTAAGTTGGTAATTTAATTTTTAATACGAATTTTTTTCACGGTTCTTAAACAAACTAACCGCCTTCGGATCAAATGGTAACCGAAGCTCATAGAATAAACAACATGGATGCCCTAAAACGGCCGGGAAACATTTTCACGGCTAGTGGAGTTGCAAAATTTATTTTACATCTACATTTTCAGGTGAGGTGTAAAATGACGTAGCGAGTATGTGTGAATTCAGTGCACACCGACGAGCCTTAATACACACACATGCAGCAAGCACCGACAAGAGGGGAGCCGCGGGTGTGCACAGGGGCGCAGGGCGAGGTGAACGGCGCCGACACTGCCAACCTTCCTATATAAAACACTACGCTGCCATCTGCAAGTTTCAATAGATAACTTGAGCTCTGAAGAATTCGGTGCACACTGCCAACATTTCGGTGTGTCGGACAGACTTGTTGAATTCAATGTTGTGCGCCCTTGCGGGACGAAAGCGGGAAATACAAACCGATTAGAACATTCATTTTGTGTACACATTTAAATACGTGCCGACGGTTAAACGGTGTCGAGTCGCGGCCTTTCGCTTAGTTTACGTTTCAGTGCGGCGATCAGCTTTGACTGTAAACGATGTGCTTCGTTTGTCGGTAATTTTTATAGAACATCGGGAAAGATAATAGTTTTTATAGACATTTACACTTTCACGTTCTTTGATTATTAAGAAAACGGAAATTCGCTGAACACAGCAGACAAGATGAGCTTCAATAAAAATAACCCCAATGCCGTGGGGAAGATCATGGGATACCTCAAGCAGCTCTCCACCGAAATGGTAAGTAAATTAAATTATAATTCAAAAAAACATGGTCTGTTGGTGCTTAACTACGATTTTGAGGTTATTTTCGGACTGGTTACCGCTGTTTTACTGGGTATTAATGAAAGTGTTTGTGTAGGGGTGAAATTATTAGATAAATCTTTCCGGAAAATTCTGAACGCTAGAAAGCTCTGGAGAAAATTCGCGGCCTGTCGTTGCAATTATCGGTTGCCTAGCAACCCGCTATGATAATATACTGATCATTATTTTTTTAATACAGATTATGTATGATGACGTGCATACTAAACGAATATAATTTCCTGTGTTTTAATCAAAACGCGAAGTCTACGACTGCAAGGAAATGTGTGTGTAATTATTCGAGATCATAGTTGCATTCTACCAAAAACAGATAACTGGAATTAACAAGGCCTTGCAAGGCCAGCCTGCTTCGAACCAGTTGTAACTCCAGCATTCGATTCAACAATTCAATACTAAAATAATTTCAAAGCATTACAATAAATTTACAATATTAATCTACAGTATTCATAGATTATTTGGGTAATTATGAACAAAATTACTGAATAATCAATTCAGGAAAATTCCATTATAGAATTCAAGTTCGAGATGCAAAATAATTTGGCTGACATGAGCGCTGTCGGTGCGGAATTTGAGTTACATTAAAACGTGGTTAAGTTACGTTGTCCACTGGAACTATCAATATGTAAACATAATCATTATTGAATGGAAAACTATATAGTTTTATACAGTTCTAATAGATGGCGCTGAAAACAACTTTCAGACTGAAAGTAGAGAGACACTATTCTAGAAATATTATTACCGCTATAATATTAACAAACGTTTCACTTGTGGCAATGTGTTTCAGCATCGGCTATTGTTCAGTATTCCAAGTCATTTATAGATGTAGTTAGTGTATCCAGCACCGCTTTATTAGTAGCTTGTTAGTGATGTCTAGGTTAGCCTTGCACGTCAATGATATTGGTTTATCGACAAAATATATTGCATTGAGAATTTTGGATGGATAGAATTCATTCAATTTTGAATATTAATTAAAATACAATATATTATATAGTTTATTAGACTTAGGTACACCAAAATAACGACAATGTATAGAAAAATTCAATTAAAACTAAAGTACAATGGGCGGATTTATCGCTGGAAGCGATCACTTCCAAGCCAATCTTTGGATGGAAATTACTTTGGAAACTGGAGGTTGGCGCAATCCGCGTCGTTTAGTAATACGTCAGCCAATAATCGATAACGAAGCGGTAACTGGCGGATACTTCTCCGCGTCACACGTGACCGTTGACCCCTTTTTTATTTTTGGGCGGGGGGCTGAACTTCCTACGAGCCCCCGCCTAGAAGGCGCGTGAGGTATGTGGCACTCGACGTTCCGTAGATATTGGGGTCGGGGATCGCAAGGATGGTATTTAGGGCCCCCTACACAACGAATCCCCTGCAATCTCACTCAAGCGCCCGATCCCCCGAGGTCAGAACCCGGGCGGCATAACGCGGTTACCACAGTCAACACTGGAACCAGACGCGCGGCTCAACCCAAGGCTGTCCGGCCAACGAAGCCTTCGAGGCGAAACGAAGGGTTTGGAACGTCGGCCGTCGACCCTGCTCATCATTAAATTTGTATTTATTGTGTTACATTGCGTACGCATTAATTACAAACGATTGTATTTATTAACAACAACAAAAATAACAGCAAACAACAAATAAATACATCACGGAAATAATACCTATAAGAATAATTGTTAGTCGAGGTCTCCGAGAGTATAATGATTACACATTTATTATGATTAGAAAAACATCTAAAATAGATGTTCAAAGAAATTGATAAATTTATATGTTTAAAAACCATCGAGTATGGAACGAAAATAAATCTTTCTTTTGAAAGAAGAATGTAGAAGAAAACAATAAAATCACAATTATTTTATCTGCTTTACAAAGATCGTAGACCTGTCATTTTGAAATGTGATTTTGTGATATCTGGGGAGTCCTTATGTACAATTTTGTTTAAAATTAAATATTAGTCGACATAAAACACGATTAAAATTTTAAAATCGAACTTTCATAATAACTACGTTACTTGATGGAGTCATACGTTTTTATTTCTAAAAAACGCATAAATATTATTCCGAGAAATCCAATGCCACTATGTCACTCATCTTCTCAAAATAATTATATTAATAAATATATGTTTTATTATCTACGAATATTACGAAGTACTACTGGAGCAATCGTTGGGCCTCTGGTCAGCCCACATGGGTTGGTACCCTAATTATCATAAAAGGAGAGAAATGAAATATTTTAAGAAAACTTACAGAGCTTTCGAAAACATGTATAAGAAATAAAAATATATGTATCACTATTTTATGTTAAGGCAAGTATGAGATTATTTACAAAATTTTGATTATGGGTTGTAGTATATTATATGATTAGAGTTAAATTATTAACGTAAAAAAGAACTTTCATAACGGATCAGGTCAGGGTAGTATGTACGTAAATAACTAGGTTATCATTGCATGCGACGACCATATGACTTTGACCATATGACTACTTGCAATTAACAAACAATACTCAGTCTCTCTGGCTGACCTCCGAACCCCTCGGTTCACTGTTCTTATCGTCATAGCAAACTTACGTACGTAAGATAGTGGATATAATAAATGGGGTATGTTTGCGAATGATTACTTTAGTATCAATCGTCCAGAACACACTTGAGCGACCAGTCGATTTTATTAAATTGGCGTGTAATGTTAAAATGTATCAGTTAGGTGTTTGACAGTTTAAAAGTTAACATATTTTTTTAATTCCAGGGTGGAAGCGAACAAACGCGTCACGCACAAGGGGATGAAGAGCGGTTATACCGCACTCGTGGTCCCAAATACGCCCGGGTGCCTTCGAAACCAACGCTCTCAGCGTCAACAACCAGCACTTCCCTCGCAACTTCATGTGGATCCCAGGGTACTCTGGTGCCCACTAACTACGATCCGATACCGGAACACGTATCCACAGAGAGTAGCAGCGAAGACGAACAGGATTCTTTCGAGAAAACTCGTCGGCACTTTCAACAACTACGTCAGATCAGTTTAGGAAACGAATTCAAATACAAAATGGAAATGGAAATCAAGGACGAGAACTTGCGGAATTCTGTTCCATTCGTTAGGCAATTAAGCACAGACAGCGTTAAAACTAAGACGGAATACGATAACGAGGATGGAACACCGTACAAATCTACAACTCAGAAACTGTTTCTATGGACGCAGGTAAAATAATTTCCGTATTTTTATTATAGTTTTAATGGACAGACGAGCACCTGGTGGTGTTGAGTGATTATTAAAACTCGTAAACAAAACAACTTATAAATTAATAACTATTTTGGTTCAGTGTGTACTAAGTATTTATGTACCTAATATCAGTTTGAAATTTGAAAAGCTACCCCGTGGGAACAAATCTCACGCAACGCAACCATGTTCACGAATTATTTTTTTTAATTATTCGTTGTAAAAAATTTTTAAGAAACTAATAATCTAGAATAGAAATAGATATCTATTACAAACAAAACCATAAGCCAAAGTTAGCATACGGCTGCGTCTACGTGTATGTTGATTTTCTATCATTGAAAATTAATAATATTATAATAGTTTTTTTGGTGTTTTATTACAGCTTCTTGCAGCGTTTGCAGTTTCTGTCGGTTCAATGAATGTCGGATTTTCATCTGGGTACACATCACCTGCTGTGCTAACAATGAATATAACTTTGGACATAACAAAGGAAGAAGTGAGTTTACAGTTGCTTTTCTACAACACCAATATAAGATTAGGATTGACTTTTCGCCCATAACGTTTGTCGAAACAAAAAATAACTTATCGAACCAAATTACAAAATACTAAGAGTAAAGTACAGGAACTCGGCATCAAGCAGCGTCTATTTGGTATAGTACAGTCTCGAATGGTGAATTTCTTCGGACACGTTTCGCGACGAGATGGCCGGTCCATAGAACGCCTCGTTGTACAGGGAAGCGTTGATGGTACAAGACCGCGCGGGAGGCCACCAATGCGGTGGACCGACCAAATTAAAACTGCAGTGGGAGGTCCCTTAAATGAGTGCAGTAGAATGGCCTCGAGCAGGGAGAGATGGCGCGACATCGTGAGACGCATCAAGTCTGCCCCTTCCAACACTACATGACGATCACGACCACTCTGTCAAGAGTGACACGACTGAGAAGAAGAAGAAGAGTGCATCTCATGTTGAATAATGACGTCATTATTGCATCAGCCAAACAAATTCGAATATCATACTCGCTTTCCCGCAAGAATAGAAACAGAGTAATCACAATTCCACCAGAAAATATTATAAAAGCTCTAAGAATTAGCCTAGTCGTTTCAAATTATTACATTTGTTTTACTTTAAGCCTATTGATTTACATATTATACAAAAGTTATCCAATTAATCAGAGGGTTTGAACATTTCTCACAAGTTCTACATATGGATCCGATAACCGATATTTTTATTGCGGATTAAATGTTATTATGAACGATAAGTTATTTTCTAATATGAGCTAATAACCTAGCAAAACTTTGTAATATTAAACATAGACATTATTTTTATTCGTATTTTAATTACACGTTAGATAATTTGAGAGAAAAATATATAAATTCAACCCGTTTAGGGTATTGAAAGATAGTATAAAATTGATTAGTTAATTCACATTTTAATCTCAATGACAAACAACACCTAAATATATTTTTTTTGTTTCCAGATAACATGGGTTGGGGGTCTTATGCCGTTAGCAGCTTTGGTCGGAGGCATTGTTGGCGGACCTTTGATCGAATACCTAGGAAGAAAAAAGACAATTATGGGTACAGCAGTGCCATTCACCATCGGATGGATGTTGATCGCTAACGCAATTAACGTTGTGATGGTATTTGCTGGCCGGGTCATATGCGGGGTGTGTGTGGGAATCGTATCTCTTGCATTTCCGGTCTACATTGGAGAAACTATTCAACCGGAGGTGAGAGGAGCTTTGGGTCTTCTGCCAACCGCGTTTGGTAATACAGGAATACTTTTGGCCTTCTTGGTAGGATCATATCTGGATTGGTCAAATTTAGCGTTCTTTGGGGCAGCAATACCGGTGCCATTCTTCCTACTTATGATTCTAACCCCAGAAACACCTCGTTGGTATGTCTCTAAAGCACGCGTCCAAGAAGCACGCAAATCTCTGCGCTGGTTAAGAGGAAAGAATGTAAACATTGAGAAGGAAATGCGCGATTTAACAATATCTCAAACCGAATCGGACAGAACTGGCGGAAATGCATTCAAACAGTTATTCAGTAAAAGATATTTGCCAGCTGTTATGATTTCTTTGGGATTGATGCTTTTCCAACAACTGACTGGAATCAACGCTGTTATATTCTACGCAGCAAGTATTTTCCAAATGTCTGGCAGCAGCGTCGACGAAAACTTGGCCAGTATAATCATTGGAGTAGTGAATTTTATTTCAACATTCATAGCGACCATGCTCATCGACCGCCTGGGAAGAAAGGTGTTGCTGTACATTTCATCGGTAGCGATGATCACGACACTCTTAGCACTAGGTGCCTATTTCTACTTAAAGCAGAACCACATTGACGTCACAGCTTACGGTTGGCTGCCACTCGCATGCCTCGTTATCTACGTGTTGGGATTCTCAATCGGATTCGGACCGATTCCGTGGCTCATGTTAGGAGAAATTTTACCATCAAAGATTAGAGGTACGGCTGCGTCATTGGCAACTGGCTTCAACTGGACATGCACTTTTATTGTTACGAAAACATTCCAAAACATTATTGACGCTATCTATATGCATGGAACACTTTGGTTATTTGCTGTTATTTGTATAGGAGGCTTATTGTTTGTTATTTTCTTCGTGCCTGAGACCAAGGGCAAAAGTCTCGAAGAAATTGAAATGAAATTGACGAGCGGATCCCGGAGGGTCCGCAATATCAGTAAACAACCAGAAAATATTTGTTAACTGCTACTATTGAAAATCCAAAGGAGCTTTTTTGTTACATTTAAGAGTACATTCCCAGAGGAAAGACCTTGGATCTAGTGTACGATGTACCTTTAAGAATTTGGTAATTGCAAGGCATGTAAGACTATGTACTGAGATCGCAGTGCAGACTGAAGACTGATTGGGGAAATAAACGTAGATTTAAAAATTGTAAATATTATTATGTAGAAATTAGGTAGATTTATTTTAAATATCATGTTCCTTTAGATTTATTGTAGCTATATTAACACCATCATGTGGTGCATGATATTTTTCTAGTTCCTTTTTTGCTTGATCTGTTTTACAAATTTAATGCTGAACATTGTAAAATGTCATATATTTCTCAGTGCAATAATATTTTTCATCGTGGAGATTAATTGCTTTGATTTTGAATGACTAGTAAATTGTAGGATTTTTGTAAAGTAAAGAGTGCATTTCAATTGATATGTAATTAGTCAGTATTGTAATTGCAAACATTATCATTTTTAGTGCAAGTAACTTCCATTTTTCTTTTGAACATTGTTATTTGATCATGACAATCAATTCTTAGATAATTATAGACCAAATGTTTATTTAAAGTGAATTAGTTATTAAAAATATGTTTATATTATTTAGTATATACCTAGTTTAATGTTTCAAACAAAATTTTAATTCGTATATTACGGATTAAATATAAAATGAATTGATATATTTTTAATAATTATACAAAATATTTATTGACACAAATGTATTTTATTCAAATTTACAATCCCTCAGAATGCGTAATGAAAACTTATTATATTTACTTAAATTCTTTATTTAAGTCATAATAACAATGATTTTTAAATCGGTATCAGTAGTTAAATCTTAATTTAATTTTTGTAGTTCTGGTGTTAACAAAATTATTTTAATTATTCACAGGACTTAGCAAGAATTTAAATGATTAAGAAGATACAATACTTCTACTCGTTTAACAAATTAATATACGAGAAAATATAATAATATGTTTGTTACATAATTATTAGGTTCTATCAAGAAGATCGCATATACATATTTTGTACGTCAACTGAATTCTGTTTAACATTGACATTATGAATGCCTTGAGCGAACTTGTGCATAAACAATTTCCAACCATAAACAAACATCATGATGTAAATTAAATTAAATTTTCTATGTCAAATTTTGAAGTCATCGTAAGTTAAATGTGAAGGCACCTGGTGTATAAAAAAAAAGCATAGTTACTTGCGGTAATAGTGCTCAGGGTGAGCTTGGACGGTTAGGCAGCATTGTCTTCTTATTTCTGCCGCGACATAGTCACGTCCCAAGGTGGGTGACGGCATTCGCACTCAGAAGTCTACAGGTTTCCGTTAACACTCAAAATCGGGTAAGGCAGGTAGAACTCGTGCGCTTATCAATGCAATAACAATAAATAAACAAATTCGAAAAAATTTGCCGGATTAGAGGTTGCCTTTATTAGATTCATCATTTATTGAGAATCAAGAAACGTTTTGAGAAATATTTGTTAGGAATTTAGGTAGCTAGCAAAATAATACTCAAATATCGACAGACAAACCTTAGTCCGTGACCACGAAAACTGCAACTTAAAAAGTCGGAAATAATAAAATGGAAACAATAAACGCGAGATATTAAGCCGTTGAAGCAGTTTTAATTAATTCTTCATTGATTTATGTTTTTTTTACACTTGTTTAATTAATTAATGACTTCTAACAATCTGAGTAAATTCATTATTAATAGTGAATTATAGTTTTCGCATCAACAGCAATGTCTGCTGCAATATCCTAAAGGTTTTCAAGACCGTTTGTCGTCGTCGTGGCCTAAAGGATAAGACGTCCGGTGCATTCGTATGTAGCGATGCACCGGTGTTCGAATCCCGCAGGCGGGTACCAATTTTTCTAATGAAATATGTACTCAACAAATGTTCACGATTGACTTCCACGGTGAAGGAATAACATCGTGTAATAAAAACCAAACCCGCAAAATTATAATTTGCGTAATCACTGGTGGTAGGACCTCTTGGGAGTCCGCACGGGTAGGCACCACCACCCCGCCTATTTCCGCCGTGAAGCAGTAATGCATTTCGGTTCGAAGAGTGGGGTAGCCGTTGTAACTATACTGAGACCTTAGAACTTATATCTCGAGGTGGGTGGCGCATTTATGTTGTAGATGTCTATGGGCTCCAGTAACCACTTAACACCAGGTGGGCTGTGAGCTCTTCCATCCAACGAAGCAATAAATAAAAAAGACCGATAATAAGTTGGCATTATCGCGTTTACAAATAACTAGGTATTTGTACTACGAAGGTTAGCTTTAACAGCAGAAATATACTTATACAAGGTAATGAAACAAAGGTTGAAACTGGCATAGAAAAAACATTTAAAGTTTCTATTGTACGGGAGTCCTGGCATGATTCCGCAAGCATAGAAGGATTGACTGCTGTGAGCTTAGATCACTAAACCGTCTTGCGCGCGACTAGGCGACTGCATGATGTCATGCATATTCAATAAATTAACAAATAGTTGACGGAACTTAGCACTGCACTTATATGTCAATGAATACCTCCTGTTGAGATGACGCGGTGATTTATCGTAGTTTGATTTACAATGACCAAATTCGTTACCGAAAACAATAATACTATTTGATCAAAACGTAAGAAGGAATATTTTCAGAATATTGCACGATACAGCCTAAGCGGAAAACATTTCCTCAATGTATTGTTATGATTCCAAAGACTGTATAGATACGGGAAGTGAATTGTTTGTGAAGTTATTAGTATTAAAACAGGAACGTACGGCTGCAGCAGAGAGAACCAACTATTTTATCCCAAACTAGCTGACCCGGCAGACTTCGTAGTGCCTCAATCGATAAATAAAAGACCTAAACTTTTGTATAAAATAAACTTAAATCAAACAAAAGGAATCCGTCCGACGGGGGACACATCAAAGGAAAAACAAATTTTTTATTTTTATTTAATTCCGAGCATTCTTATATTTATCTACCTTTTAAGCCTTCTCTGGACTTTCACAAATAATTCAAGACCTAAATTAGCCAAATCGGTCCAGCCGTTCTGGAGTTTTAGCGAGACTAACGAACAGCAATTCATTTTTATATATATATATATATTTTATATATATTATATATTAAATATATATATATAATATAGATTATATATTCAACGGGTTTAGTATTATTTATTACAAGATGTAATTTCTGCATCGAGGAAGGCCTTTTGAATAATAGTTAGAAAAATATTTTTCAAACCGGGTCATACTTGCAGAATTCGGTACAGAGACCGACCGTCTAATCCACAAAAGCCTCCTTTCCTCATCACGTCATCTTCCTTATTAGTGAGCGATTCCGATTCGGGCGATATAGGACTCCAGGACTCTAGGACACTTCGGTGGCGGGTGGTGGAGTCGTTCCTTTACATTAAGTTATCTTGGGTGAATAAGCTTTGGGTAGGGTGCTATTATAAATTCCATCCCTTGGGCCCGTGGTTCGCTCCCAACATCTGCGGACCGTTGGGATCCCGTTGGGTCCCACATGCCCAGCCCAAAAAAGGTGTGAATATGTTTTTCCGATATGAGGTCCATGAAAATTGAAGCATCATCTACTGAGGAGTAGTTTTCATGTAGTTTCGGATCTTATGCTTACCTATACTATACCTATGCTGTACCATTACTATATTAGTGCAACAGATTGACAGTTAAACGGTACACGTGGAACTCGAGATTTTAACGACTGCATCGATAAATATTGTTTTGCAAGCAGATGCTAATGCTCTTTAATCGTTTTATGAACAAACATGGAAAAATTATTCAGTGCATTCATATAACATCTGTCTTTGTAAAAACTAGCAAGGTATCAGAAGATAGCTTCAACTCAAGATAAGTAGTAAAATTATAGTTTTAAAATTACATCTTTTTTTTAATTTGTTGCTTAGATGAGTGGACGAGCTCACAGCCCACTTGGTATTAAGTGGTTACAGGAGCCCATACACATCTACAACGTAAATGTCGCCACCCACCTTGAGATATGAGTTCTAAGGTCTCAGTATAGTTACAACGACAGCCCCACCCTTCAAATCGAAACGCATTACTGTTTCACGGCAGAAATAGGCAGGGTAGTGGCACCTACCCGTGCGGACTTACAAGAGGTCCTACCACCAGTAAACAAAAAAATCTCGAATTGGGATACATAAAGATTTAAATTAGGAAACAAAGTATTATTGTTACTTAAAATACACGGCAATTGGCTATTATTAAGTTACATAAACATTATTTACACTCAATAGTTGCCCGAAAGAGATCGGTTTGAACGATAAGACCGCAAGTAACTTTTGTATTCTAATTTTATTTTAAATGTATTTTCTTTAGTGTGCTATAAAATATAGCACAAATGTAAATTAACGAATTTACATTGTTGGTCGGTCGGGAGCTTACTTCCTTAAGTACCTAATGAATTTCAAAAAGTTGATTTATTTATTTTTTTCTTTTTTTTTATTGCTTAGATGTGTGGACGAGCTCACAGCCCACCTGGTGTTAAGTGGTTACTGGAGCCCATAGACATCTACCACGTAAATGCGCCACACACCTTGAGATATAGTTCTAAGGTCTCAGTATAGTCACAACGGCTGCCCCACCCTTCAAACCGAAACGCATTACTGCTTCACGGCAGAAATAGGCGGGGCGGTGGTACCTACCCGTGCAGACTCACAAGAGGTCCTACCACCAGTAATTACGCAAATTATAATTTTGCGGGTTTGATTTTTATTGCACGATGTTATTCCTTCACCGTGGAAGTCAATCGTGAACATTTGTTGAGTACGTATTTCATTAGAAAAATTGGTACCCGCCAGCGAGATTCGAACACCAGTGCATCGCTATATACGAATGCACCGGACGTCTTATCCTTTAGGCCACGACGACTTCAAATATTTATATAAATAAATATTTTTTCTGCCTAATTGCTGATAGCCTAAGGAGCTATTCCAGTTACGCGCCAATGCAAAAGTTTCTAGTGGATACATACAGGGCGGCTATATTTCTCATTTATAATAATTACGATACATATTTCTCTTAAAGCTTTAAGATGTGTTTTATTTCTTCTTCTTTCGCTTTAAGCCAGAGTGTAGGTATCTTCCTTGGTTTTGGTCTGAGAAAATCGTCAGTTTCCTGCAAATATTTCAAAGACCCGAAAGTTTGAAGTAGCTATTCTAATACAGAAGAGTATTCAAACTATGGACATCCCTAAATTATCCGTTGTCTGCACATTGGCACTTTTTGGTATTTAAAGAATATCATAAAAAAAAGAATAACAAGCGCGAAATTAAAAGTAGGCTTAATGATGCCAACGAGTCGTGAAAACCGAAGAAAATACTAAAGATAAAATTTAATATCCAATTTTCGACCGCAATTTATAATCCGTACAACGCATTTATTAAATTCCAAAACATTCAAATTATTCTTCGATGACTTTTATCGTCATTTGTTTATAATACAATAATTCATTAGCAACTACTATACTTAGGTACATTATAAAAAATAGTAATTAAAAATAACCAGAGGTCCCGCAGTAGTCGAAATTCGACTATAATTAATTGGAATTGTAAGTTTGTACACTATTATGATTGTATTTTATACTTCTATAATCACAAATTTCGCCAAGGGTACACTATAAAAAAATATTAATAAAGACAAACAATACTTAATCTATTCCCAATTTGACCACAGACGTCAAGAACAAAAGTTTGACAATAAATCGTATACATGCGCGCGTGTGTCAACTACATGGTATGTAGTGTGTGTAATGTTTTCTTTATTGATTTAATGTATCTTTTATGCATTATTTTAAAAAAATATTAGCATTGTGCACTTCTTCTCTATATTCTTTATAAGTGTGGAAAATTTCATACTCCTCCGTCCGCGCAATTTTCGTAAAAAGGGATACAAAGTTTTTGCTTCGCACGTATTAATATCTAGATAAGATTTATCGATAAACTTTAATGGCAGCCTCTATTCAAATATTTATACATAAACGAGTATTGTATGTATTAGCGGTATCAAATAAAATTGAGAATTAAATATTAAAATTCACATTGCTAATAATAACGGTTATTTGATGATAACCGTTAATTTGCAAAACTATTTTTGTTATAATTTATTGTAGAACACATCGTTATTAGTATTCATAATTGTGTAGTGTTGCTTTTTTTTACAGAAATTGTTTCAGTATGATGGCCTCGAAACCCAATCAGTTTTGTCAATTGTGTCTAAGTTCTGTCCATATAAATCGCACTGACCGTGTCGCAGGATGTTCATTTCTTCAGCAGCGAATGTAACGAACGCTTTCAGACTTCATTCTCTATTACGTTATTTTAATGATGTGATGAACTTTGATTTGTCGAACTTTTTTTCGAAGTGCTTTTTATAAATAATAACAATGAAGATCCTAATGAGAGCGGACACCCATTACAGCATCGCTGTAACCGGAGCATATGAACCGAAGTACACTTTTTCACAGGTAAGACTATAAATTTCATTTAATAAAATTTCTATAATAATCTATGTTATTAGTTGCTTTTACTATGCAATAATAAAACCAAACATGTGTCTTTGAACAACATTGCGTCGTCTAATTGTGTCCAATTAACATGTTTGAATCTACTTACTGTGTTTAGAGTTCATATCTTTGAGACACATGTAATTTAAACTTTGGTTAACTCTACGAACAATGTAATCGCCTGAATCGAATTCGACCTATACATTACTTCCAGTGTATTTTTATAAAAAAATTATAACTGATTCAGTTGAATTTAATGAGTTCTACAATCCTGTATTGTTTTGCTGAGAAGTAATCATACATTACACTTTGAAGGAAGCCCTATGTTGGCTGATACTTGATCTCAGCAATTACAATTTCGACATAGGTAGTATTTCAAGATGGTCAATGCTTTTCGCGTCCGATCGACCCTGAGCTCGTCCACTTATTATGGCCAATAAAAAATAAAAGTAGCAAGAAAGAAAGTGATAAACCAGCTGATTTATCTATTTTTGATGTAAATCTTTTGGTTTATAGTTTTATTTAAATTCTTTAAAAAGAACTGAAAAAAGGTGATCCTGCAATTTTAATAAACAAACATCAAAATAGTCTAAACATTGACAAACATGATCGTACGTAAAATCAAATAAAAAAACGAATTTTATGAAATATTGAAATAAAACTTTGTGGCACATTTCTGTAAGTAACTTAGTTCACATGATGATGACATTCATATTGTATTATAGTATGTATAAGGTGTTAAAATATAACTATTGATACTTCTAATAACTAATATGATAAATAAACGAAAATACCCCGTCATTGACGTTTACAGAAAATACATTTTTTTCATCATATCGGATAACTCAATGCCGAAACTAATTAAAGTTGATAATTGTTTAAATAATGTTTCCTTTATTTTTAAATAAATTCAAGTAGTAAATTAAAATAGTGCCATGCGGTTTTTTTTATTGCTTAGATGGGTGGACGAGCTCACAGCCCACCTGGTGTTAAGTGGTTACTGGAGCCCATGGACATCTACAGCGTAAATGCGCCACTCACCTTGAGATATAAGTTCTAAGATCTCACTAAAGTTACAACGGCTGCCCCATACTTTAAACCGAAACGCATTACTGCTTCACGGCAGAAATAGGCAGGGCGGTGGTCCCTACCCGCGCGGACTCACAAGAAGTCCTACTACCAGTAAAGGTTCTTGGTTTAGAGCTCTACCGGCCTATATCTTCCCATGGTTGTCGTAAAGGGCGACTAATAGACCTTTTCAGCCTAACGTCTCATGCCAACGGTAGCATTCCTAAGGAGGGTTAACGTCAAACAAGCGGCCGGTCGTAAAACTCATTCCAAATACTTAGGCAGCATGATACGATAAATAAAAAAGGAGGACATACTGCGCCACCTTTAATACATTAAATTATCCGGACTTTATTCAAAATAAAAAAAAAACAGTAACTCAATTTAAAGTTTACCTAAGTTCTCTGCTTATTTTAACACTAGCGACCCGCCCTCGCTTCGCTTCGGAAACATTAAAACACACATGAAACCAAAAAAATAAATAAATAAAAAATAAAAAAAAGTAGCCTATGTTCATCAGGGACAATATCGGCTTCTAATGGAAAAAGATTTTTTCAAATCGGTCCAGTAGTTTCGGAGCCTATTCGAAACAAACAAACAAACAAATCTTTCCTCTTTATAATATTATTAGTATTAGTATTATTAGTATTAGTATAGAAAACAAAAATATCTAAAACTAAGTTCTGCGCCTGTCTCACTAAGTGGACACAATCAATGTGGATGTCCACGATGATTGTTTAAATTAATGATGAGCGTTTCGCCTTTCATAGCACACCCCTTTTTGTAGGAAGATGTCACTTTCAACGATTTATTTACGATGAAAGACGCATTATTTTCCGTTTTAGGCAGGTTTTCGTACGCGAATTTTATGATTTACTGGTGGTAGGACCTCTTGTGAGTCCGCACGGGTAGGTACCACAACCCTGCCTATTTCAGCCGTGAAGCAGTAATGCGTTTCGGTTTGAAGGGTGGGGCAGCCGTTGTAACTATACTGAGACCTTACAACTTATATCTCAAGGTGCGTGGCGCATTTACGTTGTAGATGTCTATGGGCTCCAGTAACCACTTAACACCAGGTGGGCTGTGAGCTCGTTCACTCATCTAAGCAATAAAAAAAAAAAAAGATTAAAACACGACTATGGTTAAGTGTCTTGTGAAAGTATAATAAAATTACTTTATTTTATTTTATTTCCAGGTTTTAGCTGCTATTGCTGTATCGATGGGCTCCATGATTATAGGATTCTCGTCAGGTTACACTTCAACTGGTCTTGTTACAATGAAGAATAGCACTGTTATATCAGTCAGTAAAGAACAGGCAAGTATATTTTATTTTGTCGGTAATTTAATTGATTACAAACAAATATTTATCCATAAATCTACTTTAACTTTTTTTTTGCAGGCTAGTTGGATTGGAAGCTTGATGCCTTTGGCGGCACTCGCAGGTGGAGTGATCGGTGGACCCTTGGTGGATTATTTAGGAAGGCGTAGAACTATACTACTTATAGCTCCGCCATTCTGCGTGGGATGGATAGTTATAGCCATAGCACACGTTGTCGAATTGGTTTTTGTCGGGCGTGCTATTTGTGGATTATGTGTTGGTGTGGGATCTTTAGCCTTTCCGGTTTATTTAGGGGAAACAATCCAACCAGAAGTCCGAGGAACTTTAGGACTATTCCCTACAGCAATTGGTAACATAGGTATCTTAATTTGTTACCTAGCTGGCACATATTTAGACTGGTCCGCGCTTGCATTTCTGGGTGCTGCTATGAACATTCCATTCTTTATTTTGATGTTCATTATCCCGGAGACACCCCGATGGTATATTTCGCATGGTCGCATGGAAGAAGCTCGAAAAGCACTACAATGGCTTAGAGGGAAAAATTGTGATATCGAGAGTGAAATTCGAGAGATTGCAGTTTCAGACGCAGAGGCTCAAGCCGATGATGCAAGCATACGAGATCTTTTTAGCATCAAATATACGAAGGCGATACTTATTTCTCTCGGTTTGATGGCTTTCCAACAGCTTTCTGGTATAAATGCCGTCATATTCTATACTGTGACAATATTTCAAATGTCAGGAAGTTCTGTGGACGAAAACCTTTCAGCAATTATTGTAGGAATCGTTAATTTCGCTTCCACTTTTGTCGCTACGGCGCTAATAGATAGAGCTGGACGAAAATTGTTATTATATATCTCTTCAGTGACCATGACTATTACTTTAATTATTTTGGGTACATTCTTCTATGTTAAATACCAAGCAAAATTAGATGTATCTGATTTGGGTTGGTTACCACTGACTACCGTTATGATATACTTGTTAGGATTCTCACTGGCTTTCGGGCCAATACCATGGTTAATGATGGGTGAAATTTTGCCAGCAAAGATTCGAGGTAGCGCTGCTTCAATCTGCACGGCATTTAACTGGCTATGTACATTTATTGTAACAAAAACATTTCAGAACATTGTTGATGCGATCAGCGCGGCGGGCACGTTTTGGCTCTTCGGGAGTATTTGTTTTGTAGGCTTATTCTTTGTTATTGTTTGCGTACCAGAAACGAGAGGCAAAAGCCTTGATCAAATTGAAAATAAAATAACCGGTAGAGAAGAGAAACCCAGAACTCGTCGACTAAGCTCGATAGCAAACATTAAGCCTTTGCCAAACGGATGCTAAGAAGATGTTTTAAGCATTTATTAATTGAATAAAATTAGCTTTAAAGTAGCAATTAATAACTTTTACTATATTCTTTTCACAATTTTTAGGCAGTAAAAACGTTGTGTAGAAAAAGATTTCTATAAAAAAATCTTATATCTAATAGTACAATGGTATCATACTTAGTTGTTGTAACTGGTTCTATTGGTAGGTAGACTTTACGAGGATTATAATTTATGACATGAATGCCAAAGTATTTTAGTAGTTTTTATTGGGAAATTATTACATTTAGTAACTATTTATAATGATTTTATTTTGTAGTTTGTATCATACACTACTTCATGTAAAATACTAAGCTTTTTGGCAATCTTATAACAGAGTTTAATCTATGCCGTAAAGTTAAAATCATAAGTTACTTATTTAGTTTGGTGGTAGGACCTCTTGTGAGTCCGCACGGGTAGGTACCACCGCCCCGCCTATTTCTGCCGTGAAGCAGTAATGCGTTTCGGTTTGAAGGGTGGGGCAGCCGTTGTGACTATACTGAGACCTTAGAACTATATCTCAAGGTGTGTGGCGCATCTACGTTGTAGATGTCTATGGGCTCCAGTAACCACTTAACATCAGGTGGGCTGTGAGCTCGTCCACACATCTAAGCAATAAAAAAAAAAAAAAATAGTTACTTATATTAGTTGTAATAAAAAATGTTTTTTTTAAACTTTAATATGAAAATAAATGGTAAGATCTAAAGAATAAATTTCACTTAATGGAAAGAGAGTCACATCCTTAAATTATAATTCGAACCATTACAATTCACAGAATCATTACATTGAAGGCACTGTACTAATCTCTTTTAATCGAATTGTGCCTATGAATAGAGTTATATGTACCTGCAATTTCAAATTTTAGAACTAACTAAGAAAACAATAGTTAACTATTATTTTTACGAAACAAGGGGGGCCAGACCACATGGAATCTATATTGTACAGCTTTCAAACATATTGATTTGTCGGTCCAATGACTATTATTATTTATTTGTTTAATTTGACAAGCACACATATTGATATGAATTGTAAGTGTAACTATGTTTCCATTCATGAAAGTTAGTAAACAGTTCAAGTTAAGAGGAGACATATTGGTAATGTTCAAAAGTATATAGCCCACCCAGAACCAGGACATGACCCAGGACCTAGGTGTTATTATGTTATATTATGTTGTATTAAGAGAGAATTATTAGAATTAAAGAAAGTATGATCAATCGATTCTGCTTTTACTACGGCAAAATAATATTTATGTTTAAGTCAGTATTCTTTACAATTCTTTAACAGATTGATGGATTAATAAACAGGATTATTTCAATGTAATATAATGAAATTTAAACTAAAATGCCTTAATTATGGCCTTAAATTTAAAGCGTAATTAAATAGTTTGAGAATAATTCACACGCACACAACATTTTTAATTTTGAAAATCCAAATATATAACATTGATAGAACAATATTACTACTGTTTTGTTTAATATATTAGTAATTATATTCTATCCCTAAATAATGTAATCATTTTAAAAAAAGTAATGACTCTCAATGCTAATTGGCAACATTCATCTTAACTTAAAATAAAAATAAAATACTTTTAAGAAAACATACTTAGTGCTCAAAATCTAGTTCTAATTATGATCGGCACAGCACACTAAATATTACTTGTAATATGATTATAGTAGGGTAGTAATATTTTCTTTAATAGTTCTATATATTCTAATCTGGAAAATAACTGTCATCTTGTCCAAGCAATTAATTTGTTAAATAAATTTGACTCACTATCACTTTGATGAATATCTATGAATTGATTCATAAACAACATAAATAATTAAAAACTTACCCATTACTTGCACGCGGCAAATAGCGCAAGTATCACATTCAACATCCCAACTCCACATTGCAACAGCATTCCATTTTTTCAATGTGAACATTTTATCGGATTTTGGACCATCGTTATCCCCACGGTCCATACCATCACAGTCTTCACCGGACATAATGTATGCGTTTTAATGTTTATGGTAAATATTTAAGGTAACTATTGAAAATTAAATGCGTACATTTACAATGCTCGACTTGTTTACTATTTTTAAAAACATAATCAGGTGAGATTTTGAAGTGGCAGTGACAGCTTTGACAGACTGACTTTTCTAATTGTTGCGGTAAAAGGAAATAGCCTATACTGATAAAGATTTAATTTAAAGAGTAATCTTCGACGTAATGTTCGTATAAACTCTGAATTACATCCACGCAATTAATGAATGAATAATCATCCCATGAGTTTTTTAATCCGGGGAATATTGGCTTAAAGTTAACAAAAAGAAACTAGATGGCGTTGGTGGGTTAATTCATAACATTAGTGTAACAGCAACCGTAAACGTATTTTACAGATGTACCCTGTGCGTCAGTTGAACTGCATGACATATTGGACTGTTTAGGACTGACTCGGAGGTACAGTACCTAGCGGCCTTGATTGTTGCGCCGAGGGTTATGTGTTAGATTCCCACATCGAGCAAACATTGCGTGATGAACAGTTTGTTTGCTCTTTGTTTGGGTGTTTATTATCTATATACATATGTATATATTTGAACGTATATAAGTATGTTAGTAGTCTCTGGTACCCGTAACACAGGGAATCCTAAATTGGGGCCGGATGACCGTGCTTAATTAAAAATAAAAAGGTTTAAAAAGCGTTAGATCAAATTTGATAAATAAATAGTCTAAATCGCAATACCTTCTTTTTTTTGCGCGTCGTAGGCAGAACGCCAGCCAGATGGTCAGATCTGGTTGGTGGTAGTCTATATCATGCGGTCCATGCCACCCATGATCAAACACTGTGGATGAAAATCACATGTGGTCGCGATCCTCAGCGGTGAGAGAACGATGAAAAAGAAGATGGAAATTAATTCCAATCGATTAATGTCTCATTTCGCTTCATATAATTTTTCATATTACGACACAATGTTATAAGATAACATTAATACAATACTTGGTTTACGATACGATAGCTTTACGATAGTTTGGCCTCAAATTTGAAAACGACCCAGATCGTCTTGTGGAATTTCACCCTGCCTATTTCTCTAACGAAGTAATAAACATAATAAGTGCATTATCTATGACGAAGTAGTAGGTAATGCCTTCCGGTTTCATGAATGGGGCCATTGATTTAGTGATGTGTTTGTACTTCGGTTCCGGTGGTAGATTCTGCGAAGCATAGTTCTTGCTACGGTCAGTGTTAGCACACTCAAGTTGAGCCCCGCGAGCTCACCTACCAAATAACTCAGAACTAATAACATATATAGAATAAAAAATAATACAAAGGCTATTTGTTACAGTAGATTTTATTTATAAAAAAACACGAAAATTGCTTAAAGTCTACGTTTATACTTAATGTATTATATATGGAAACTATATTTTGTATAAAATAAGTACAATAAACCCTGTTATATCTGGTTTTTATAATATGTATATATTATAATATTTAATGTTTTATACTCAATAGGCTCCGCCACGCTTTTTGTACAATCTTATTGTAAATTGGAAATCTTAAACTACACGTGTATGAAACAAAATACGATATTCAAAATGAACGATAACTTATAGATTTGTTTTGTGTTAAAAGTAGGTTGGTACTATTACTATCGGTAGGAAAAAATAACGCTTCTCCAAATTTAATACCCGCAGTTAGAATATTGCGAGATACAAAGAAGTCAGAATAATTGCGAGGCTGGCTCCTAGACTTGATGCTCCACTAAAACACCCCAGGTCTTCAATTTGGACTTGATATCTAATGTTGTATGGGAATCTGCATACCGAAGCATCTAGAATTAAAAAACAGTCCATTAGGAATGACCATTTCTTTATGTGAAATTTGTTAAAAAAGGTGTAAGAGGAAAAAACATATAATTTGAATGAATCTCTTATTAGTCAATACTTACTAGGTACTCAATTAAAAAGTGACATAACTATTATTAATATTAGTAAAATACCCATATAATTTTGGATGTAAATCATACCTGTGCAAATCGCGCTTGTGGCATCAACACCACCAGTTTCTGATTGTACGGAAATGTGTAGTGGTGGACATGATCCTATGGTCCAAAAACTGTCGCAAGCATTCTGCAGCCTTATTTCAATATTTCCGGTGGAAGCCAAATTCTCACAAGTTATTGCGCTTGGATCAAGTCCTACTATTGTTGTGTTGCGTCTGGAAGTCAAAGAATTTTTAAAGGCATCTCGAATAATACCATCCTTTTCCCGTGGCAACAGCGTTTTTAGACTATTTCTAAAGCGATCGTCTACTGGCATTTACTGGTGCAAGAACGAATTTGTGAGCCCGCACGATTTGGTACCACAATTACATTTACAAGTTTAATATTTACTTTTCTTTACGTCACAAAACTTTGTAAACGTAAGCAGAGTCTAGATAGGGTAGAATGGAAGGAATTGGCAAGCACTGTCCGTTGTTTTTTTAATGCTGAGTTTATCGTAATTAACCTGTGAACTGCGTTGTGTATCGTGATCTGTAAACTCTAAATACCAAGACCATTATTATTTTTTTGCCCGGATTCCTGCATTTACCCCAGAAGAGTGTCCAGGAGCGTCATAATATTGTCGGCCGCTCCTTTGAAATTTCTACTTAACTGTGAAGTTTAAGGGTATTACGATGGTCTCTCATAAGCTCTTAAAACCGGGTGGAGCATGAACTTGTTTGTCCATGTTTTGCAATTAAGAAAAAATTATAAAAATCTAAGGAATACTTAACTACGTTCACGGAATAACTGAATTAAAATATACATAGATACGTATGTTTATATGAGTTCTAAATTATATGTACTTAGTCTGGCCATAAATACTGTTACAATTAAAAATAAAAAAATATTACATTTGAATTTGGAATCTGTCGTTTTTATATGATTGCAATGCAATACATTGTACAATATTTTGCGATATTAAAATGGAGTGGGGTGATAAAGAGAACCGAATCGCTGTGATTGCATTACACATTACACAAAGTAGGTATGGAGCCAAATGCAATTTTTAAAACTCTCCATACGCTTGGTATTAGTAAAATGTTTGTGTACCGGGCTATTAATAGGTGCAATGAGATCTCCTCTGTTTGTGACAGAAAAAGATCTGGCCCTCCACGTAGTGTTCGTTCAAAAAAGGTGGTTAAAGCAGTAAGGGAAAGAATTCGAAGAAACCCTGTCCGAAAGCAAAAGATTTTATCTTGGGAGATGAAGATAGCACTAGAACCATGTCGCGTATTTTAAAAGATGACTTAGGATTTGCAGCCCATAAGAGACGTACTGGTCATTTCTTGACTGATAATTTAAAAGAGAATAGGGAGGTAAAATCGAAACAACTACTGAAGCGGTACGCAAAGGGAGGTCATAGAAAAATTTTGTTTACGGATGAGAAAATTTTTACAATTAAGCAACATTTTAACAAACAAAATGACCGTATTTATGCTCAAAGCTCTAAGAAAGCTTCCCATTTAGTCGACAGAGTGCTACGTGGGTACTATCCGACTTCAGTGATTGTTTGGTGGGGTATTAGCTATGAAGGAGTGACGGAGCCATACTTTTGTGAAAAAGGTATCAAAACATCGGCACAAGTGTATCAAGATACCATTCTTGAGAAGGTAATGAAGCCCCTTAACAACATCATGTTCAATAATCAAGAATGGTGTTTCCAGCAAGACTCGGCGCCAGGTCATAAAGCTCGGTCTACGCAGTCTTGGTTGGAAACGAACGTTTCGGACTTCATCAGAGCTGAAGACTGGCCGTCGTCTAGTCCCGATCTTAATCCGCTGGATTATGATTTATGGTCAGTTTTAGAGAGTACGGCTTGCTCTAAACGCCATGATAATTTGGAGTCCCTAAAACAATCCGATTGGCAGAAAAAAAAATCCCATGGAAAGAGTGCGTGGTTCTATTGATAACTGGCCTCAACGTTTAAAGGACTGTATTGCAGCCAATGGAGACCACTTCGAATAAGCTTTTTATACTTTAAATTGTTTTATATTTATGTATTAAACTAACACACTGTAAAAGTAATAAATGTTATTTGCAATAGAATTTTTTTTGTTTTCCTTTGTAACGGTATTTATGGCCAGACTAAGTATATATTGAACGAACACATAATACCTTGGTTGAGCAACAGCTCTTGAATGACACACAACAAGACTTCCAGCCCCACTCGCACTTCGAGAAATTCTGATTCTTCTGTTATCATTGTGTACATAAAAGTAATTGGGACTAACTGTGTAGAAATTAATATAACCAGGTTCCACGAAGTCGTCAAACTGTCTCGTGCCTGACAATTGATCAACAAACTGTGAACCACAAAGAGGATTCACAATTCTTCTTCCAACTGCAATAATAAAATAATGTTTTGTTTAAATCTACTTATTTTTATATTCGTTTCTACATTAGTTGTAATATGAAAAAGCATTTGTTATTAAATTCACAAGACACACACATAAAATTATATTTTAATATTACAAACTACAATTTTATGATACAATTTTAGAATAAAAATAATGAATTGCACGCTAAAAAACAACAGTAACACACAATCCTTACCTGACTGAATTCTTTCCAGGACTGGGCTCATGACTATTGGTACGTTTGTGCCTGTTGTAGCCAAAGATACCGCCCTGATGTCGTTGTGAATATCACGCACCAAATTCCATATGTTATCGAACTGATTCGTAGCAGTCGCAAAAAGTAGCCTCAAATCTAAATTCAACAAAAAAAGATTTATCAGTGATCATGACTGTAGGCCTTTTTTAAATAAAGTAACTAAGTAGTCAAAGGATCTTAGTCGCAATAGTCGTAATTTAGCAGATACGATTACTGCTAACGTAATAATCTTCACGTATTTTCCAATATATGCTTGAATCATAAAAGCCTCTATATTACTATTGAAGTGTTGGTGATGTTAGTTAAGGGCTTGCAATATGCACCCGAGACGTGAGTTCTCAGTCTCAGTTTTTTAAGGGCGAATTTACATTACGAAATTAATGGTATGAAATTAGTTTCGTGACATCAGTTTTACCAACAGTTTCACGTGTAATTTAATATTTTCGTAATGCAAGCATTAATTTCATGAATGCAAATAAGTTTCGTGCCCTACGCGATTTTTTGGTGAAAGTAGTGTCACGCAACTAATTTTGTAGTGTAGACGCGACATGAACTAGTGTCGCGAAAGCGCCTGCGCTTTCATATCAGCGACAAGAGTGTCTCTGGGACCCAAAACACCAACAGTAAAAAAATAAAATTATCTTCACTCATTCGAAAATAGTTTTTATAGCGGTCAGGATCTTCATCTGCTAGCTAATTCAGAGACTGACTTCGTTGCACCTAAATGCCTTCTTGTTAACCATCCTCGACTCTACCATCGTCTTTTTTTTTTTCTTTTCTTGAGTCTTTTTTAAATTTACATTGAATATAGCAAAATATAGCTTTGATGCTAATGGCGCCATGGTTACTGCGATACTGTGGATTTCGCGACACTAATTTTTTTACGAAATTACTTTCGCATATATCGAAACTACTTTCGTGAAACTGAGTCCAACATGCATGACCCTAATTTCGTAATATAAATTTCGCATAATACAGCGGCTGCCCTACCCTTCAAATTAAATCGCATTACTGGTTCACGGCGAAAATAGGCATGGTGGTGGTACCTACCCGTGCGGGCTCACAAAACCCTCTGTCACCAGTAAGAAAGGTATTTACGGTAACTGACTAAAATCAGATAGGACCTAAGCTCATTTCGCTAAATCGTTAATAAAAATAATTACCCGGAACTGTTTCATTAAGAAGTCGGGCTTGTTCAAAAACTATTTCATTGTTCTGTAGATGACCGGTATTGATGAGGTACAACACTACAGTTGAATTTCCTCCTACGTAATTTCTTGCGCTTTCATTACGAAGTTGGTCTTGCATCATTATTCTGATGTTTGTCAGACTAGTTTGCAGATTTACTCCATTGAGCACTGAAATAAAAGTGAAATTAAATATATATTTTTGTAGTCAGTTAATTAACAATTAAAATCGCAATTTTTTCTTTCATACTCACTTGATTGATGTGCCGCTAAAGTGTAATTAGAGTGGAATTCAACTTGCGAGAAAGTTGTGTTGACAACAACACTACCATCAAATGCATTGAGCAGGGTGATGCTCGATCCGAATTTGTCTACTTCTATTGAATCCACTAAATATGCAATGGCCGGATACACTGCTTGGTATGGCCATGATGAGTCAAGAACTATATACAAATTCGTTTTTAATCTGTAATCCAGGCTCGTTGCTACTGAGGTAACACAGCTTAAGTCGTTCAAATTGCTAGCTAAAATAAAATATAAATAACATTAATAAAGAATAATCGTAATTAAACATTAGTATAATTTAAAATCTTACTAGAATATGTTTGGAAATTGGTGACTGCGCTGTTCACTAGTTGCTCGAGGCCACCCATTATAGTTCCTCTAAGTGGCATGTTCGTATCAAGAGCGGCAGCAAAGGCAAAAGTTTCCCCAGCTAAATTTTGATTTGTGATATGCGTTTGACTCAATTCGCGACGGTTACATGCACGAAAAGCTTGACTAAATATCCCATTCTGTAGATAATAAATAATTAATATATTCAGTTATTAAAACAATGCGAACAGATTGATTTTAAGAACGCTGTTTTTTTTATTTACCCGCGGTGTATAATACATGTCCAACAGCTGCGACAGTCTCAAAGAACTAAAAGTTCCTAAAACTGAGGTTATTGCACTGCCGAGAACAAAGCCATCGATGCCTCCTCTGATTTCTGGATCGGTCATTTCTATGTTGACACGGCTGTGAATCATGAAGTGTCTAGGCGCTTGAGTGCTGTTCCAGTTTCCTGCTGTACCGATCGAAATTGATGAACTGCCTCTTTCAGTTCCTTGAATAAGAATTGCCTCGGCCAAATCACCTGAAAAAATATTTAAATAAGGTAACATCGGATGCGAGAAATTTGATGAAATTTATATTTTATTGTTGTCTTCTCACTCACACAACCCCAAATAGAACCCCAAAGATAACTGCAACTTGAACTAAGTATATATGGAAAAGTCGAAAAAGACATTTTGTTATTCCCGTTTCCTGCTCTGAAGCAGTTTAATATATTTTTTAATGTCTATCCATATAATTACTACGATTATAATTGTATCTGACTTTATCTTTTGTTTTTATTTCTTTGTAGGATAAAATGTATTTGCTGGTTGTATGGTATGGACAAAACACCAACATTTTTAAATTAAAATAAATAGTAGGTTTGTAATCTTTAACATATTTTACAATTCCTTTTCTATCTACCTGAGAGTGTTGCTGGATACAGTGAAGTCACAGTTTGTTGGACATTCGGATAATTTAAAACAGATCCTTTTGCAAGTTCAAGAACAGGAACCTGTTGTGGTTGAGCACCTGCCGCAATACCAGCTATGAGGTTTCCCCCTGATACAGCTCCCCATTGGGTGAAAATCACTCCATCTAATAGTGGGCATTGACTTTCTCCGAGTAATTGGCGTTCAGATTTAAGACTACCGTAATTACTAGTATACTCAACGTCACTGTTTGGATCAAAATTCCGCATTTGCCCATTTTTATCATTAGTTTTTCTGAAAAGAAAAGTTGTTTATTAAATTATTATTTATTTCAATAATTGCATTCATTTTTAAATGTTAATGATAATTAATTTAGAATACAAAGAGTCTCGTCTATTTGTACTATTATTTTAATCCTTAACTAATCAAGGGAAAGGAGTGTTTGAGTTTTAATTAATTAAATAATTGTGACAACTCCCGGCTAGGCTATCCGGTGACCTTGCGGAGAGACTGTGTTCATTGGTGTGGATTGGGAGAGACCTATGCCCAGCAGTGGACGACGGTGAGCTGATGATGAATTATGAAAGTTTACACTCACAGTAAGGAAGTATCTAAAATTTCAACGTCATCGCTAATTGATCGTCCTGTTCTTAGCGCACGATACTGTGACAACTGGTTACAATTGCTTTCATCTCCTCTCAGTCTTGCGTCAACGGTTGTCGACAACATGTGATGTAGAGTGCACTGAAAATTGTTTAATAATTATGTGGAATCGTTTATATAAATTGCAAAAGTCGACTTATGCCTAATCCCGGTGCAGCATGAAAAGAGGACACGTTGCACCGATCCCACATGTTTTTTTTATATTTTTTTTGCTATTGCCCTTGTGGTGTGGCCAATACCTGATGGTGAGTGGTTACCATTACCCATAGACCTCAGCAATACCAGGGGCAGAGCCAAGCCGCTGCCTACATTATGTGGTATTTTAGTGATAGTAGAACCTCTGGCGAGTCCGCACGGGTGGGTACCACCGCCCTGCCTATTTCTGCCGTGAAGCAGTAATGCGTTTCGGTTTGAAGGGTGCAGCAGCTTTTGTAACTATACTTGCGGCCTTATAACTTATATCTCAAAGTGGGTGGCGCATTTAAGTTGTAGATGTCTATGGGCTCCAGTAACCACTTAACACCAGGTGGGCTGTGAGCTCGTCCAGCCATCGAAGCAATTAAAAAAAAGAAGTGGGATAAGGGCAAGTAAAAGTAGAAGATTTTTATTAGTCCTAAAATACACATAATAACGCATTAACTCACTGCTTCTATTTAATTTAGTTCAATTTACACAGATTGATGTATCCGATCCTCAATCGGTAATATAATTTTTTCTAAAACAAACCCACCTTGAGCACTGAATTAACAGTTGTATTTCCAAGTGTCTGCAAATTACTAGGTATGAGTCTTGTTAGTAGCAGCCTGTGACGATGAAAGGAGTGGAAGGTTGGTGCAAACGGTATCACATTCGAAGATATGGCTAAATTACCTTCCGGCTGGTGAAATTCTATACCATCTTGGCGGTACCTGCAATTTTAAATTTTCTACTACTATAACAATGTTTATTAAATTTAAATAATTAGTCGTTATTTAGCGTATCTATGGTAATTTAGGTACCACTAAATGAATAAATGATTTCCATACCAAAAAGCAAGAAGGTACAGCAAAAAATGGGACAATCACATAGCGATAAAAGGTGAAATTCTGTGATTAAAAACATACTTTTCAAAATTGGGATACGATCAAACAACAATGTTTTACAGCCGTTATTAAAGGGATGTTGAGTATTATTTCAACCAGCAGACTACAAGCTTGTTAAAATATTTCAACACGAATGTCCAAACAATTACTGTAATCCTCTGAGTTTTAATGTATGAGAGTTTGTTTTTTAAACCACACTTCTAAGCACCTCAACAAAATGTATATTAGAATCCTTATAATCGTCCCAACACTGACGGGCTATATTTTTTTACATATTTTAGAATTCATATATTTAAGTTGTTCTTTTATAATAAACTAATAATAGTCTTAAAAATGAATAATTAAACTATTGCTTGACTGGAGTAGGTACTTACGTGTGAAGAAGTAACGCGGACAGTTGTCTTAAGTCCATGTTCACATCAGGATTATCTTCGATTCTACGAATGATGTCAATGAGAACAGGAATTGTGGTCGGAGGGAGATTGTTTCTGTTTAACAGTATGGGATCAAAATAGCATTCCCGTAGCTCTGGTGCGATACTGGACTGCGCCGTTAGTTGTCCGTGGGTAGTACCCACAACAGCTACCATAAAGAATGGTAGCCAATACATCGTGATGATCTCTGGAAAAAAATAAAAACGAAATTTTAATTAAATTCTTTAATGGTGGTAGGACCTCTTGTGAGTCCGCACGGGTAGGTACCACCACTCCGCCTATTTCTACCGTGAAGCAGTAATGCGTTTCGGTTTGAAGGGTGGGTAGCTGTTGTAACTATACTGAGACCTTAGAACTTATATCTCAAGGTGGGTGGCGCATTTAGGTTGTAGATGTCTATGGGCTCCAATAACCACTTAACACCGGGTGGGCTGTGAGCTTGTCCATCAATAAAAAGCAATAAAAAAAAATAAAAAAAACTTACTTCACGGTTTCAGTGATCGATTTTTGAATAATACAGGGACGGCTTATATGTAGCTACAGTGATATTAATTTTTTAAACATAATATTATCATTGTTATTGTTGAACATTTTTCTCAATGAGTTTCGGCGACCGTGATGGTGACAAGCAATATTGATATTTACTTAAAAACGTTAAATCGCGTTATAATAACCCTTACTAATTGGATATGTACCCGTGAATTCTTGGTATACTATCAAAATGTATCTGTAGCTTTGTAAAGTTTCGTGAATGTAAGGCATTTAATACTAAACATAATTTAAATTAAGAATATAGATTTGTTTAGCACCTCTGAAACAATTCTCTGGCATTCATATTAAATGTTATCTATATCGATGACGAATTACAAAAGGCATTCATGATATTTTATCAATTATGTTACAGGTACCTACTAGTTACAGGGAGCGGCCGAAGTGCCTTCTACACATTTGTGAATTGTTGCCTACTAATTGGTACTATTTACCTTTTTTTATTATTGATTAGATTGTGAACAAGCTCACGCCCCAGCTGGTTTAAGTAGGTACCGGAGCCCGTAGACATCTACAACGTAAATGCCGCCCCACCTACCTTGAGAAAATAGTTCTAAGGTCTCAGTTTTAACAGTTTTTGCTTTAGGACCTAATATTTAGTCGGGGTTTTTATCTTCAATATCCTCTTTATATGAGATAAACCATGAAAGAATATAAATAAATACATTGTATATTTTATAGCGTTCAGTACAAACACATTTCAATAATTTATATGCTAGTTTATAAACATATGACCAATAATAGAATGTTGCAATGTCGTTGATTAAAAAGAATAAAGTAATCGTTATCGAGTTAGAATTGGAACATTGGTTTATGTGTATTTGCATGCTCTAGTTTTGATAAGGGCTCAAAAGATACAATTCTAACTATGAACGTAGACAATTTAGTTAAGTTAAACACCATCGAAATGTTATTGAAAGAGCACAGCGAATTAAAAATCTGAAATGCAGATTTTTTTTAATTTTTTATTATATCCGTCTTTGTCGAAGATTACCGAACGTCGACCATATCTACTAACCGAGAACCCAGTGACTAATTTTTTTTTAAGTAGGTACTATTAAGAAAATCTTAATTTTAAGATTACTAAATGCAAGCGAGAAAAGAATACGCTGATCATTGATTAAATGTCTTGATACAATGTACTTAACATTGTATTTGCTTAAATTATGTCTGGTTAATTCACGCACTTGTTTGTTGACCTTGATCCACTTCGGTAATTGGGCTACATGTGACTTTTGTACAAAACGTAAACGGCATACCGGCTTGAGCTCCTTTTCGTTTGAAACTCAACAATACTAACAAATCAACTTCTAAGCTTTCGCAATGCAAGGATAATACAACAATACCTACTACGAATGAAATTGGACTTACATTCGAGAAAACTCCGCACTTAAACCTCTTTAAAACAGTACACTAAACACGTTTATCATTTACGAACGTAAAATGAAAACACAAATTTTCTCCTCCGTTATTTGTTTATGAATAAAAAACTCGCAACTCTTGTAAGGGCCTCATTCGGTCCGGACGCGCCCAACACATAGCCAACTTGTAAAATAAAGGGTGCCAGTTATATCTACGATAAGATAATGAAAGCAGGTCTAGATAAATTTGTAACGAATGATAGCCATACGCGCTAGAGCCGTCCGTATCTGTTTTTGCTGGCGATTACAATGATAACGACTGATTAACGTGAAAACTGTGCTGAGACATTCGAAATAAATGCGGATTTATGACAATGCACCAAGGATTCCGTATTAACGTTATAATTTCACTGGTTGTAGGACCTCTGATGAGACCGCATGGGTAGGTACCACCACCCCGCCTATTTCGGCCGTGAAGCAGTAATGCGTTTCGGCTTGAAGGGTGGGACTTAACACCAGATGGGCTGTGTGCCCGTCCACCCAAACAAGCCAAAAAAAAAAAAAACTTTTAATTGTAACTTGACCCGGAATAGTACTTTTCTTTATGAATGGTACCCTGTTTTTTTATTCGTGCATCTATTAAAGTGTATGCATAATTTGATCAGGTTCGATTGCGTTGTAACGACGTAAGAACGTCACAAACTCTTAAACTAACCAACAAACACATCCGCTTCATCTTACAAAACGTGATATTGTAATATTGTAATAAAAAAATTGTGTTATTGTAATAAAAAAAATTAATTTTTAAAATAAAAAAAAACGTGATAAATGTGATGTACCTACGTGATGAACAATAACTTCTAATCAATAAAAAAAAAATGAGTTAAAAAACAAACAAGCTGAACAATTGTGATTAAGTTAAAATTGTTGTCGCTCTGCTAGTTTCTTTGAACGTTATTGAAAATGTGCACTTTACATTTCTCATACCTGTGCACCGGACATTTTAATTTTTTTTTTTTTATGACGTTTTATATTTTAACTTTCAATTGTTTTTAATTTAGATCCGTGAGTTCTTCATCTAGGTATTTAAGACACAAAAGTCGGTCGCCAAACAACTTGAGTTTTCTCTCGATGAGTTGTCGCACTTTTACAGAGGTACAGACAGCTCTTGAAGCTCTGTCTACTGAAAAAAAATCCTTCAACGTTTATAATTAATTACCTATGTTTTCTAAACTGTCAATTGTCCTTGTAATGCGACCACTAAATCATTTTTGAACCATACGGTGGACTACTAGAGGTCTAGTCCACTTTTTATTTAATGCCTTCTGTGTGAATACGCAGTAGATAAAAATCGACTTTCCAATTAATTATGTTAATTAGAATCAGAGAGATGTTTCTTATTTTTACCATAATAGAAGAATTGTTAAAACAGACTTTTTAGACATATATGTATTAATTTACGATCCTGTATGTCTAAAATCGATTCAGATTTATAAAAAATACCGACGAGGATGGGATTCGAACCCACGCGTGCAGAGCACATTGGATTAGCAGTCCAACGCCTTAACCACTCGGCCACCTCGTCATGTCGTGGTAGTGTATAAATAGCTAAATAGTACTTATGTGTTCGTATAGACAAATTTAACTTTAAACTTAGTAATAATATGCATATATATAATGCTAAAAATTTAATTAAAGCTCACATAATATATTAATAAAATTATGATCTTCGTTTTGAAAGGTCATTGATAACAGCGCCATCTAGTTTACTACTTTAAAACTAATTCGGTTTTTGGTTCAGAAATGGTGAATAAGGGTTTTGACAATTTTTAAACATACTTACTGTATTGTTAAAAGCTTAATCTACGGTGTTGAGTGAAACTTTGATTTATCAAAATGCTTAAAACGAAGTAATGCGATTGATGCCCCCTCTGTAAGTAGCTGTTTGAACTAATATTCATTGATTTGTGGAAATTTTATTAGACACCATAAAACATTAGCCCTATTTTCTAAAGCTTATCCATACTAATCATAGATGGCGTTATACACAAAATACTTTTGTGTTGCCTTTTATTGAAACATGAAACGCTATAATGTCGAAATTATCTACTACCTCCTAACTATTTATATTCCTAATTAAATCAATAAGAGTGAACTTTTGAAAGATACTTAAAAAATAAAAGATCAAATGTTTTAGTGATTTGTTTTCGTGCATACAAATGCCTACTCGTAGGGGAATGACATCGGGATGAGCGACCTCCAGGGTCAAACGGTGACTCGAGTCGAGAGGGATGCGTTGCTAGGCAACCTGAGCCGACCCGTCGCCGACCTCCCTCTCCATTCATGAACGGCAAACTTCTAAAATAACTACAGACTGGAATCAATCTAATCTAACATTTTTAGATAATTGTAAGTGCTTACTGTATAAACAAAGATGGCGTATTGTACAAAGCCATAAAATTAACCTGCTACATTATTTTGAGGTTATGAACAAAGAAACAAATGAACCAAGAGATAAAAAACAGGGAGGTAGGTTTAGGCCGATTCAAATAAAAGGGTTATTCAATTTTATTGTCGTTGCTTTATTAATCTTAGATTTTCCTAGTTCTTTCTTCCAAAATTAAACATTTACATTAACAATTAACGTTATTCAGGTACCTAAATAATGTTAATTAAACTGATATTATACTGTAATTTTCAAGATTAACAGGATTTCGATATGGGTCCGGTAAGTTTCCAAATATTATCCCGAAATTATATCTTCTGCAATAATAATAGGTATGTTCGCGAACAAAACCTAGCTGACGTCTGGCTTGATGTGACGCCGGTCGAAATAGTGCGTTAGACTAGCTGTAGGCCAGTCTGTAGTCTAGACGGCTCGTTTCGACTAGATACCGGTATCACTTTGAATAAGCTCACACCAAGAGCTCCGATCTCGCTCCTTTTCTTCTTCCTACCTAAGCTGAGAGCCTTGAGAGGCTATTTCAGCGTAACCTTAACTAGTAGGTGAGCTCACGGGGCTCAAACCTGACGACGTTGCTAACACGAACCCTAACAAGAGCCGTGCTTCACAGAATCTACCACCGGATCGGAAACGCGACCCACTGAGAAAATCCGGCGAGAAACTGAGTGGGCTGTGTCTATGGATCTTCTCAGTGGGTCGCGTTTTCGATCCGGTGGTAGATTCTGCGAAGCACGGCTAGGGCCAGTGCTAGCAACACTCCGGTTTGAACCCCGTGAGGTCACCTACATGTTAGGGCGAAGCTGAAATATTGTACTGGTGGTAGGAGCACTTGTGAGTCCGCGCGGGTAAGTACCACCACCCTGCCTATTTCTGCCGTGAAGCAGTAATGCGTTTCGGTTTGAAGGGTGGGGCTGCCGTTTTAACTATACTGAGACCTTACAACTTATATCTCAAGGTGGGTGGCGCATTTACGTTGTAGATGTCTATGGGCTCCAGTAACCACTTAACATCAGGTGGGCTGTGAGCTCGTCCACCCATCTAAGCAATAAAATAAAAAAAAATAGCCTCTCAAGGCTATCAATCAGCATTGGTAGGAAAAAAAAACAATAGCTTGCATCACTCTCCCCTAAATGTGTTTCAAAATTCCCCAGCGGTAGGCAGATGTTTTACTATACTACTTACATTATCGACATTAACAAGCGACGATGATGGCTTACCATCAAATGGGATATCTACTTTTGACAGTAATAGATACGAACAAAGAAAAAATCCTAATAGCAAACATTTTATCGTCTGTAATAGACCCACTAGTCGGTTTCCTTGGGAATTAAGCGAACTATTGATGCTGTATGATAAAATATATAAACTCATTAATTCACATCGCAATTCAGGAGTAAATATATGATTTGTGAACATCAAGGAAATTCCTTTCTAACACCAAACTGATACAAGACAGCATTTGAGTCGTCTATTATCAAAGGTGGCAATCTGTGCATTTGGACAAAATATTTTTATTGATATGTCAATACAGATTGATTTGAATATAATCGTCTCCTTCAAAGAATACGGTTCAAAACCTTCACTAAATAAAGGTTAATACTTAACCTGTTATTTATCTAAAATTTCGTTCCGAAGAGTTTTGTGACTGCCAATGGAATACAAAGTCAATAATTCGTTTTTCTGATTTACCAATCATTGTCCAAAAGTCAGATTGCCGGCTTTGATAATAGTCGACTCATTTAAGTCCTGGCTCTTTCCGTATACATATATCATTTTGTAGGACTAGGAACGACATCCCTAATGTGTCTACTAAAATATCGACTTCGCTAATGAAGTGAAATGATAACGTTTATAAAGTAGAAAGTATTAAATTGCCAGCCTTATTTTTCATGACAGAGCACATCGCCTTTGATTATTTACTCCAGATGTTCAGGAAACGGTGAATCTCGAGCACTGACTGCACTTACGGGTAAATTAAATATCCTTCAGACCAGATGGCAAAATTTATTTACTTCAGTTGCTTAAGGAATTTCTGAAAACTGATGTTTTAGTTTAGATGAATCTATTCTCTGATCGACAACGTAATGATTTCAAAGTTTTTTTTTTTTATTTAACAAAACAATTATCTTTGAAAAATAATTTGTTTAATTTCAGTCGATAATTTTCACTCAAGATTCACAAGAGATATTGTACCTAAACTTTACCATACCATTGCGAAGTTGATCAGACCACATTGGGTATCTTATTACAATTTATTTACTGGTTTATATTTGCAAATATAGTACGCATAAAAATAGATAGTTTATTGTATAACCGATTACAATTATTTCTGCAAGATCAAGAGGTTTATGGTACTTGACAAGTGAAACCGCCACTGAACTCTACTAGCGTGCATTAATTAGGAAATAGCCAAACAATGGAAATTAGAAAACATTTAAAAAATATTGAAACTGGGTTTTATTTGAAAACCTCTGCAAAATCTATTTGAATAAAAAAAACATTTGACATTAACGTATTATGTACTTTAAGATCTAACCAGGTTGGGCTCATGGGCTAACCTATGGCTTTGTAAATTCAGAATATTGATCACAATATTACAAATTCATATTAAATAAATATACGTGATGCCAAAGTACGACCGTGTCTGGGTGAAATCATAAAAATGCTAGTTTTGAAGTCGCGAATGCCCGGATTTGCAGGCAAGACGTCGCAGGTCTACAAACATCGATGAATTTCAGAGGATTAAGGCTGCCCTCTTTCGCTTTCGTTTATGCCATATTATTATTATTATTATTTTGAAAATTATTAAACCATCATTGACTTTCGGCCACGGAGCAGTCTTCTGTGCCGAGTAGAACGTTATTGTGAAACTAATCTAAAATCTCAATTCTCAGTTTCTTCTCGAATCTGATAGAAATTAAAATCTTTTTTTATGGAAATTTCTTAAACTAACAAGACCTAGACATGATTTGAATTATTTTTATATTATAGTTTTATTTTAAAATTAATTTGGCAATTAGGTGTCAGATAAATCAAAACATTTTTTTATTGCTCAGATGGGTGGACGAACTCACAGCCCACCTGGTGTTAAGTGGTTACTGGAGCCCACAGACATCTACAACGTAAATGCGCCACCCTCCTTCAGATATAAGTTCTAAGGTCTCAAGTATAGTTACAACGGCTGCCCCACCCTCCAAGCCGAAACGCATTACTGCTTCACGGCAGAAATAGGCAGGGCGGTGGTACCTACCCGCGCGGACTCACAATAGGTCACCTGTAATTACGCAAATTATATTTGGTACGTATTTCATTAGAAAAATTGGTACCCGCCTAAGATTCGAACACCGGTGCATTGCTTAAAACGAATGCACCGGACGTCTTATCTTTTAGGCCACGACGACTTCAATTTCTATTTCCGATGCTATTTTCCGATGAAGCTATTTTACAATAAATAAATTTCATAAAATAACCTTGTGAGCTATTAAGTTGTAAGTTATCATAGAACATCTACTTAACACGCTACTCATTTATACTGACCAACGACTTATTATTAATCCACCCTTAGGTATAATCATGTTAATAATTCAGGAAGCCATCCCTTCTATAGCATATAATATATCAACCTACGACTTTTGTTGCGAGTGATATATCGTGGGACTACGGGCTTCATCGATTTTATTATACAGCAAACCATTCTTCGATAGCAAAAGGAACCTTTTATAAAATATTTCTAAAGTACACCGCGACTCTGTAACGTGGTCTGCTTGAAGGATTATCCACTTTCCGAGATAGATTTTCCCCTCACCTCTTTACGCGACACAAAATGAATTTCATTTTCCGGAATAGCGGATTTTATTTCCTTTTTTAATTTAGTACTCATGGTATTAGCAGTGTTGTTGAAGAATACTGTGCGGTGATTTTAAATTGAAGCCTACAAAATCAAAGGCAGTTAAACGCCTTAATGTCGTAAAATGGATTAACAATGGCGCTATCTTGTTTAGTTAGTTGGACACGCTTTAGTGTTTTCATGTTATAACAAATGCAGCTAAATCTCTAACAAATTCAGTTCAAAAAATTTATTTTTACTCTGTACTAAGTACTAATAAACGAAGTTTTATCATTTAAAATTCAGATTATTAGTAATATTCTCATTCTTTATAAAACTGCTTTAAACTAAAGAATGTCGTAACTATCCGAACAGTTATTTCAGCTTCTCAAACCGGGAGTGTTGCTAACACTGGCCCTAGCAAGAGCAGTACTTCAATGCATCAGGAGGATCCGTAATGACGTGTTTAGGGCCGATTTTTGTAGTTTACCTGAATATTTGACAGACTTGGATATAGCTGCCTTTGATTTTATAGGCCTCAATTATTGAATCGTTCGCTTTTCGCACTAGTATGTCTGCCATCGTCGTTCATGACTACGAAACGTATTCAGAACGTAAGAAATAATATAAGGGCAATAAAAAACTCGAAACTAAAGCGTGAAAATAATTCTATGTATTAACAACTGGCGAAAACCGAAAAAAATACACAAATATTCCTATAAACACACATATACACATATATATAACTAGTCTGGTCATGATTACTGTTACGTAAAAACTTTTTTTGTTTAATTTTTTATTATATATTTTGAACACGTATATTATTTTAAAAACTTCTTTCGATTTTGCTCCATTTCACATAATTTTTGTGTTCATTATCAAATTGTAATATGGAATGGGGTGTTAAATAAAATAGGATTGCAGTGATCGCCTTGCACAAAGTACGTATGGTCGGTCATATTCTAGAAACATCAAAAGCATGATATCAGCCATATGTTCGTATATCGCATTATCAACAGATACAACAACACTTCGTCTGTCGAAGACCAGAAAAGATTGGGGTGGCCGCGTGCTGTTATAATTACAATGCTGTTAAAGCCAGAATTCGTAGAAAACCCATTAGGAAGAAAAAAATCTTATCGCGAGAATTGAAGATTCCCGCTAGGACTCTGTCGCGTATTATAAAACAAAACCTGAAGCTCGGTGCTTATCGTCGATATACAGGACATGCCCTAAATAAATCTTTACAGAAACAGTTCCGTTTTTACTGAAGTACAAATTTAACACGGGTGAATCCACGGGACACAACTAGTGTAACTATAAAATGTGTAAGAATTTCTTTGAATTTTATGTCAGACTTTTTGTTTATTATAACGCTTAATATTAATATTTTATGATAACATCATTAGTGATACAGTAAGTTAATTCGTATTATCAATTTGCGTTAGTGCATCTTCATTATTAATTTAAATGAAATTAATTTCGCTGCTGCGAATGCTATTCAAAACGATTAGTTACTTTATAGGTACATACTACTAGTATTCTGGGTGTGTACCAAAAATGAAATTACATCGCCTGAAATAAAGAATTTCGTAGGCTAAAAAACTTGATATGATTAAAACACATGTGCTAAATATATTCATGATTATAGATTCTCGACGGGCCCTTTTACGGTTCACTTCCATTCATATAGAAAACTCGACCCAATTTTGTATTCACTGAAGGCAGCACTATAAAGCCTGCACGGCACCAGGCGGCTATTGAAACTAGGAACAGGCAAATTGTATGTAGCGAGGGCGGAAATGTGCAGTGAAGCGTGCTGGCTAGCCGACACGCCGACAGCAGCCCGCGCGACCACAGACTAAGTTATTGATGTCAGTCTTACAACACAAAAACACTTTGTAAGCTGAACGATGCCGTGGTTCGACTATGTTATTCGGAAATTATGTTTTGTCGAAATATTACCGTAATCCTTTGTAATGTAAATTTTTCGTAAATCCTTAAAATCATCATTTGTGGATGATGTCTTTGTCCTTTATTTGGTGGGAGAGCATTATCAATATTCGGTTCGAAAGTTAGATTCTTAAGAGTATAAAATTGTAATTAGAGTGGAGAGAGAGAGTTGGATAGCGCTGATGGTACTGGAACATTAATTCCCAATATACTTTCGACTGCATAATATGTGCTAGTATAGTAAGTCCTCACCAACACTACGCTGCCTATTTATGCCGCGTAGAAGTCATGTGTTCCGATTTGTAGGGTTGGGATAGCAATTAGGTATACAGTTGAAATTAAAGCTCAGGTCTTAAGATCTGTGGCAATATTCACCTGTGTGATGTCCCTGGATTCAGATTGATACCAAGTGAGTTCGATCTCCCGTTAAGCAGGTAAAATATAGAGTCTAAGTGTACATTAAATCAATTACAATACAGGTCTCATCAACCCATTAGTTCGAAGGCGATTGCAAAGAGTTAGTTTGGAACACGGTTATGAACATTCTCGGATACTGATAAAGCATGGTTCATCCTCATACTCGCAGATGATAATCCAAAACTGCTCCTTCTACGACGCAGTATTTCTTTCTTCCAGTGCTCAGATGTCCACTGCTGGACATAGGCGTCCCCTACTCTACGACACAATATTAAAATTAAATTCTACCACCTTTCTAATACCTCACCTGAGAATTGCAAAATTTAACACCGCATCTATTCTAATAGGAGCATCCTTTATCAAGACTTATTGTGGTCATCGAAAGCTACTCAACTTTCCCAACATAATAACGTAGACAAATTTCGAAGGAAATTTTATTAATTTTAGAACATTTTTCATTATTTTAAAGCTAATAATAGAAACCTGCCAAAAAAGAATACCCTCTGATTTCTTGTTACACGATATGAAAATATCGCCTGTACATTAGTAGCTCCCTCAAAATTACCCTAACTCAATATTCCTTATCTCCTTTCGGTTAAGACGCCTTAATTAATTGCAGTTGTACCAGAACTTACCCAATTACGTGACCCAGACAGCTTATTTCCGCGTGAACTCGTGCATATCTACCACTTTCTCGCCAATTACTACAGTACTTGCTTTGAGTTAGCCCTTGCTCATTCCCTTTCGTCCATCTCGAGATAGCACAGTCCTTTGTGGAGTTTATACGAACAAGACACGAACTGGCAACAATTTAAAGATTTTCTCAGGAAGCGACAGTGTCGCATCTAGTTCGAAAGTAATTTTACCAGTTTTATCATCGTAAATACATTTTTTTTCCACCTATGCTAGTAACCTCAAGGGGTTGTCATAGCTTCACCGGACGTGTAGGCGAGCACACAGGGCTCAGCTGAATCTACCACCGGACCGGAATAGCGACCCACTAAGAAGATCTGGCGAGAAACTCAGTGGACTTTGTCTGTGAATTCATTTTCGACAAACTCTTTATCGCATTCGACGGATTCGACGAGAACGGTTACCTATGCTGGGAATGTCTAAAAACATCAATAATGGATCGGGAGGATCCGAAGTGGCGTGTTTTGGGCGATTGCGACTGTTCACCTTTTGGTCCTCAGGATCGGGTGTATAGTTACCGGCGGCTGTGGTAAGCTTTTCTGCAAAAAAGGGATTTAATGGCGTGATTTTGTGAGTGCGGGCCGCGTGAATAAATACTACATTTAGTCATGACCGGACGTATGCAGGTTTTGTTGAGAGTCACCTTATTACGAAATGACAATTTACTTCGCCTGGAGATCATCGGATCGATACATTCAAATAGCGTTATAACGTTGATAAAAATTTAAGTGAAAAATAAATTTCATTTCAAAATAAATGTATTCGTAATATTTATATCAATTTCCGATTAAGGTTCTCGGTAAAACAATTACTTTTTAATTTACAATACGTTCGTATGTCGTTGCCGAAAATACCAATTTACAGTTAACAGGCACTTTACGTAGATTTCGCTTAGATAACCTTGTTTAAAGAAGAGTTCTCCATATACGTTCGTTTTCCAATAGCTCGGAAACGCTTTGATATTTGCACCGAGAACATCCGCTTGTTGCACGAACCCTGAGATCACAAAGGATCGAACTCAAGCATTTTCTGAATTATTTCCTGGAACAAGACTTTTCGATTTATTACTTTACGGTGCTGCTGACTTTCATTAAAATTAAAAAAGCACACACATTAGTTCAGATAAAACTGATTAGCTTATTTTTACTATTAAATAGGAAGTGTACCAACCACCCTGTTAGGGGCACTATTTCTACCAATACGTCCCTGTCATCTGTCTATAGTAGCACTATCATCACCTGTTTGTTCTCTTATACCAACACCCGTCAAGTACCTCTGTACGAATGTTTTATATGAATTGGTATTGATGATTTTAATGAATGAAATTAAATTAGAATTTTGTAGCTTTTTTGTTGCATCATTTATAAACTGAAACTTTGTGCAGTTTTTCTTTTTACTTCAGAGACAAAAAAATTGTTTTCAAATTCAAGTTGTAATGTAGACTCTAGCAATAGTCTCGGCATGTCGTAGTACGGTTTCAATAACATAATTTAAACTCATGTTATAGAATGGATAAGCACGCTAAAAGATTATTAAGCATTCCGCAATCTAATTAAGCCGCTAAAACGAAAGGAAGAACTCAAATGAAAATAAAGGAATTAAACAGATCAGAGGCTTAATCGGTAAGACGCCTTTTCTTATTGTAGTCTCGTTCAACAATTAATTTTGCTTAAAGGAAATGAGTTTCCACATTCAACGTTATTTCCACGTTAACTTGAGGCACAAAGAGGAAATTCATTAAGCTCTACTTATAGTCGGAGGTGAAACTTTTCATGCTGTGTAGTTGAAAGGTCGTGCTGTCAAGTTTGTTAACACGAAAATTTATTCTTACCTTCGGGAACCTTTTGTTTGATTGCCGTTGCCGGATTAATATTGCTCATTGGCCTCCTGGTGTAAAGTGGTGTTTTTGAAAAAATGAAGTTGAATACATAATAGTTTTGGAATAAATGCTGTCCTGTAAAGAGCTTCGGGGCAGCTATACGCGATGAGGTTGTAACAACTTTCACGGACTCACAGTAAGTCCCGTCGCCATTGAAAATACTCCTGAATGTTCCTTTGAGCCGAATTCAAAGGTTCTAAATACAAAACCAAAAAAGGTGTTCAATACATTGCAAACTTCCACAACGACCAACGCCGAATTACTTTCCGTCAAAATAAACTATCCCCGTAAAATTTTCATGCAGTCACGTTTCGCGTTTATGAGCAATAAAACCTTTTTAGAGCGGTCAAGGTTCTTCAAATATAAGCTTTTCGGATAAAATCGGGAACGTGGAACTCTGATTTCATTGTATAATCAATTTCTTTCGCATATAGGTTGATGTATCGAATTACCGAACATATTTCGGCGTCTCGCTCAATATTGAATTCGGATCGAATATTTCTGCGTGAAACGTATTTAAGCACATATCAAATCATTTTTTCCCCAATACTCCTGAATTCTTTTTTCTTCCGTGACCACTAAATTTGTAAAGTATTCGAAACGTCAGAGATTTTAAAACGGAAATTATAAACACTACTCGTAAATGAAACCGTAAAAGTTATTTTAATTATTTTAACATTGAATTAAAGACTTTTATTTCACGATGCTGCACCATCATCAACTGTCAATGTGTTAGTGTAATTATTTTAAAGCTTGAATAGTGGGATAACTGTTTTACTATAACCTTGAAAACCTCTTACCTTAAGCTGTATTCACATTGTATTTTTGAGCTCCGGTTGGATCGGTGAGCACGTTCAAAAATATATACATAGTCAGGTCATAAATTCTGTCACATGTTTAATGTAAAATAATTGAAACAAGTTTATTCATTATGTAACCATTAATATACCAAAATGAACTTAACAAAACATAGATTGTTATGACACTGAAGTATATTCAAAATAACCTCCGTGATTTTGAATACAGGCCTTCAATCTGCGCGGCCAGTCGTCTATCGCAGCACGAACGTCAATATCGGCGGCTGCCTTAATCAAGGATGTCTTGAGTGACTCCAAATTGGGATGAGGCTTTGAGCACGCCTTTTCCTCCAAGTGTTGCCATATCTTGTAATCTAACGGATTCAAATCTGGACTGGAGGAGTGCCAGTCTTCGTGCCGGATGAAGTCGATTTCACGCGCCGCCAGCCAGTCTTGTGTGCTCTTCGCTCTTTGAGCTGGCGCCGAATCTTGTTGGAATACCCAGTGCCTGTTATTGAACATGGTATGAGAAACAGGTTCCACAAGGTTCGTCAGGACTGTATTTTGATACACAACTGCATTCGTTTTTACACCTTTCTCACAAAAATGTACCTCTGTTAAGCCCCAATAAGAAACTCCCAACCATACCATGAGCGAGGATGGAAAATGACCTCGTTGGACACGCGGAATAAGGTTGCTCGCTTCTTCACTACTGTGTGCGTACACCTTATCATTTTGTTTGTTGTAGCTCTTTTCTACGGTAAAAATTTTTTCATCCGAAAAAAGAATTTCCCGATATTTTTTTCCTGCGTACCGCTTCAACAAAGCGCGGCATCTCGTCAGTCTCAGGTCCATTAGACGAGCATTCAAACGATGTCCTGTTTTTCTTCGATATGCCCGAAGCCCTAAGTCTTCATTTAACACCCTTTTCACCGTGGTTCTGCTTAACCCCATCTGAAGGGCCAACAGTTTCTGCTTACGTTTGGGATTTCTTTGAATTCGCGCCTTCACAGCTTTTATCACTGCTGGAGTCCTAACAGACCGAGGGCGACCACTTCTTGACCTGTCATCTACACTAGAGTCTTCATTGTATCGTTTGATGGTACGATAAACGAATCTTTTGGTTGTATTCAAATTTTACAGTATGTTAAAAATTTGAATTGGCGCGTAACCGCAACGATGCAACGCAATAACTGCAACGATGCAACGCAATAACTGCAACACGGTCTTCTTTAAGCGTCCACTCCATATTTAAAAATGAGTGAAATTCTAAATGTATACTATTTTTATTTTCATGAACAACTCGAAATTCGAATTCAATAAACTTTTTTGTGGCCAGCATTCTAAAAGAAAAGTTTTTACTGTGTGACAATACTTATGACCTGACTCGGTAACAACTAAAAGGTTACTTTCTACAACGCGCCTTTAATTAACCATTTTGGTAACAAAGAAAAGTTAACAAAGTCAATAGCGGTCATGACTTTTCAATAAAAGCCGAATTCGGATTACAAGTAGAGATTCTCAATCCTAGTCCCATTTAATAATACTACTGGTGGTAGGACCTCATGTGAGTCCGCACGGGTAGGTACCACCGCCCCGCCTATTTCTGCCGTGAAGCAGTAATGCGTTTCGGTTTGAAGGGTGGGGCAGCCGTTGTGACTATACTGAGACCTAGAACTATATCTCAAGGTGTGTGGCGCATTTTACGTTGTAGATGTCTATGGGTTCCAGTAACCACTTAACAGCAGGTGGGCTGTGAGCTCGTCCACACATCTAGGCAATAAAAAAATAAAAAGAAAAAAAATAGTGGCCCCCCAGTAAAAGTAATTGTGGTCCAAATTCGACCATAACTAATGGAAATTATATGTTTTTACACTATTGTTTTTTTTTTTTTATATGATTGATGGATTACTGGGGGCCCGAAGGCCTTTCCAGTTTCACCAGGACAGGTGGGCGAGCAAAGGCTCAGCCAGGAGGGGTGGGATTTGCTAACAGCTAGCCGAGCGCCTCCGAAGGAGACCTAACAACTCAAGAGTAGCTGCTTCGCGAATTAATCTACTACCGGATCGGAATCGCGACCCGCTGAGAAGATCCGGCGAGAAACTCAGCGAGCTGATTCATGGGTTAGGTTGCACGGCGAACTCTTTGTCGAGTTCGACGAGTACGGTTACCGAGGTCCCTAAGCCTGCTCCTAGTGTTAGAGCTGAAGGCGTCTAATGCAAAGGTTATTGGATCTGATGGATCCGTAAGGACGTGTCTAGGGCGTCGACGGTGACTGGCTCCTGCGTGATCAGGATTCGGGGAGTAGTCAGCGGCGGCAACGATAAGGCGATTATCATGACGCATAGCCTTATCGAAGTACCGTTCCGACGCTGACTTCATGTATTTCTGGATAGATTCGAGGCCCAGGTCGTCGTGTAGGTCAACGTTCCTCACGAACCACGGAGCTCCGACGGCTAACCTGCAAAAGCGGGATTGTAGAGATTGGAGGGTGTCTATGTGTGTGCGGGCCGCGTGAGCGAACACCACACTCGCGTAAGTCATGACGGGCCTTATGCAAGTTTTGTAAAGTGTCACCTTGTTCCGAAGGGACATTTTACTCCGCTTACAGATCATGGGGTAGAGTCTACCGAGAATAAACGCGGCACGGTCACGGACTGATTTTATATGCGGGCGGAATGTCATCGATGCATCCAGGGTAACGCCCAGGTACTTGACCTTCCTGGCCCAGGGTATGGGTTGTCTAAAGAGAGTAATCGGGGGTGTACACTATTGTGATTCTGTTGTCAAAGACCTATATAATCTATAAGATTATACATATTATATACTTCTTTAATCACAGATTTCGCCAAGACTACACTTTAGACAAATATTAATAAAGACAACCAATATTTAATCTATTCTCAATTTGACCACAGACTATAAGCAATAAGAAAAGTTTGATAATAAACAAATAGTATGCACGCATGTGTGTGTCAAATACATGGTAGTGTGTGTAATGTGGTTTTTTATTGACTTAATGTATTTTTATGCATAATTAAAAAAAATTACATTCTGCACTCCTTCTCTATATTCTGTATAAGTGTGGGAAATTTCATACTCCTGCGTCCGCGCAATTTTCGTAAAAAGGGGTACAAAGTTTTTGCTTCTCGTATAATATATAGATACTCGATGATGTACACAAGGAACACAATCACCCATCATAATTACCGAAGTAATGAGCCATTTATTACCTGTTTTAACTTTCACAGAAACACGCTTTTGTTTTAAATAATCATCTTTTTTAATGCATTCAAAGTTTACGCATATTAACGTAACAAATGATCATTTAAAATAATTCGATCACAATATCTTAAGGCGTCATGTGTTGTGAGTTCAATGCACACATTCAATGTCTATAGTCGATATTGTTAGTGAGGGCAATCAACCCCCAGGTTGGATAACCCCGCGACATTGGTCCTGGGTGTGTCGACCTGGCCGCCGGGGACTTTGGCCTTTCTTCACTGAGAACCTGAAAATGAATTCTCAAATAAGCCGTTTCAAACTCTTCAAAGGCAAACTCAAAATTCTGCACATCAATTTATTCGACTTTTTTTCATTTAACTTGAAAAACACTATTGTGATTGAATGAAAGTATGATTAAAATAGAGATTAATGGAAGGATTCATAGAATATTATAATCTACATCTTCTATCTTTTATATATATAAAAATGAATTGCTGTTCGTTAGTCTCGCTAAAACTTGAGAACGGCAGGACCGATTTGGCTAATTTTGGTCTTGAATTATTTGTGGAAGTCCAGAGAAGGTTTAAAAGGTAGATAAATATGAAAATGCTCGGAATTAAATAAAAATAACAATTTTGTTTTTCCTTTGACGTGTCCCCCGTCGGGCGGATTCCTTTTGTTTGTTTTAATTTTATTTTATACAAAAGCTTTATTTATCGATTGAGGCACTACAAAGTATGCCCGGCCAGCTAGTCTGTTATAAATATGTACATGTCATTTAAATTGCTCCGATAAACAGATACAATATGGAAGGGGCTGCCGACATAGGTTATGTGCTATGCTTTACGATTGATTGAAGGATTGAATCGTATTTTATACTTCATTTAATTTGACAAATTTTATATTCTAGATGACAACTACTATTTCCCTTTGATCAAATCGGATTCATTGACTTACTTGATTACTGGAGATACGGTTGACCCACCGTTAAGGTGCCCAGCTAATTTCTGACACGAAACAATCATCCGCTTTGCGTTAAAGCTTAGGATAAACAGTATTACACTACAATAATCATTAAAATCAAATCCATTCAGGGCCAATCCTTCACATATCAGGGCCATTACTGGGCTTGTAATATCTATGCCAATATATATTTTAACACATGTACGACGCAGGATGTCGTATTACACCGCTGATAGTTATGTAGTGTAGTAATGAAATCGGCACTAAGTCTCAAAGTTATGGGAAAGCCGCAGACAGTCTACAGAGGGACGAAACGTAATATGTACCTACGTGTAGTTTCATTTCAGGAACCCACACAAATGCAGTTGGGAACAAGTTGCATTGCAGTTTTGATTGAGGAATTGAATTCATATGCAACTTAAACTATAACTTCAGTACTATTGTTGAATTTGAATCCTTCTTCTCCTCCTATACCAAAAACTAATAAAAACATCAAGTCGGCACTATTAAGAGTTTTTTTTTTATACTTACAATAGAGAAGGTTTTTAAGCAGGATTAACACGTTGACTGTCATGTAGGTCACCGGTGCTATACGTATTCTTCTTCTTAAGGTTCTTACTAAGTTGCCGGAATATCTAGTAGGTTTAAGCTAATAGATACTTTTATTAAATTTCGACGCTATTGACTACTTCGAAATTTAACAAGATGCATAGGTATTTAAATATTAGAATATAATTATTATGAGAGGTAAAATAATTTAAGGGGGGTTTTGAGTAGACAGTATATAAATATAATATATAACTTTATATGTAAATGAACGAAACTAAGATGTCATGTAAATTTGTAAGTGGTTAATATAATGTTTTGTAAAAGTGTAAATAGAAATGTAAAACACAGTGCATTAAATTATATTTAAGTGTTATTAAATTTTTTTAAGGCTATAAATAATTTCATTTAATCTTATTTATATCTATTTTATTTATATCTAGTAGGTAGATTCCGGGAAATCCAATAATACTGAGAACGAATCTTTTTATAAGAGAACTAAAAGATTAAAACATACACTAACAAACAAAAGATGGCAAAGTTTTCAATTCAGCTTAGTAAGAAAAATCGACATAATTACTTCAGTGCGCCACGTAGGGCCCCGGTGACCTACACTGCAGCCAAAGGGCTAACTACTAATGTTTTTATTATTGCATAAATGGGTGGACAAGCCCACAGCCCACTTGGTATTAAGTGATTACTGGAACCCATAGACATCTACAACGTAAATGCGCTACACACCTTGAGATATAAGTTCTAAGGTCTTAGTACAGTTACAACGGCTGCCCTACCCTTTAAACCGAAACGCATTACTGCTTCACGGCAGAAATAGGCAGGGCGGTGGTACCTACCCGCGCGGACTCACAAGAGAGATCCTACCGCCAGTTAATTACGCAAATTATAATTTTACGGGTTTGATTTTTATTATACGATGTTATTCTAATTAAGTTATTCTTATTATGTCTAATTTATCTTCTTCTTGTCAATTTGTTCCTGATTTACGAGTATAAAGCATTGATTGTACGCAATAATATTTTTGTAAGTTTCGGAAAGTTGAACGACCTACCTTACCGGCAGTACGTGTGTATAAAAAATTGCGACGTGTATTTGCGTAAACATTTTCTTATGTCGCATCTGCACCCTCCGTCGCAGGGTGAAAATAGTCACATAACGGTATTTTTTTTCAAATGGGCGAGACGACAGTCTACTGTGACAGTATTCTAGCCTTTGATAACTCACGAAAAATTTAAGCTGTCTCAACAATCGGAATAATGGCGTATGTTCCTTAAAAAGCCTCATAGTTCCCCAAAATTTCCATCTTGGATTTGAGTAGTTGAGTTTAATTTTGTTTAAAAAGTTTAGCTTTCGACAAAAAACTTCAGCCTTGCTGAGAAATTAGTTGTCAAAACCTTTAAAAACAAGAGTGTTTAAATTCTACTTTATTGTGACATCGTCCAAGTGAGCTAGGTTCTATAGATATAGAATTACTTATCCTGGCTGACGTATTCATCAACGCCTCGGCTGCCTGGGCTACAAACTCGATAATGTGGAAGTTGATGCATTTAATCAAAAAACATTCACTAAGGAATGATTTTTTGAAAATTTCACCTCTAGGTTAAATTAGGAATGGAGGGTTCTATGGATGTTTTCAAAGTAAGATGCACAACATTTTTTATCCGTAAGAGGATCAATCAGGAACATATTTTTTATTATATGTGAGCAGCTATTATTTATAATTGAAGAAAAAGCGAGAAATTTAATTCTTAACCTTTTTATTTAATGACCAAGAAAATATATTTTAAACAATACAAATTAAATAACTAACGTAATATAATTTCAGCATGTTTTATTCGAAGGAGGTATTACTGTTGACCCGGACCTTTCCATTTTAACCAGGGCAGATGGGCAAGCACGGGCTCGTTCTGGAGGGACGTCCTGATTTGACTCCAACGAGGCTGACCGTTTAATGTCTACTCTGTCGTTAGCTCGTTTCTAGATATATACTATAATGCGTCTCTACAATAATAAATAGACGGAAATCTTTTAAGAGTAAAGGGCCTAGACTGACAAAGCAGAGCAATAATTACTAGCGAAGACGCCAGTGTTATATTCCCGTAATTTCCTATTAAGGGCCCCAACCACTTCAGTTGTACATACATCTGTCCTCTGACCTAATATTATAACATAAAATTTTAAGGAAACGATGAACGAGACTAGAAATGAAATACTGCTGATACTATAGCTACTGTACAAAGTATATTCACCACATTCACGCGACCGCCAAAGGAAATCACAGAAATTCTTTTTCTTATGAAATATAATATAGTCATATCGAATAGGCAAATGCAATTCAAGGAAATTTATTCATTTATTCAGAAACGACGAAGAGAGAGATTTGAAGTAGAGGCGTTCAAATAACAGTCAATGCTAATACTGAACGCAGCGAGTTCAGGAATGTTAATAAGTTTCATATTCATGCAAATCGTATGTAAGTGTTCCCGTTTCAATCGCTGAATACGTGTATAATAATAAAAAGGAATGTTATAGTGCAATCTCAGCACCCTCCGCTGATATATTGCTTTCACGGCCTTCATATAAACCATGACGGTAAATTGACGAGAAAATGTTGGTGATTCCTCGCGCAGAACAAAACTAATCATATTTCATCAATTCTTAAATGTATTATTTGTGTTGTTTGAGAAGAGAGACTAATATATTTGAAATATTTGAGATATTTGAAATAAAAGGTGATGATACTCACCGTTTTGGTATAATTGAATGAAAACATTTTTAGCTCGATTGTATAAGTCACTTATTAAAATATACCTTTTTATAATTTTAAAACTTAAATATCCGAGATATGACCCGATATAACTTTATAAAGTATCTATCTATATATGAAAAAAAAATATATTTATGCTACAAATCTACAAAACTCGCAATAATCATATCAATAATCTGAAAATACATTTTATTTCATAGCTGTCTTAGGGTAAACGTACCAAAAAGTCCCCATGCAAATCAAATGGAAATATTATTAGAGCCAAATTGATGTAATCAAAGATGAATTGGAGGGTGCTGAAGAATGTTCTTTATTAGCTTCGATAAAATATCTGCGGTGAAATTTAATGAGCACTGGTGATAGGGCACGTTATTCTTGTACGTTTCAAAAAGCAAGGCAGCGCCATTTATTTTGTGCTGTCAATGTGAACAGTAAATTCTTTAAAAGTTCGAGAATCATCTGAGAACCAAACCGGCATCTTATACTATTAAAATATGCATAATCCACTACTATAAGCTCACTACGTCAGATAGGATTACAACCATCGAACAACAACAGTGATTCTGACCACAACTCATTTGTGAATTCAAGACGTTTCTTTAAGACTGTAAAAATAGGTAATGGATCAGTGCCCGGTTTTGTTTATTATGCACAGTCAAAATTATTGTATCGTTTTATTTAGAATCTGAAGGAGGTGCATATAAATCCACGCTTGTTTTTAGTCAGTGGGTTATCCCGTCAGAAACATGTGGTACCTTCTACGAGGGGCCCGGGCAGCCCGCCGACGCCGAAGTCGTAGCGCTGATGACTACCGATCCGGCGTCCCATGGGACTAGAATTGCGATAAGACATACCTTACGCGCCGATTGCACCACATATGCCTCGGTTGAGTTCTATCTCAAATGAGGCTTAGACACAGATTTTTCATCGACAGTGGGTATGTAGTCTGGTCAACTCCAACATATTCTACCTCTCATGACATATGCGGCGATCTGTAATATTCTCATGATCCATGAAAGCCAGGTTGGCAACAGTAAATTTTAATATTTTAAATTCAATTCACACAATAAATAACCGTGTTAACTTTAAAACATTATATTTAATCAATAAAAAAACCCACTATGTGCCAAGTTGCAATAAAAAACCTAATAAAAATTTTCAATTCATTTGTAAATATGCATTTTACGTACTTAAAGGAATGTTTTTGAGGTTAAATTGTTCAATAAAGCTATAAATGTCAAACGTTTCCGAATTAATAGGCGAAGCTCCAGGTGTATTTTCTTGGGCATTAATTTGTTTCAGATCCATAATGCTTGAGCGAGCAACCTCGGGGCTTAAATCATGTTATTTGTTACGGCTGCAATTGAGTAGCGGCGCGGCGTGGCTCTAATTGAAAATAAATCTCATTAGCAGATAGATCGGCAGAAGTGAATTTAAAAGTTATTATTTTAATTTTAGTCTTGTATCCCAACTTCCTTAATAAGCACTGGGAATAATTCCAACCGCAACGTCAATTTGTGTATAAAAAAATAAGAGGAGATATAGTGAAATAAAATGTAGAACAAATTGGAATGGAATCAAACGGCGTTATATAACATGTCGAATGTGTATTGCTGGGTGCGAAGCAAAGATAAGGCTCATAAATGGAGGCCGATAGTATGGAAACAAAGGCCCGAGCTAGCTAGCTATTTGACCTAACGCAGATATCCACCGACAGAATGAAATGGAGCAAACACAAATAAAATATTGTAGTTAATTTAGTAGATAAGTTTTCAATTTTATTAACGTCCGCTGGAATAAAATATGATATTCTGCATCATTTAACGGAAATTTATTTAACAAATAATTGGCGACATACTGTTGCAAAGGTTATCTAATTGTACTGCTATGTCCTGCTCAGAAATATATAGTCGTACTACTCTATCAAGAAAATACCGAGAAATTATCAATAATACACAAAATGTTAGTTATTCATTCAATTAATTTTATCACCTTCAAAGTATGCTCCTTCAGAAACGATACTATAGGAATAATTCAGTCATCAAAACATTTTTTAAACATTAAAAAAAAGGAGTCGGCTGGAGCCATATCTGGTAAATACGGTGGTTGCTCGATGGCATTTGTTGAGTTTTTGGTCAAAAATTCGTTCACAATGATGGCTTTGTGCGAGGGCGTATTAACGTAATGCAAAATCCAAGAATTTTCTTTCCACAACGTGGCCTTTTTCGTCGAATTTGCTTCCTTAAACGCCGCATAATACTCAAACAATACTCTTTATTTACCATTTAATTTTCCGGCAAGAATTCCGAGTGCACAACAACGCGATAGTCAAAGAAAACAGTCAACGTGACTTTTACTTTTGATCGACTTTGGTGTGGTTTTTTCGTTTTCGCTTCAGTTGGAAGACGACACTACGAAGCTTGTTGACTAGTTTTGCATGTCAATCTCTTAAACACACGTCTCGTTACCAATAGCAATGCATTTCATGAATGTTGGGTTGGATATAACTCGTTTTATCATGTCCACAGCAACTCTTATGCGATTGAGTTTTTGGAGAAAATTCAAGGCTCGGAATTAACCGAGCGACGGCATATATCATATCCAAGTAATTATTTAAAAAGGGACGAATCAACTTGTGAGACAGAAAATTCGGCGGCTATCTATCTGAAATTTGAATTAAGATTTTCAGTCACTATTTCCTTCACGTTTGCGATATTAACTTCAGCTGCAGATATAGATGACTTGCTTAGCGAGGTTAATTTTTACCACTCATATCACGTGTTTTTAATAAAGTTGGTTCACTGGAAACCTTTTGTAACATTTTCGGTGACTTCGAACACGAAATTCCATTTTGTCGAAGCAAAAATTAAAGACAAACTCTTTATTCGATGTTTTTGTTCATTATGAAATTCTCAATACACACTAGGTATTATGAAATAACATAAAACAGTACTGTATTTAATCTAAAGAACCGATTCAACTCAAACTTCAGAATAGAAAACAGTTGTGCCAATCTAACAACAACAACAACAAAAAATACATATACAAAAAATTGAGTTTGGAACCATAAACAAATCATCCATTCCCAATACGTTTTTTGTATTTCACCATACGACTTAAGAATATACAATAAGAAGCATAAAAACGGGGAAGGCATATGGGGTTGCGCTTCCGAGGGTTACCAAATTAATATTAACACAGATAGGGAACACTGAACAGTGGGACATTAATGTCCGAATAGCGTGAGAGCTAGCACATGTTCAAGGAAACGTTATTGATACGGAAATTGTTTAAATATACTTGTTTGTTAAAATTACATAACAAATTTACTTAATCACGCTCTTTGCGAAAATTAATTAAGAATCGTGATTGAAATTTAGTAATGTATATGTTTTAGATATGTCCAGAATGCTCTACGACTAGATCTGCTTAAATAACCACCAAATCCACTGTCATTGAACTCTTCGAATGCGACGAAAGGTTCGACGTGGAAACCACTTAGATTCTAACCGTATCTTTTCGGTGAGTCGCGATTCAGATCGATGGTAGATTCAGAGAAGGACTGCTCTTGCTAAAGCAAACGTTAGCAAAGTCTCTCAGGCTGAGCCCCGCGAGCGCCTTCATATCCAGAATAGCCCCTCGAGGCTATTGGTATTTAGGTAGGCAAAAAAAACAAGAAAAAACAAATCCAATACCCATTGACAGATTAAATGTTGATTCTATCAAAGAAATAATTTTTAGGAACCTCTGGGTATCTGGTAACCGAAGAAACTTCGTTCTCTTTATGTTTTGTACCATATATTCCACGGGGAGTGTTATGTGAAATTTTTAGTATGATCCTGTTATTTCATTTCTACCACCCCATCGTCTACCATCGGAGCAGACTTCATCTACATACTACTTGGAACAACTGCATTTGTCCACCTTTTTTTGTCATATACCATCCGCCTGTGTAGTGAAATTCCTCCCACGGGGTTTCCTGAGTGGTGTGTCCTTCTTTAAAGGTTTACGGAGAGCTCAGCCGCAAGCAACGACTTAGCCGTGCCCCTGGCCTTACTAACTTCCATGAACGATGGTAACCCTCAACACTGGGTGGACCATATACTCTCCTGCCCATTAAAGGCAAATAAAAAGTCATTATACTAATTCGTAAAATATCATTAGCTTGAGAACTGTGAAAGCTTATCATGACATGGTTGTAAGTTTTTTATTAGTATTCCTAGTTTGCAGTTGCTGCCAGCATCGAAACTCTCTTATTCCCAACAGGGTTCCCAAGCTACAGTGGGAAGCGATGCCAAAGAAACATTCAGTTGAATTTTTCATTTGGACGAAGCCAAATAAAAACTAGGTCGTACTGCCGCCGACCACCTGTCCCTAGAAGCTTTTCATTGCATTTTAAGCGTTTCTGTTTTATTCATAGATCTGGCATAGGATCTTACATAAAATATGCTATCGGCCTATAAAGCAAAAGAGCCTATGTCCTAAGAGCACTATGGACAGATGCTGGGATCGAATCTTTAGAACTGGCAAAAGACATAAATACTTCATAGAAGCCGTACCTTAAATACCTCTTTCTTCTCTTCTTCCTTCTAATTCTCATTTTGAGCATTATTGTAGGCACCTAAAATCGTTCTGACTGTTTCTCCAACGAAGCCGTGAAGACTATGACGCTTATGTGCCCAAAGAAATTAGTCCTTATCGCTCAATGTGTGCTCAGAAATTCTATGCCATGTAGCTAATAACACTTAGTTATCCAACTGTGCCTTTAAAAAGCTCTGGGTTGTAGAATAAAATCAATTCTAATTTGGGTTTAAATTTGTATGTTTTAAACTTTTCAATTAAAATTCTGCGAACTAGATTGAGTGGTCGAGCTTAAAACCGATGTCGGAAATCGTTAAATTAAACAGGATTTAAACCGGGACTGAGTTTTCGTTAAGTTAAGGTTGTTGAACAGCTGTTCAGACTTGGAATGGAATGCTTGGATACCTACCGACTTAAACTTCTCCAAGTAGTTTGGCGATAGCACAAAATAAAATTTAATAAATTATTTAGTGAATACGCTTAGTAGAGTAGTAAGTAAGTACTTTGATTACTTAATTCCCGATATTTGCAACGGCGCAATATACTTAGACAGCAGCTATGCAGTATAAATTGCATTTTCGGACGAGATCAACTCTAGCTGGCTTACAGCTTATCCTGCTATCAGTACTGAAGATAATTTCAGAAAGGATAAAGACAATTAAGCGATAAATGTGAATAAATTAGTGGCTAGTAGGAGTAGGAGCTTGTGGACATTAATAAGCTGGTTAATACTCGGTCAGAATATTGTCATATACGATTCACTGGCTCACTAAAACATTCACATCAGATTATTAATATTTAAAAAGTCATTTTGAAATCACGCCTAACTGCTGTTCCCACGAATGTTATGAAGCATTGAATAAACGGATTAAAATCTACGGTATTCATAATCAAAGTCTCGAATGAAATGAAATGTCATTAGGCGCAAATAGGAAATGAAGCGGTCGGTGGGTTTACGCTGTCCGACTGCTTGTTGTAGCCATTTCAATGTAACTTACAATGATTTATTGGCAATTATAAGCGAATTTTAACAAAGGATTAGTAAGAAAATCCGTCGTGCTTCAGATAAATTTAACATGGAGAAATTTCATTTAGAGCCCGCTTTGCGTGAAAATGTTCACTTTTAATTTAGGTTTCCCTGTTAAAGATAAATCGGGCCTTAAATTTCATATTTATACTTAGGTTTATACTTAGTATACTTATACATATTTAATAACTGTAATTTCGCAGATTAGATGATGTTTAATTGATTATTTTCTTTAATAGTTTTTGAACGATTGTATTTAAGAAAATAATCTCTTTTATTTGACCCGTAAGTGAAAGCTATATTACACCATGTCATTTGACAATTACATAATAAATAAGACACTATATTTTTCTTCTACTTTACTTCCAAAATGTGTATTTTGTTCGACAACTGTTTCACCTTTTGCTGAAAAGAAAACTCACAATTGAGTAAGGGTCGCACATTCTAAACTTTATTGCATTAAACATTATTCTTATTTTGCAAAATATATTAGCAACATTCGTTGATGCGTTTGTTTCAAAGTAAAGTTTTCAAGTTAATAAAGTCTCGTCTCGAAGGTGTTGAACTTTATCATTATACTATTATATAATTATTTTAAGGAATAGCTTCGTAATTAAAAATAATATAATATTCTAAAATAATTTTACGCAATACGAATACGTGATTGAAAAAACTATTTCCATGCATTTTCCATCAGTGTCAGGGATTCATACAAACAGGATGAAATGTCTGCGTCGGATGGCGAAATGAAATTTGCCTGCTACAGCTGCACAACGGAAAATAGGGTAAACCATCAAACATTTTTAATGAGATACACAGACGGATAGTGATGAGCGAAAATAATCGATTTTAAAATTCATATTTTTTTTTATTGCTTAGATGGGTGGATGAGCTCACAGCCCACCTGGTATTAAACGGTTTCTGGAGCCCATAGACATCTACAACAGAAATGCGCCACCTATCTTGAGATATAAGTTCTAAGATCTCAGTATAGTCACAACGGCTGCCCCACCCTTCAGACCGAAACGCATTACTGCTTCACGGCAGAAATAGGCAGGGCGTTGGTACGTACCCGCGCGAACTCACAAGAGGTCCTACCACCAGTAGCGTATGGAATCACGCTAAAATTGGTATGCGTCAAACAAGCACTATGCAAGGTCAATGTGTTTTTATTCAAATAATAATTCCCGTACGATAGCACTCGTGCTATGCACGTACGTGCGTACTGTTATTAATTTACAGATATTTCCTCCCTTTCGTACTTATTATTGATCGCGGCATCCAGTCCTATATTAAGTGTATTCAACCGGTCGTTCCCTGAATGTTTCCGCTGAGAAATGGTTTATTTATGATATGTACCTGGACTAGAAAAACAAAATGTTTGCTTATTAATTGGTAAATTGAACATAAGGTATATAGAAATAATTCTTCTTTCTTTTTGATTGATGGATTACTGGTGGCCCGGAGGCCTTTCCTGTTTCACCAGGACAGGTGGACGAGCGAAGGCTCTGCCAGGAGGGGGGGATTTGCTAACAGCTGCCCGAGCGCCTCCAAAGGAGACCTAACAACTCAAGAGTAACTGCTTCGCGATTGAATCTACTACGGGATCGGAATTGCGATCCGCTGAGAAGATCCGGCGAGAAACCGAACGGGCTGATGTTTAGGTTAAGTTGCACGTCGAACTCTTTGCCAAGTTCGATGAGTACGGCTACCAGGGTCTCTAGCCTACTCCTAGTGTAAGAGCTGAAGGCGTTTATTAATGCAAAGGCTATTGGATCAGATGGATCCGTAAGGACGTGTCTAGGGCGTCGACGGTGACTGGCTCCTGCGTGATCAGAATTCAGGGAGTAGTCAGCTTGGGCAACGATGAGGCGATTATCATGACGCATTGCCTTATCGAAGTAACGTTCCGACGCTGACTTCATGTGTTTCCGGATGGATTCAAGGTCCAGGCCTTCGTGTAAGTCAAGCGTTCCTCACGAATCACGGAGCTCCGACGGCTAATCTGCAAAAGCGGGATTTTAGGGATTTCACGACGGGCCTTATGCAAGTTTTGTAAAGTGTCACCTTGTTCCGAAGGGACATTTTACTCCCCTTACAGATCATGGGGTAGAGTCTGCCGAGAATAAAAGCAGCACGGTCGCGGACTGATTTTATATGTGGGCGGAATGTCATGGATGCATCCAGGGTGACTCCAAGGTACTTCACCTTCCTTGCCCGGTATAAGTTGGCCGAAGAGGGTGATCGGGGGTGTGATATTTCTCCTCCTTTTTTTTCTTATTGCTTAGATGGGTGGACGAGCTCACAGCCCAACTGGTGTTAAGTGGCTACTGGAGTCTATGGACATCTACAACGTAAATGCGCCACCCACCTTGACATATAAGTTCTAAGGTCTTAGTATAGCTACAACGGCTGCCCCACCCTTCAAACCGAAACGCATTACTGCTTCATGGCAGAAATAGGCAGGGTGGTGGTACCTACCCGCGCGGACTTACAAGAGGTCCTATCACCAGTAAAATGTGGGAGGAAATACACGTTGATTTTCCTCTTTGAAAAAGCACCGCTGTGCTTTTCGCTGGGTTGATGTCTATGCGCCATTTTCGGAACCACTGTCCGAGGGCTACGGCTGCGCTTTGGAGTTTACTCGCGATTGGGACTTTTTTTATTTATTTTTATTGCCTTTGTAGGCAGACGGGCATACGGCCCACCTGATGGTGAGTGGTTACCGTCGCCCATGGACTTCAGCAATGCCAGGGGCAGAGCCAAACCGCTGCCTACCGACTTGTTCTTAGTCGAAAAGTAAACGGTTGTGTCGTCGGCGAATAAAGCTAACTGAGTCGGTGGTGACTGGGGAATATCGTTAATAAATAAACGAAATAGAAGCGGCGAGAGGACGGAGCCTTGCGGGACTCCAGCGGTGAGTGGTCGCGGGAAATAATTCTTCTACAATCGTGGTTGTTACTAAACGGTTGTATGAATTTTGATATTTTTTTTTATTCGAGCGGGCACCTGGATGGTATGCAATTAGACCCGGTAAGTTAGTAGCGCTGAAATTAAATCTCAGGTTTTTTTAGGTTAGGACAATGTCAGTCGATCTCACTATATTATTTTATATTAACATTCGATAAATTATGTTTGATTCTAAATAAAAAAAATTTCGTTCATAGTCTACTCATCTTTCTACTTACTCATTAAAAACGTTAAGCGTTTCTCGGCACTTATCGCATGAGCTATAGCTTATATTTTTTAAGATTTCCTCAAAATAATTTGTCTAAATCAAGAATTCTGACATTTCAAAACAAGCTGGAAAAAATGTTATCATAGCGCTGTAGACATGCAGTGTATGCTCTCTCGCTGAATAGAAATTCAATTGCTCTCTCAAAAAACGAAAGCAAACATGGAGCTAATTGTAAAAGAGATTGTCGGCTCTCAGCAAAAAGGTTCAAGCCCAAACGAACTAGCAATGACTGGCTGCATTCGAAATTGTAATTTTGATTTATTATTTGTTCTGTTTTTTTTTTTGAATTGTCTAATCTTAGCTCCGTAAAATAAATAGTGCAATTTCGTAATCTCCCAATCAATTGAATAAATAAGTTGCTTTCTCTCAATTCATTGCAGTATTCAATATCAATAATGATAAAGTCCCGTGAAGCAGATTTAGAAACCCTCGTAAATGTTAGCAATAACTTTAAGTATGAAACTGAATCCACGACAATGAATTTACAGATTACAGATTTCCAATACTCTATTGTACAGTAAAACATGTAACTTAAATATCCCAAAAAAAAAATCAAAATCCACGCGCCTTTAATTCGTCATGAGTTTACCATTAATCCTAAATGCAGTTTCACCAAAATCCGATCAGATATTCGGAGCGTGTTTTAAACATGTATATTTTTAAGACTTTTTTCATAGAAGTAATATAAGCTATTATTACTCTAAGACTTTTTTCTATTTTTGTACCTACTAGGAATTGTAAGTCTGTAATAAACAATGGCGTTGCTCTGAAAACAAAGATTTATTATTTTAGTAGCGTAAAGCGCACACAAGAGTAATTGTACAATTAATACTGTAAACTTAAAATAGGTATCTCAGTTGAAAACAAAGAAATGACACTTAAAGTCTGTTACTCTCAGTTCCTTTTTATAGTAACTTTCTTATCTTGTTTAATTTAGCAACAATATGCAAAAACACGGCGGATTTCATCTGCTTCAACATCAATGTATGTCATCCAATGATTTTTTATACAACATATATTTATCTTCATAGTAACTGACTCTTCAAATCTGATCGCGCCATATATATCTACATACCTACCGATATAGTGCACACACATGTTGACAAGTAGCATTAATGAAAAGTACAAAAGATGGGATAAGCGCGTGAGTAAAAAAGATAGCTATAATTGGAACGATTGCACTTGTTACATTATTATTGCATTTCTTTAGACGCGACTAAAGACGAAACGTCCCAATTGGCCTGTTTTCGAGTCTTCACTTGACGTGCGCTTGAAACATATCTGCTTCTTTTTACATATAAAATATCATTGATGTCATCTATATGATTACTTAACAGCCATAGAGTGCAGTACAAATTTACTTTAACGAGATTATATAGATTATATATAGAGTTATTATAAGTTCTTTTACATCTCCTTCCATGGAAAACAAAAATCTTACCAAAATGTTCTGTGCTGCTACCTTTGATTATATACTTATAATCAAAGCCTGCTACAAATGTATTTTAAAGAGACATAGTTTCTTAACATATTAAAATCGAAACACAGATAACTTAAGCATTTTAAATCAGCACATATTATATATTTATTATGAGTCGAACTACATAGAAGAGCGTTTGCTTTACTGATCACAACAAATTTAATGAACAAGAAAACAACTACCAATGGAAATATTAAAATCTATACTAATATTATAAAGAGGAAAGATTTGTTTTTTTGTTTGTATTGAATAGACTCCGAAACTACTGAACCAATTTGAAAAATTCTTTCACTGTTTGGAAGCTACACTATTCCCGAGTGACATAGGCTATAATCTTTTTTGAAAAAAATTACGGATCCTTACTAAGACTCCAATAATGTAACCCAGGGTGTAAAAAATACCTAAAATATTATTTACATCGCGTGCCCTGCGAAAACTATTGATGATAGATTAAAAAAAGTGCTACGACTTTGTAGAAAACATTATTATTTACAAAAAGTGGCGCGACAGCATATGTCTGAGTATTATAGTATGCCGTAATAAGTGTTCTTTTATTTCAAAAAATAAAACAACGTCAAATTATATCATTGAAATTTTTGTTAAAGACCCGAGCGGAGCCGGAGCGGGCCGCTTGTCGTAAATAATGAAATCGCTCTCCTACCTAATATTTTTTCGTATGAGTTTACGAAACGATATCATCAACAAACAATATAAAGAATAAACTATTCCAGGCAGAAACAGTTGTGCATTTCGTTTTTAATGTTGAGATATCGGTTTTTTAATGCAATACCAAAAGAGACACATTACCAGCTTGCAGACCGTTTGCAGTAATTGCTTCACATCAAACGAGCTATGCTCATCTGGTCGTATTTCCAATTAGAAAAACACACTAATTTTAACACTTAAAAAAAATCTATTTTTTATTGCTTAGATTGGTGGAGGAGCTCACCACCCACCTGGTGTTAAGTGGTTACCGGAGCCCATAGGCATCTACAACCTAAATACTGCCACCCATCTTGAGACAAAAGTTGTAAGTAAGGTCTCAGTTTTAGAGTACAATGACTACTCCACCCTTTAAACCAAAACGCATTACTGCTTCATGGCAGAAATAGGCAGGGTGGTGGTACCTACCCGTGCGGACTCACAAGACGTCCTGTCACTAGTAACGAAAATTAAAATTCAAAAATATCTCAATGCCAGTAAAATGTAGCTACAGAACGAAGTACACACAAATCGCTATCGTCAGTAACGAATCGGCTACTCGTACTGTAGCAAGTTTATTTAATTAAAATTTTACTAATATAAATACAATGTCCAACACAATATTCGTGGCTTTGTATTTGATCGTTTTAGTCAGAGGACAAGAAGAATGTAAGTACATATATTGAATTCCTTTATCAAAGTATTGTTGTTTCTCATAGTTAAAAAATTTAGATTGTTAATTCTTTATTCAGTTGATTGATGATACGGCCAAATAGGTAAATGGACTAAAATATATCTTCTGGGTAAGATTATGATCGTCGTTTCATTTCAGATATTGTCTCGAATTTCATAGAAATTGATCAAACGCGATCTAGCCCGTTGGAATCAGACACATATTTAATGGCTGATAAAGTGAGTATTATTAGACACCAGTATGGTGATATTGATAAACAGACGCCACGAGAATGGAGGGAATCGGAGTAGTGAGTACACAGTTCACAGGTTAAAGATAAAACGTTTTTTTATATTACAACGTGTCTCATCATATTATATGGCTTGAGATATCCGAAGTTGTTTGATTAAAAAACTGCAGCTTTGCTTAATGTATCAAATTAACTAGAGGTGACATATGGTGTCACTGCGTTAACTTTTAAATTAATATATTTTGAATCAGTTTTCGGGATTTTAGAATTATTTTTTATTAATTTTTTTATTGCTTAGTTGGGTGAACGAGCTCACAGCCCACCTGGTGTTAAGTGGTTACTGGAGCCCATAGACATCTACGACGTTAATGCGCCACCCACCTTGAGATATAAGTTCTAAGGTGTCAAGTATAGTTACAACGGGTGCCCCTTCAAACCGAAACGCTATTACTGCTTCACAGCGGAAATAGGCAGGGTGATGGTAATATACTCACTTGGTGCATTTCTATTCAAACCTAGCCAAGTTAGTATGGTTTCGTCGAGTAGTTTTGCGCGATTCATAGATTTTACTGAGTTTTTAGTAAAAAATAAAATTACCCAAAACCGTTGTCAAATTAAATTTTAATAAAGCCGATTAAGGTCAATAATTCACAAAATATTAGTTATTCGTCGAAATTTATTTTATCTTCAAAGTCTAATTACGAACAATCCAATCATCGAAACATTTTGTAAATGCTTTTTACGGAAATAAGTTCAGTTTACCGCGAATTCTGCTTTATGTTATATTAACCAAATGAAAACGGGCGCCACAAAGTAGTAATTGAAGTTTAAACAAAAGGAAATAAGTCGGCTAGAGCCATATACATATTATAGTAAAAAGGTTCAAGCAACCTGGTTATTTGTTGAGGTTTTGGTCAAAAATTCGTTCACAATGTTGGCCTTGTGCGAAGGCGCATTATCATAGTACTTTCTTTCCACAAATTTCTAGATTTCGTCTACTTTAGTAATTTACTCCCGTTACGCCTTCGAGAACACCTTCAAACCTTGAATATTCTTGAAATGTATGAATATTGTTCTTATTTTGGTTTTAGTAAATAATAAAATATAAGACTTTAAGGCTTTAAAGTCTTATATTATATTAATAAATAAATACAGCCGTATTTTTCGAAATCATACACAGACACTTTATTTTCCAAAGGAAAGGTTGTTTAATGCTGAGGTAATGTTTATAACTGTTTCAGATACAACAGTATGTTGATGAAAAAGTAGATGTAAAGGTCTATTACGAATCCTTGTGTCCTGGCTGTAGAGTGTTCGACTCCGCGATATTAGCACCAACAATTGAAAGATTGAATCAATATCTAAACATTAATATCTACCCTTACGGAAAAGCCAAGGTATGGATTACATTGTTCTTAAAGCAATTCTTAAATTACATAGACAGAAAGCTTCATGATCGACATCGTGTTAAGCGGATATAGACTCATATGCATAAAGCTTATCACGTGTATCTTTGCGATCATCGTAACTGAAAGAGTTAATGTGTGTCAAAGTATCAAAACGATTACATGTCAAGTTTATTATTTATCCGAATCGCTACCAAACTTCTCAGGATTACCCGTTAGGCCAATCTGAAGATTTCCTGAAAATAATACAGCAATCGGTTAATCCGTTTCGGAGTCTACAAACATACAGACACGTCGAGTTTTATAGATGTAGATTATATATTATCTTTTAAATACACTGCATACATGCATTTCAATGTAGAAAATAGACTCCCTCAGGCTTGTTTTGTTTTTTCTGAATGAAAGTATTCTGTTCTTTTCTGTGCCTCTGCCAACATGTATCAAAAAATTCATTTGGATGTTCGGTTGAGTAACTAAGACGTAAAAGCTTTACAAACGAACACAATTTCGAATATTATTTTAATAGTGTGAGTAAGTTAAATCATTTAAATGTTAAAACTGTAATGTACGTAATGCTATAAAATGTGAATATAACGTTGTGAGTATATTTAAAAAATATATACATATACAAATTTAACATAAAAAACAGCATGTACCAAATCTGGACACGTTAACGAGCTTTCACCCTGCCAACTACAAAAGCAGTTACTACACACATTACATAATATGAAGGAGGGAAAATAACGTATTTTTTTTTAATTGATTAGATGGGTGGACGATCTCACAACCCACCTGGTGTTAAGTGGTTACTGGAGCCCGTAGACATCCACAACGTAAATGCGCCAGCCACCTTGAGATATAAGTTCTAAGGTCTCAAGTATACTTACAACGGCTGCGCCACTCTTCAAACCGATACGCATTACTGCTTCACGGCAGAAATAGGCAGGGTGGTGGTACCCACCCGCGCGGACTCACAAGAGGAAATCTTAGAATCATAAATATTTGAAAATAGAGATCACAATTACACAGACAGTAATTATATCACAACAGTCGCACAACTAGTACTACATATCATGATACTAAATAGTCGAACTACTCCAAAGATGATTTTATATTTTCGCAGACCATAGAAAAGAATGGTAAGTACGAGTTTATCTGCCAACACGGTCCCGAAGAGTGTTACGGGAACAAATTACACGCGTGTGCCATCGACGTCATTGGAAACATAACTATCGCAGTAATGTACAACTCCTGCATGATGGACTTGAACCAGAAGAACCACGGCTCAGATGATCTAGCTGCTGATGCGGTAAGTAAGAGACGTCACCTATGTATATCCAAATTGACAAAGCCAGCAGCTCAGTGCCTAGCACTCTTTCGATTGTCAGTTTTTTTAAAAGTCGCTGATGAATTTTCAAAAATGTGGTCACATAACGAACTGTACAGGAGTTACTGGTGCTAGGACCTCTTGTGAGTCCGCACGGGTAGGTACCACCACCCTGCCTAATTCTGCCGTGAAGCAGTAACGCGTTTCGGTTTGAAGGGTGGGGCAGTCGTTGTAACTATACTGAGAGCTTAAAACTTTTATCTCAAGGTGGGTGGCGCATTTACGTTGTAGATGTCTATGGGTAATATCATCAACATCAACATGGTACTTATGGTAATCACTTAACACCAGGTGGGTTAAGAGTTCGTCTACCAAACTAAGCAATAAAAATAAATAAAAAATGTTTGAAGAAACCAATTAAGCAGTGACAACCTACGAATAAATAATAAGTCTATTTATTCGTAGGTGACAACATAGTATGACTTTGTGTATTTTCTTTCTAGTGTGGTAACAAATTCGATATTGATTCATCGCCAATAAAACGTTGCGCAAAAGGTGACAGAGGTGACGAACTTCTCAAGAAATACGGCGATGAGAGCAAAAAAGCAAACTACCTATTTGTCCCGTACATTCTAGTTAATGGAAAAGAGAGCAGTATTTACGCATTTATCCTAGACGTTTGCAATGCGTTTATTAATCCGCCACCTCATTGTGTCAATGCTTTTTATTCTGTTACTAGCGTATAGTTAGTTCCTAAGAAGAGGGTCGTTGTAAGCATAATTAGTAATGCAATGTAACTAGCCTTGGATATTTTTTTAGATTAAGAAGAAAATGTAAAGTGTGTTCTAAATTTATTTTCCATTTTAATTTTGCTTGTATCCCGGTGAAATCGTGGACAATAAATTATTCAAATAAATTAATGAATTATTATCCCTGTTTTATTACTTCATTAAAATATATTTATATATACTCGTAGAAGGAAAGGCGGTGTAACACTACAGAAATACTGCAGAACTTAGAACTTAAAGCTAACCCTTTGAGGGTTTTTTGATTTTGGAGAAGATTTTAAGGAGATCCCGTCAAAAGACACAGGCTATACTAGTCAAACTCTCTTCTGACGACAAGCTATACTAGTACAACCATTAAACATATACATATCATATATAGATATTAACTCAATTATCTTCTCGCAACGCGACAACTCTTGATAACCTCTGAACACCGAAATACTGCGAATTGTACATAATATGTCATTATAAAAACAAAATACATATATCCTATTCAGATTTTTTCTTATTGCAAATAAAAGGAATGTCCGTCGCTGTGAACATTCACAACACCGGGAATTACAAAATTTACGACACTCGATTTAAATAATTTCTAAAATTGATAATTCAACCATAATGTTACATAATTTATTGCCACAACAACAAATGGTATAGATTATAGAGCTCATACATAAAAACGTGTTAAACAAGATGCTCTTTTAACATACATGCATACGGGAGATAAAAATTATGAACAGTAATTGAGTTCTTCAATAAATCTCTTATCGCAGTTCTGTTTTATCAATATATTCATTTAAATATCATTTGGGTTATAAATTTTAAGAGTGTACAAAACTTACCTTTTTTTTTAACGAGTCTCCTTATTACGAAAATATGATAAAGCATTCAGTTGTAGTACTGGAGTGTACCTAATAAGAAATGTCTGCTATTCATATTTACTTAGTTATTTTTTGCGTGATAAATTTTACAACCGGTCGTCACAAATTAACGCTGCACCGTAAGTTTCTGAATATATTGCGCTGTATCTGTTATATTTATAATTTAAAACGATAGTTTACATTCAAATTCAACTTGTTTCGCTCGATGAATAAGTAAACTCTGAAAGTAGCTGTCTTTGAACATGTCTGACTTCGGCGAGGATAGTTTTTCGTAGTCAGTGGAGCAGCTAAATCTGCCGTGATATCAATCTAATCTGAATTATCAACATGCCAGTCATAATTTTCGCATTCAAATGATTATGATTCATTCATGTTTTATCTTTAAAAAATCCGTAGCGCGTTAACTATAACTTCTTTTACTATAGAAATCTATAATGATATAAAAAAATATGGTTGTTTGTTAATATTTAATTATTCTAGGTGGGCATGCTATTACTGAACATAAAGCTATAGCAGATAGAAATATTTCATTGATACAGACAAGGGAAAATAATAGATTGAACGGCGAAGGGGTATGTCACATAATACTTATCATAATAATTTAATGCGAATGTACATATGTATGTACGTTTTAGACAATGCTTAAACCATGAAAAAATCGCAACGAAGTTTCATTACATACTCTACTTAGGTTTCTTTTATTCTTGAAATAGAAAATATTCGACGAGTAAATGTTATTTTAATATTATTCTCGCAAGTTGTCTCTAAGTGGTTTTCAACATTAAATTGGTGCTAGGGTTTCCAATCAACGTTGTCAATTTTTTGTTAGAGTGGTAAATCTATTACGTGGCTCGATCATCGGACAGGCACCGAATTTTCTAAGCCTGTTCCTAAGAATTAGTTCACGAACGACTTCCACAACGTAAGGAACAAGTGCTATAAGATTAAATTCTCAAAATTATTAAATTTCTGTTTTTACTTGTGACAGAACGTTGTCCGACTCGAGTTGGTACACGGTTGGTAGTTTAATTGGTACACACATGGGTTCTAGCTTGAATGGTACGTAAGGTACCTATTCTTCTAAATGATAAACCTTTTTGCACTGTTTATTTAGATACGGAAAAGTAAAGAAAAAGTTTCCATCACAGTGTATTACGAAACTCTATGCCCAGCAAGCATTAGGCTATTTGTAAGACAACTGAAGCCAGCTGTTGAGAAATTGTCGTCTCATTTGGATGTACAACTTGTACCATATGGATTTGCCTTGGTATGTGAACTTTATATTAATTGCAAATACCTTTCAATCAAATTTCACCTAATAATTATATACTTATATACTAATAATTATATACTTATATATAATTATATCAGTCACCTAATATTATACAAATTGTATGGCGATCATTCTAATTCGATTTCGAATTTTTAAATTTCCTTTAAATCAGATTTCGCTTTAAAATGGAGAAAATTACACCGAATATCAATAAAAAATATCTTTGCACTCTTAAAATAAAGTTATATCTCAATATGATTCAGAAACCATCAGCACGAATGTCATTCAAAATATTAATTTTGATGTAACGTGTAATATGTATTTGTGTGTGATTTTGAAGAATATACCAGTTATTTCGTTATAAGATCAACATAAGACGTAGCATGTCTTATATACCTACATATCTCTGCCTGAACCAATCATACGTTTCGGTTTGAAACGACCTCATGTCTCAAGATCGGTGACGAAATTTGCGTTACAATATATTATGTATTTGCTAGGATCTTCCAAGTCGTGAGCTAGTCGGCCAGTTTGTACCAGCAAAAAGAAATCCGGAATTTTTTTTAGCAATGAGATTTGTTCTAGACTTACAACATCGGTGGCTACTACATGTTTACATGCCAGCACGGACCGGACGAGTGTTACGGGAACAAGATGCACGCCTGTGTCGTGGACACATTACGGAATAGCACGAAGGCGGTTTTGTTCAACACCTGTCTCATGCAGTATTCCGTCCGCGATCGATACGGCTTCAATCTCCTGTCTGTAATACACTGGGTAATCATAAATTCAACTAAATACTTACAAAACACTGTGAAGCATTGTTCGGGATGATAACGCAGGGACGTCTTAAACTAGGCTGGGGCCCTTGGGCACACAAGAATTTGAGGCCCTTTTGGAAAGTAAAAAAAGGGAATTATAATAACATTTTTTTACTGAGTATGACCATTTATTATAGGTAATCAAATACAGTATGATATAATATTAATAATTATATTAGAATGCTGCTGGTTTTTTGGTTACAATAATGGTTTCTTTCGGGATTTCTTTTGAGCAAAATATTCCATTATATTATCATTAAAGTCAATTTTTTGAAGGATATCACTTTCTATGCCCATAATTGACAAATTACTCAGCCGTTCTTGTAACATTGTTGTTCGCAATTCATTTTTTATTCTCTTAAACTGCGAAAATGACCGCTGTCGACTACAATTGGTAACCAAATTGTCGGTTCTTCAGGGCCTCCTGAGAATGGGGGCCCTGGGCACGGGCCTCGTGTGCCCTTATGGTAAAGACGGTATTGTGATAACGACATTTCCGGCTAACATCGCAACACTCGTTATTAAAATTAATCCTAGTTACGTGAAGCTACTGCAATCATCATGGTGCTTTGCCAAAGCATATTTTTACCACATAATATTAACTCTCGAACGGACTCTTTACCTATAGTCATGTACGATTTTTATTTTGAAATCATACGTTGCACTACATATGGTATTGTTCATATCAATTTCTTTTGAGTTAATGATTATTTCATATCAAGTAAAAAGCGAGTTCAAAATATCATAAAATAAACAATATGAGGCAAATAGTGATTCATTGCCATTGTATCAATATTGCTTATCGTCTATAATTTATGTTCTTTCACATTTCAGTGCGGTTATAAACTCAAAGTTCTCGTAAGCCGTATATTGGATTGCGTGAACTCTAAACGAGGGTCTGTGATATTGAAAAACTACGGCGATCAAACTCAGATGTTGATGCTCAAATATGTACCTTATATATTAATCGACAACTCCGCTGAGAAACAGAACGATGCGATGGTTAATTTGATCTCCACAGTATGTAAGATTCTGGTGCCTACCCCACAAGTCTGTAATAAAACTGTAACGAGGTACCACTGACGAAGAAGCTGCAACAGTTCGTGTGAAAATGGTCATATATTTTTAATATTCCTGTTTTTAATTTTAATTTAATTTATTTAAATAAGTAATACCACATCACAAACATCTAACATTGAAAATAAATTTAAACTATTTAATTTATGGCCTGATGCATGTGACAACAATGGCGTACATAGCATTGGCAATTCATCGGCTCGAAAATGGAATACAATAATAATAATAATAAAAAAACAATACTATTTGTTGAAATATTAATAAAAATGTCTAAAAATGTCATGTCATATCGAAAAGAAGAAATGTTAATACAATGTCAAGCAACAACAAGTCAGTTATAGAACAACAAATGATCCAACTGTACGATGATATTATGAAGCATATTGGGTAGAAATTAGGGACGGGGCATCTGAGCAATCACTTGAATGTTTCTTTTGCATTCATGAGTAACGTGACTAAAAGAAAACGGTCTTAGGCGCCGTACAAGATATATAAAATGTTGATTAACGATTACAAATTATAAAAAAGTAGTGCCAACAAGAAAATAAGTAGCTTTTTCTTTTTGTCTAAGAATAAAATCCTATCACATAATAAAGTCAATGGCAGATTTATAATAAAAAATTTACTTAGATGTATCTAAAATGTATTTAAAAATTTATTAAATGTATTTGTCAAATTTTTCTCTACTTAGTGGGTATGCCATTGGTGGGTAGCCTCCAATGTTTCTATTGGAAATATTCAGCCCCATTTTCAACCACTGGCGCTTATGTTTTTGTGAAACTAATTGTGTAGATGTACTTCGCATTACAATATAATAATGTTCCCGGTACCATCGAGCTGATGTAATGGTGAACCTGGAATGTGGATGATGGGACCCTTGAATTAACACTTACACAATACGTGTTTTTTAACTTAATTGTACTACCTACTAATTATTTATTAAGTTATCGAAAAAAAGCATATTTTTTCAAATAAACATAAAATAATGTAACAGATTGATTTAAGCTTTATGGATTATTAAAGGATGTAGGATTCATTTAATCCTACTAATTCAACATAAGAGTCCAAGACAACAAAAACGTGTCGTGCAATGCACAATTTAACGAAAATTGTGAGCGGTGAAGCTAAAATCCTAAGCGATCGGGGCGCTATTGTTCTGTCTTGTAGCCAGACAACAAAGTCGACGGTGTCCAAAACGAGGGAATTCTCGACTTCGTCCGCCGCGTCGCACGTGAATACTTTCCCACACGTCTCCTTAAGGAACACTGCCAAACTACACATGTATTGTTGTGGATCTCACGATAGAACTTTACTTACTAATATAGAGCTGTACTTAATTAGAATTGTAGCTATAGCAAAGTGCGTTAGCTAATGGAACTAGGAAATGAAGAAAATTATGATATTTAACTATTGACTTTTATTTCCTCACCAACTTAATGATCTTCCTAAGCGTAGCCGCTGCAATATAGAATAACTTTAATTCAGCTCATTAATAATAAATTTCTAGATAAATGTCTATTTTGTAACAAAATTTAAATAGACTAGTTTATTTAATATTTAGAAATTAAATCAATAAATGGGAATATTTTCTATTTTTTAATAGGTTGATCCATAACCACAAACTTGCACGGATGAGATGGTTAGGTTTTAATGAAATCAAAAATTTACCACAACATGCTTAATAATCACATAATGTAAAGATTCTTACAAAATAAATGAAGTCAATAGGTAAAAACACTAAAAACATACTTTGAAACAAATTGGCAAGCATTGAAAAAAGCAGCAAATTGGTATTTTAAGGATTGCTAATATTTAACTGAAGGAGTTTATTTTAAAATTAACTTTTTGACAAATTCACTCAAAAAAGTACATTATCATTTTTAATTTTGTGGGTATTCCTTATTTTAAACTTAACTTTTGTAAGTTGTTTCTCAGTTCATCTTATATGGTATAAGATGAATTATGCTATTGTTTTAAAGTACCTAATATGTTAGGAACTATTCTCAAATATTCCTTAAAACATTAACTGCTCTAAATTTTAATAAGGAGATAAATAATAATAAAGGGCTTTTATTATGATGCCGAAATCAAAAATATTAAGGATATGAGAAGTTATATGAATGCAGCAGTGCACCGATGATTCACCAAACAAGTATTCAAACGATTTGTTACGTTCGTTATTATGACTAAGAGTGTCCTGTTTGTTTCAAAGAGGCGATGAAAAATAAATAAATTAAGTAGGTATAAAGTCGTATTGAAATTTCGAGAAATTTCGGTCAATGTTTTTTCTACTTTGAAAAATTTATAATTATCAAATTCTTGAACAATTAGTATGGAAGTCTTTAAACCTTTTAATGTGTACTTTCTTACCGGTATCTACTTATCTTTGTATGCATAGTGTAAATTTTAGAAACAAAATCATACCAATTAGATATGAGTTTGAGAATCTTGGGGAGATCAAATTCTTTGAATGTTACATTAACTCGGAACATTTTACTAACGAATCAGATGACTAAATCTTTGCTGTGCTCGACTGTTCTTGGCCAAACTCGACCGGGAAATCAAACTAATTAATACTCAGACAAGAGTGTTCAAACAGAGAACTAGTGAACACCCTGGAGTTCAATTAAATGGGATTACGGCCATAGATATAGCCACAATAGCACTTCTATCAAGATCGATACGTTGCAAGATTGCAGGACGTACCTTTCGTCAATAAACTGTGATGAATCTTCGAAGAATGCTAAAGAATTTATTTATAATAATATTATAATATTGCGATGAACGGTGATTTCCGCATACCACTCCTAATCTGTCTTTAATTAATTTGAAATAAAACCGTAAATTGTGTTAATTTTTTAATCATCCGAAGTAATTAGATTTGTCTTCATAAAATGAGAAATAAAATAATGGAAATATTATACTGTATTTACTTAATGACCATCATTATATGCCGGAAGGTAACATACATGTTTGTGGTCATTTAATTACTAAATCGAAATAAAGGCACAATGTATAATACAAATTGAGCACGTAATTATATGATCTTGAAACCATCCTGAGTAAACCAACGCCGACATAGATTAAAGCGATTCTGATCATTTCAAGTCGCCGAAATTTGCACTTGTTTTTTATAACCTATTGGTTGTGATTTTTCTTTGACACCCGCTAGAATAAGCACCGGTGCTCTCCAAGTATTAAATCAGCGTAATGCGATCGTCAACCCTCAATTATTCGTGGTAGGTCGGGTTGTAAATTCGCAAGGGTTGGAATCAATCCATGCGCCTAATTTTGCAGCGACTAGTCATGTGTTCCGGTTTGGAACGTCTTTATATGTACAATACAATAAGGACTTCGACCTCGTGTTTCAAAGTGGGTAGCGGAATTCAAGTTATGATGTCGACGGGCTCCGATAACCACTGTTAATAACCTGGTCTATTGTTATAATGAACGCTCCGGAATGGAGAATAACGTCAACTGTCAAACAATCACATGTCATAAAGAGTCCTTCTTTCTTTTACCGCGTTTTCGGGAACACATAAAACTGTTCCAACATTACATTAAATTTGGTGAACTCATTAATTTAGATACTTATATGGTGTTTTAACACCATACAAGTATCTATCACATCTACAATTAAAATAAAAAGAAATATAAGAATTATTAAAATAAAAGATTGATAAGTTGCGGTGTTTGCTTACTACACTTTTATTTATATCTATTAATATGGATAATGTCTTAATTGTACACTTCGTGATACTTCGATAAGGCTATGTGTCACGATAATCGCCTTATCGTTGTCGCCGCTGACGACTCCCCGAATCCTGATCATGTAGGAGCCAGTCACCGTCGACGCCCTAGAAACGTCTTTACGGATTCCTCAGATACAATAACCTTTGCCTTAGACGCCTTCGGCTCTAACACTAGGAGCAGGCTTAGGGACCCCGGTAATCGTACTTGTCGAACTCGACGTGCAACCTAACCTATGCATCAGCCCGCTGAGTTTCTCGCCGGATAGTAGATTCATTCGCGAAGCAGCTGCTCTTGAGTTGTTAGATCTCCTTCGGAGGCGCTCGAGCGATTGTTAGCAAATCCCACCCTTCTTGGATGAGTCTTTGCTTGCCCACCTTTCCTAGTGAAACTGGAAAGGCCGGGCAACAAGCAATCCTTCAATAAAAAAAAAAAAAACATTTCGTCACCAGTAGGAATTAGGTGTCGAGTTTTCGAAATTTATAAGCTGCTCCACTGATTAAGGCAAATATCGACTAATTTCTTAAATCATATTCGTATTCAGATATGCAATTTCAATTTAAACATCCATTGTTCATTTATGTAGGCGGTCATGCTGAGCGTGCGCCCAGCTGGCTACGATTATTGTCATTGAGGTGTAAATATCAAACTTAATTTATAAAATCTCTTACAGGGCATTGTGTGACTGATATGGTGAAAACTGTACTTTCCCCAATTTGGTCAAACTTACGTAAGTTAAAATGAAAACACAAAACAGCTGGCGTATTTCTAAAGGTATTACAAGTATTGACCAATGTCATTCTGCATATTGCATAGTTTTGTTTCGCTGACAATTTTGTATTTTATTTTATTCGTAAAAAGAAATAATAGTAGATTAAAAACTACCAATTACTATAATAATAAATACAATTTATGCCTAATCCAATTTTTTGTTAGCCTCAACATAATCTTGCGGCAGAAATAGTCAAACAGTTAAGAAGAAATAGACGGTTGTATTAAATAGTACAAGCTTAAATGGGCCATATCACTAGGAATCGGACCTTGTTATTATAAGTTAGGCCAGTTTAGCCTCCTCGTATAGGCCCCTTCAATCCTGTATAATATGACACACGAGTAATAACCGTGTCCAATATTAAACTTTCTTACGTGATATTCACTCCATCGTGTGCTCTCCCTCACCCTATCCGTAGTTCGTGGAATAATTTCCTACCACAGACAACGCCAACCAAGTCAATCGTTCTATTGGATTTGAGTTGTTGAAGGTTTCAATAAGCGAAATGTTCGGTAATGTCTGTCTACCAACAAACTGAATAAGGAAAATAGAAAAAAAAACTATTTTATTTTTGAATTATTGACACCAAAATGAAGAGAATAACGACGCGTGGTCGTCAAAGATTACGAATAAAAAAACAAGGAGATATTCTTTATTGTTTCAATTAATAGAAAAAGGTGTGCTCGCCCGAATCAGATTACGGAGCAATACGGAGGTACCTAATCAGTCCCCAAATAAGTAATAAGACCCTAATAATAATAATCCAGTCCAAAAATAACAAAGAAATTTTATTATCTACAAAACAATTTATTATATTATCTACCAAACGATGTTGCAAAGTGATTATTATTTTTATTCAGGGCCGTGCAATCCAAATTGATTATTTACATGTTCATTAGTACGAAGGTCTTCACTATTCACTAGTCTACTGTTAACTCATTTGAATCGAAGCCTTGAATTAAGTACTCACACCGTGAGCATTAAGCTACGTAATACAAATGATGCAATTACAGGCCAGAACTAGGAATAAACTAGGCAGTAGATTATACGACGAAAAGCTGATGAGAATATAGAAATGTAATTACATTTCTAATTATATTATTAAGCTATTGCATAGCTTCTATCGCGGGCCTTGAGCGCGGCGACTGAATCAAGAAATTCCGTAACGAAAATAACCTGACACCCCCACTACGCCTACTATGTAGCTCGCGTTCAACACATTCACACGTTGCGCTGGTGTAGTGTTTGTGAATAAACGCGCGGCGTGACGTCGTACTGCATGAGCATCATGAAAAGTCTGCCCATCTCTCTCTCACGCGGTCTAGCTTATGAGTGTGAAGGAGACAGTTAATGTTTTGCTTTTATTAATGTTTATAAATATAGCGTGGTCTTATTTTTATTATTGTTTTAATATTAAATTATTATTGTCTAATTGTAATTGCATAAGTTGATAAAAAATGCTTTGCAATAGCTTTTTTTTTTTTTTTTTTCCACGGGAGAAAATCGCCGGATCCCCACCCGCGCGGCAGGTGGGGTATGTGGGAGTTGAACCTCACTAAAAACTCCTGCCGCTCACAACCGGCGCCCTACCTCGGACCGGGCCGGAGCCCAGTCGGGGCTATTGAAACGGCGGGACAGGGTTGACACAGAGCACATTACATCCATCCCACCGTCCCACGGACGCCGGACCGGTGGCCACCAGCGACACGACCACCGGTTCCCTCGTTCAGCGGGCCGAGAGCCCGCTTTGATGGCGCCGCGTTACACCTTCCCCCAGAGCGGTCGGGGGAACGCGGTCTGCCATCACCCGGCTTCCTATTGCGGGTGAGCGTGCAAGCACGCCACCCCACGTCTGGGTCTCTCCCCGCACAAAACGGGTGGGACCCCTAGCTCTTAGGGGGCCAGGTCACGGATACGACCCCGGTCCCGACCCCCTGCTCGGCGGCGGCGGGTTTCTGCGTAGTGAGGAGAGCTTTCCCTCACTCGCCCCGCCGCCTCCTTCTGCGAGATGGTGCACTCGCAGAAGTCGAGCATAGCCTTCCATGACTCATCGCTGCCAAGCATCGATGCCACGACGCCAGGCAGCGACAAGTCAGGTCCTATCTTTGCGACCAGGACACGGCGCTGCACCTCCCAAGCGGGGCAGACAGCGAGCGTATGCTCCGCCGTGTCCAGGTCGTGTCCACAATGGTGACACCTCGTCGTCGGCTCAGCCCCTATCCGGCGCAGGTACTTCCCGAAGCATCCGTGCCCGGTCAGCACCTGCACCAGACGAAAGGTGAGACGTCCCTCGCCACGATTCACCCAGTCATCAAAGACCGGGTAAACCGCCTCGACGGTACGTAGCCCCCACGTGGGGTTGGCCAATCGCCTCGACCACGACTCGAGCACGGACCGCCGAGAATGGGCCTTCCGCGCCCGCAGCTCACTTTCGGGGACACGCGCCACGCCCCGAGCATGAAGCTCGCTGCGCCACCGATAGTCGGCAGCGAGCGACTCCGCCTCCAGCTCCCATGGCGGCGTCCCCGCCAAAACACACGCCGCCTCGAAGGAGACGGTGCGATATCCGCGGATGACCCTGATGGCAACGGTGCGCTGCGGCCGGCGCAGGAACCGAGCTATAGTGGCCCGGTTGCGTGGCTCAGCCCACACAGGTGCACCGTACAGGGCCATCGATCGCACCACCCCCGCGTAGAGACGGCGCACAACCTGATCCGGTCCCCCAATATTCGGGAGGAGCCGGCTCAAAGAACCGGCCGTCCCCATCAATCGGGGGACCAGCTCCGCAAAGTGAGCACGAAAAGCCCACCGGCTGTCCAACACGAGGCCGAGGTACTTCAACTGCACCCCGACCCCTATCCGGACGCCTCCAACCACGATGTGGGTGTCAACGGGTGGCGCCCTCCGCGGCCCGTGAAACCACAGAGCCTCGGATTTATTGAGCGCCACGTCGAGACCCAGCCTCCTTATCCTTCCGACCACGAGGGCCACTCCCGCTGTGGCTTGCAATAGCTTTACCGCGGCAGTCCCCGAGTGCCACGTCTTTTTTTTTATTATTATTATTCAGTGTCTGAATAACAATAAGGTCAGAGGAGCTCAGAAGGTTAATTTAAGCAACAAGCCGATTGTTAATTAATTAGAAGTCACGGGCCTGCAACCCTTATCCGCACTTCGACCTAATGTCAATGACCTAGTGTCTCAAACGAGCTGATTAAAAACCTAATTAAGAAACTGTAAGCAAAATATTCTGTATCTGTTAATAAGTTCGTTTGATCCGGTCATTCATGAAGAATTTTCAGCGAAACATGGTGGTAGGACAGGTAGGGTAGGTTGCTACTGGTGGTAGGCCCTCTTGTGAGTCCGCACGGGTAGGTACCACCACCCCGCCTATTTCTGCCGTAAAGCAGTAATGCGTTTCGGTTTCAAGGGGGGGGGGGGGGGGGGGGGCAGCTGTTGTATGTTACTATACTGAGACCTTAGAACTCGTATCTCAAGGTGGGTGGCGGCATTTACGTTGTAGATGTCTATGGGCTCCAGTAACCACCAGGTGAGCTGTGAGCTCGTCTACTTATCAAAGCAATAAAAAAGAAATAAATAAAAACAACAACAAAGGGACTGCTGTAGTTTGTGCAATAACCAATAAACTGCTCAGATCGCGTGTCAATAGCGACATTGAAGTGTACACAATGCCATGACGTCCGGCACTGAGCCCACGAAGGCCAAGGTTCACTATTTATTATTTCAATTTATGGTGTTAGTTGGGTTTAACAAATTAAAGAGCGGACGGTTAGCGTGGTATGGATTTGTGATGCGTAGAGAGGGGATGCATGTGACTAGGAGATGTATGGAAATGGTAGTGCAAGGTAGAGGGAAAGAGGTCGACCGAAGAAGACATGGATGGAGTGTGTGAATGATTATATGAGAGAAGGAGGAGTGAGTGTTGAGATAAGGGCTGACAGAAGAGAAAGGAATAGAAAAATTCGCTGTGTCGGCCCCACCTAGTGTTATAAGGTGGAGACAAAGAAGGAAAAGGCGTTAGTTGGGTTTTGCTTGTATCTTCGTTTAATGCTGAACGTCAATTTACTTTGGTTTCCAGCGTTAAACAGTTGTGACATTTAAACATAAAATAAGGAACGAAACGTTTCACTCAATGGAAAATGCGGAAATCATTTCAAGTTTCATATCAAAGCGAACGTTAAATAATAATAATAACAGAGAAAAAATTATGCACAGTCATCCGGCCCCAATTTAGGTTTCCCTGTGTTACCAAAGACTGACATAGATGCTTATATACCTTTATTTTAAATAAACACATATATAGATACTAAGTACACAGGTAAAGCAAGCCTGTTCATCACACGAATATATGCCCGATGTGGGAATCGAACCCACGACCCTCGGTACAGTCAGGGGGCTGACAACTGCACCACCGAATTAGTCAAACATTTACATTATTTTCTTTTGTTTTCGTGAGTCGCGTATATGAATACAACTATTTTAATATTAACAACCGTGAACACATTAGCAAATCACAAAATGTTATGAATTTACCTGATTTATTAGTTTTTCCTTTTCTGTTTAAGCTATAACCGAAATTCTGTTGATTCCTCTTATAGTGCTGGTTGATGCTACTAGTTCTAACACTAGAAGCAGTCAAAGTACAGATCACCGCTTTCGCCAAATTAGTCGTGGTACTTAGCCCATATTATCAATCTTAGCTTAGTTCCTTCCCGTGTTTTCTTAGTGGGATGTGATTTCGGTGGTAGTTTCATTCACGAAGTTGCCTGTGGAAGCAACGGAAGCGCCCGGACCATGTCTAGTAACTCCAATAAAAAAGGTTGTGCATTCATACCTCAATAGTATTTTAAGGTAGCGCCAACTTCCGTAGCACAATTATTTATATATATTATATTATTACATTATATTATATTTATTTTATTTATATTATAATAAATTATATAGTTTTTTTTTGCTTAGATGGGTGAACGAGCTCACGCCCATAAGTGGTAGAACGTATCTAGAGGACGCACGGGTAACTTAGTTGAAATGAACGCCCAGCGTACTTCTGTTTCGAAGCAATAACGAGCTATCTGTATGTAAGGCGTTACAGCACTTATTCCTAAAGGAAATAAGAATCAGAATTTTTAATACATTCATGTGTATTAACCATAGTACTATAATGTTATAATTAAAATACTAGTACTAATAAGTCCACTAATTCAACTATACTGTGTTGACGAGTCGCGAACTCGAGCGCTAAGGTGTCCTTGCTCTCACTGTCCTAATGAACTACTATTGTCAGTATCCACTTGAATTTAATTATGAGCTTTGTATAGCTTACATGCTGAAAAGTCGTTACCACAGTCAAAGTGACTGAAACAAAAGTAAAAACGTGAGAATCTTTAGTTTTTTGTTTATCTCTGTGTAAGTTTTTCTTTTTGGTTTATATTTGGCATGAGGATAAAATTGTTATGATGGTGTAAATGTTTACCATACAATATATGGAATGCTTTGCATAGAGAATTCTAATTTTTTTTTTATTGCCCTTGTAGGCAGACGAGCATACGGCCCACCTGGTGGTGAGTGGTTACCGTCGCCCATGGACTTCAGCAATGTCAGGGGCAGAGCCAAGCCGCTGCCTACCGCAAATGTACAAACTCCCCACAAAAACCTTATGTGTCATCCGTGGTACAATATACCTATATATATACATTATATGAATATAAGGCTTTAGCATAAATAATTTAGGAGCAAAATATTTTCCATCTCAAATTTCCAAACGACCGGAATCGAAAATATAGCTGCGCGTCTAGAATGTGTGAAATAAGATAAATTTACCCAATAATATATTGAAAATGCGGAAGACGTCGCTAACGCGGACTGTATAAATAGTCTACATAATGGCCGACCTATTTTTTGTGATTTTATACATACAGAAATTGAATACAAGTGATATTTGAAATAAAATACGAGGAATCCATGATATATTATAGTATTTCCTAAGACATATGATGACATTCGAGAAAAACTGTTTAATAAAGTGAATAACAATAAAACGTGCTTCTGTGACACCGACTGGCGGACTGCCAGAAAATATGGCAATGGACACCTACATTACGGGTCTACACGAAATTTATCTTCAACTCTTTGTGCCTGTTTTAAAATTCAACACTACAAAGCTTGCATATTTATAGTCATGACTTATGCAAGTGTAGTGCTCACTCACACGGCCCGCACCCACATAAACACCCTCCAAAGAATATAGCCCCTTTTTGGTAGGACAGCCGTCGGAAGTATGTTTGTGAGCAATATACATCTTCTCGACAACTTACATCTAGAACCGACTAGTAAGTATCTGAAGATAGTGTCAGAACGCTTCTTTAACGAAGCAGTACGGTACGATAACTCTTTTATAATAGCTGTCATAAGTTACATCACCGAACCAGATGAGTGGGTAACAAACAGCCGTCGTCGTTCTAGACATGTCCTTCCGGATAAATTCTCAGTTCTTTCCACGTGGTTGGTGAGTACGACGTGCAACTTAACCCATAGACTCAACCCACTGACTTTCTCGCCGAACCTTTTAAGTAGGTGGCGATTCCGATCCGGTGGTAAATTCAGTGAAGTATTGCCCTTGCTACAGATGCTAGCGAACAGTTTCAAGCTGAGCCCACCAGTCAGGCGAAGTCAGCATAGTTCTTCTAGGGTACTGGCAAATAGGATAGGACTGGAAAATAGCCCACACTTTTTTGTCACTTATCTTCCTACCTCTTGTGCTTACATTTGTATTTTCCCTTTTTATAACCTCACTCAATATCAACATCTATTATCGTAGGCTTTTAGTCGAACTCCGAACCACGTTGATACAAGAGTCCAATTTAACATGAGTTCTAAGTATCTATTGCATTGTTAAATCTTCGAACCGGAATCCACTAATACTTCGCAGAAATAGACGAGATGCTAATACTAACTGTTCGTCTTTTCAGTCCCTCTACACGTCTAAAAGAAAAAAATCTTAAAAACCATGTGTAATAAAAACATAAAAGGAATTAATTTAGATAATTTAGGTTAACCAGCGATTAATGCAAAATTTCGAGAATTTGTAATTGTAGCAGAGGTATCTTCAGGTAAATTGTAGGTACGTGTTAATTGCCTAATATCTGGGTCGGACGTTGTGAGGTCAATTCTCATTAACGATGCTATCACTCCTATGATTGAACCAAGGCTTTAAGGAAATCACAAACATTTCATACTTTATACAAATGTTTGGGAAGCTAAGTTAAGCGAGAATTGTATACCTTTTATATTTAATAAATAAAAACACTATAAAAACGCTGATTTCATTCCGTACTGGTGGAAGGGCATTTTATGAGCTCGCACGGGTAGATGCCACCACCCTGACAATTTCTGTAGCTATACTGAGACCTTAGAACTTATATCTCAAGGTGGTTGGTGCATTTACGTTGTAGATGTCTAAGGGCTCCAGTAACCACTTCAAACCAGGTGGGCAGTGAGCTCGTCCACCCATCTAAGAAAAAATAAAATAATTAAAAACAATATTTCCGGTTTGAAGGGTGAGGCAGCCATTGTCCTATAGAATTCATGTCTTAAGATGGATGGCGGCATTTATGTTGTTGATGTTTATAAGCTCCGTTAACTACAAGTCAACAACGTAACAACAAATGGACCGAGAGCTAATCCACCCGTCTGAGCAATTAAAAAAATTCTTTAGTTGACTCAGCTAAGTTTTTCTTTGTTTAATAGAAGTTAAAAATCAGATGATACATATGTTTTTTAAGACATAAATTATTATAAGTATTAACACTTTCGCTGACAGTACGTCGTTAGACGGGAAATTAACATATTGCGGTATAACAGTACGTCGAAGGACGGGGTAATAACTTTTATGAGCATTGGCAGTACGTCGTCGGACGACAACTTCTAATAGAAGCAATATGAAGAATAGCATTCACTGTCATATTGTAAGCAATCTCACATTTCTTACTGTCGTAACATGATTGTTTTGTGGGTAGTTTAATATTGCTGTCTCAGTTGCTCACGCACACACGTAAACAGTTCGTATATAAGTACTACGTCCACCGGCGTGAGCGCACGCTAATTTCTCGATCAATCAGTGCGGCCAGTGCCATTTTGTGAACAACCACGTGTTTACGTCACTCAAACAGTAAGTAAATTTTGCAAAAATGATATTTTATGTGTTTATTTGTATTGAAACATCGTTATGTTTATGTATTTATAAGATTTTGTGATGTTAGTATTTACTTAGGTATTTTTATTTACTAAATAACAGACTTTCCTTGAAATACTTGGGTCAAAGTAGTATTATTATAGTGTCGGATTAGAATAAAATTCATGACCTTACGTGTAATTAGCCGTTGCTAATTTACTCCTCTAATGTGATAAAGCTTGTGCCCAGCTTGGAAATTTTATAGGTTGTTGATTGATTTACCAATTGAACAATTTGTTAATTTTAGATGTCAGCAAAAAGTTCAAAGAAACGTCCAAAAATACGCTTGTTCGACGATTTTTCATCAAATTCGCCATCTGAAGCAGATTTAGATCCCTTCGAGGATAATGACGGTGATTATGGTTCTGACACGAACTATGAACCACAAAATATAGAAGAAACTGGTGCATCCAGTTCATCAGAGGAAATATTTTCTATAAGACCTCGTCGAATTATATCTGGAGGCCCTGTGGCTTCATCGGATTCAAGTAAGTCTGATATCTCAATTAGAAGTTCAGATTCTGATCAGGACGATAGAACTATCGAAAATGCTGAACCGATTTCCGAATCAGTAGACGACTTACCATCCCTTCTTATATCTCAACATGACAATGATATAGATTCAGAACCAGTGCAAAATCGGATAAGATCTCCTGTACCAGAGGAGATACCGTGGTTACATAGCACAGAAGAAATACCTGATTTTGAATTCGATGTCGAGTCATATGGCGTTCAGTTTGACGTTACCTCTCAGACTAGCATTGAACAAATTTTCGATCACGTGTTTCCAAAAGAGTTACTCGAGTACCTGGTCCAGTGTACTAATAATTATGGTACAGCTTTGTGTCAGTCAAACAAACCGTCAACCCGATATTCCCGGTCTCAAAATTTTCGAAATACTACGACTGTTGAGATGAAAAAGTTTCTTGGACTTTCGTTATTACATGGACATATTCGCACTCCTAAACAACAAAAACTATTTACTTATGATGATCCACTATATTATCATCCTGTGTTCTCATATACAATGTCTTCGCGGCGATATGAACAGATACTTCGATGTATATGTTGTTCAGAACTGGATGCAAAAGGCGCAGAAAAGATTAACAAATTTGTTGATTTGTTGACATTGAATTTTAGAAAGATATACAAACCTGATAAAGAGCTTAGTTTAGATGAATCTTTACTATTGTATCGAGGCCGACTTCACTTTCGGCAGTACATAAAGTCCAAAAAAGCAAGATATGGGATTAAATTCTATGTCTTGGCAACGGCTGATGGTTATGTTCTTAATATAATAATGTATAGCGGAAAAGACGAGAATACCCAATTGAGAGGTGTAACGAAGCTTGAACGGTTGGTAATGCGATTGATGAGACCGTTTTTATTGAAAGGACATCACCTCTTCATGGATAATTACTACAATTCGGTCACTCTTTCTCAGAAACTTTTTGATTTGAAAACCCATACAAATGGTACTCTTCGTGTTAATAGAAAAGATAATCCAAAGGAAGTAGTGGACAGAAAATTAAAAAAAGGTGATCATGTTTGGGTAAGGAAAAATAAAGTGTATGTTAGCAAATGGGTTGATAAGCGACCAGTGATTATGTTGACCACTAGAGAACACCCCCGTATTATAGAAACAACAAACAGGTTTGGGAAAATAGTTAAGAAGCCTATTGAAGTAGCAACATATAATAAATACATGTCCGGTGTAGATAGGTCTGACCAGATGATAAGTTACTATTCTTCGCCGAGGAAAACTATACGCTGGTACAAAAAAGTACTTTTTCATCTTTTGGATACCGCTGTATGGAATTCTTATTACTTATACAAGAAATTTGTACTGAAAAACCCAAAATATGAGTTATCTTCATATCGGGAGGAGTTAATAAAAAAATTAATAGATTTGAAAGAAAACTGTAAGGGTAAAGATTTAGTATTAGATTTAAAAAAACACAATAGCAGAAAACACAATAACCCCCAAAAGAACATATTTGCAGATCAAGAACGAAAATTTTGGGGTCATTGGCCCAAACGCCAACCTGCACCTGAAAATTCTAAGAAAAAATACTCATTTCTGATGTGTAAAATGTGTTCCAAGAATAAGAAGAGGGTCGAAACTAGCTACAGGTGCATTGGTTGTCCAGGACTTCCTCCATTATGTCCTGAATGTTTCCAGGATTATCACCAAATTCTTGAACAGCAAGAACAATAAATCGTAGTCTGACTCTTCAAAACCTTATTTTGCAGATTTACTTTAATTTTTTGAGACTTTATACGTTCCTATTTTTATAATTATTTACTAGGATATGTTGACCTATTTTTTTATTACTTTGGTACTTATATGTTTAATATTGTTTTCTTTTATTGAGTTAATTATATTAGGGCTTTTTATTGTTTGTTAGTAGCGTTGCCGTAGTGTCCAAACTTTGTATATTATTTATTATGTACAAAGATTGTTATAGAAGATCCTAATTTATAACTTCCGATAGCGTATTAAAATATTATAATTTATAATAATTTAAGCGTTTAACATATGATATAATCATTGGAATGTTCCTAATTACAATACCAAATAATTTGTAATTATTGTGTAAGAAATATATACCTATATATAATATGTATCTATTACGTGTATTTGAATAAGTTTCAGACTATATCTGTTTTTCATCGTACAGATATTGAAAAATACCATACCATTTGATGTTATAATAATTAATATATTTTTTTGTTTTTTGTTGGGAAATTTCGATTATTTTATAAGTCACAAATTATTGTAGGAGGTTTAATATTTGAAAATATTTGATTATTTTACAAATATTATGTGTTTTATTATCTTTCCTCAGAAGATCCCAAGAATATAAGATATTTTTCGACGTAGTGTCTCACTTAGGCAGGCGAACATATGACCAACTCGAAACTACGTCGACAGACGTCCACGTCTTAAAACGTAGTGCCAGCTTTAGGCAGTCCAATATGTGGCCAATATGACACTACGTTGAGAAACGTTCACGTCTGTGAACGTAGTATTGTAATAAGAGTGGCAAACATGTATTCAACACGAAACTACGTCTACAGACGTCCACTTCTGTAGACGTAGTGCTTGTTTAAGCAGTCAAATATGTGGCCAATATGACACTACGTTGAGAAACGTTCACGTCTGTCGACGTCGTTTAGCTATAAAACAGGCAAGCATGTATTCAACACAAAACTACGTCGACAGACGTCCACGTCTGTAGACGTAGTGCCAGATTGAGGCGATCGAATATGTAGCCATTATGACACTACGTCGTAAAACGTTCACGTCTGTCAACGTAGTGTCACATTTAGATAAGCAAACATATATCCAATACGAGACTACGTCGGGAGACGTTCATCATTTTGTATAGAGAATTTCACTGCCTTTTTGTGATGTCAGGGTAAGTGCTCACTGTCAGCGAACGTGTTAAATAGTGTTAAATAGATGGAAGAGATAGATAATTGTATTAAAATTTTATAACGAGACAATATGTACAAACATAAAAAACACCGCTTAATTCGCGTTTCCCTCCAACATGCGGCAAATATTTAAAACGCAGTGGAATATGGAAGGGTTCGGTGCTCATGGCAGAAAATAATTACTGTGGGGATAATTCATTTAACAAAAAAAATAAGTATACCATACACGCAATATGTATGCAAATGCAACTAACACTGATTCTATTTAGCGGTAAATTTCAAACGTTCCGTCCTGATATTAAATCCGCTTAATACGTGAAATGGAATCGTAAAATTGTCATCAAGGCTGGAATACACTCGGTGCGCATCCTGATATAATCGTACTTCTGTAACAATTTATAACTGACTTGTTGCTTGATATTATATTGACATTTCTTCTTTTCTTTTTACTTGTTAAATTTGAATTTCAAGTATGTTTTCGTTAGGTATCCTTTTTATTTTTATTATTGTATTCCATCTTCGGGCCGATGAATTGCCAATGTTATGTACGCCGTTATTGTCACATGCATCAGGCCATAAATTAAATAGTTTTATTTTCAATGTTAAATATTTGTAATGTGGCAGTACTTTTTTAGTAAATAAATAAATGACAATAACAAGAATAACATTAGACATAGAAAAACGCTTAGCACAAAAGAAACTACGCGCTGTGTTACACCAAAGGGAACTCGAGAGATTGTGTAACAAGAGGAAATATATCTACTACGTTTGTTTACCTTAAATGAATCAACGTTTGATTGCTCGCATAACATGTACCATGTCTGTTATGTATTATTATTGCCGTATAACGCATCTAATTAGTAATAATTGTCTTATATGAACGCTAACCTAATCAGAATAATTTAACGTTACAAAATTAGCACTACTTCACCTTGGGAACCATTGCAGAAGATATGATTTTAAGAAATTTTATTCAATACTAGCAATATTCAATATTCAATACAATATCGCTTCGGAAACATTAAATGTTATTATTGATAAATGAGTCCCGTGGTCTTACTGTCGTCGGTTATTGTCATACCGCGGGTGATGCCGCAAGGCGAAGTTAGTCTAAAAAAAGTAGCCTAAGTTACTCCTTATATCATCAGCTACCTATCAGTGAAAGTCTCGTCAAAATCGGTCTAGCCGTTCCAGAGATTAGCCGGAACAAACAGACAGACAGATAAACAGATAGACAAAAATTGTAATAAATGTTATTTTGGTGTATGTTCCATATATTTATTCATATGCATGTAGTAAGAAGCGGTTATTTCAATATTACAAACAGACACTCCAATTTTATTTATATGTATAGATGTATAGATAAAGAATATTCACTAGTGAACAGCGCGAATGGATATATCATCGATCAGAATGTTTGTCCATTACGAAGGTTGTCGACTGATAACGTCTTTTGTTTTGTGGATGTCCATACAAATAGCTCTAATCGAGTTACATTATCACCATTATTTATGTCGAAATAATTGTGAATAATTGCGATTCAGAATTTTTTATATTTTTGGGTAAGGCCATTTCTAATTTCAATAGCGCTTTTTTTTATTGCTTAGATGGGTGGACGAGCTCACAGCCCACCTGGTGTTAAGTAGTTACTGGAGCCCATAGAAATCTACAACGTAAATGCGCCACCCACCTTGAGATATAAGTTCTAAGGTTTCAGTATAATTACAACGGCTGCCCTACCATTCAAAGCGAAACGCATTACTGCTTCACGGCAGAAATAGGCAGTGGTACCTACCCGCGCGGACTCACAAGAGGTCCTACCACCAGTAGTAGCGTGTCAGATTTTTCATTTGTACTACTGTAAGCCTACACTTTAAAAATAATTAGTCATTCTCAGGAAAAGTAGCAGTGGCAACACAAGTTAACAACATAAAAAAAATGTATAAAATTAAATACTAGTTAAGTATTCTTCTCTAAAAGAACATTGCCATAAAATAAGGAAATTCAAATGTTGCTTATATGTCATTATGGAATACTTAAGATGATCAAAACACGAGACACACATTAAAGTGCCGAGGTTGATTAATTAATACACGTTTTGTTGTACATTTTTGATATTATTATGAAAAATAAACAGAAAAAACAGAAGAAACAGACAAATGAAGAAAATGGAATGTGTTTTCATTTGGTATTTAAAAATGTGAGATTTAGTAAAAAATATTTTATTTATTAGGTCTTTTACCTACAAAATTGTCGTTAAGTACGGAAAGATAGTTCTGAGATTTTTTGAAAGAAGATTTTTTGTATATTTCTTATGTCTATGAATAAAATGATGTATCTCTGCCAGCGCCTTATTAATTTTTCAACGCCCTTCTTGAAAAAGTCAGGTGTACAGGAGCCAACAAACTCTCCAAAGGCATTTTGTACTGTCTATCGGGTACCGAATTTTGTCAATGGCTAGAAGTTGTCCAATCTTTAAAAAAATTAGAAATTTGGTGGCGCAAAGAGATTCATGAGCTTCTACATAACTGGATCAAATTTCTCACATTACATATATACAGTAATTCTGGTGTCATTTGGTAAAAAGCTGCGATAAATTAAACCGTCACTAGACCGCCAAACAGGTCCATGAGACCATGACTTTTTTAAGGATAATTTTCTGTTCAGTTTATTTATTGCCTTACCGATCAATCACTTACGACTATCAGAGAGTCCACTTTTCATCCAGTGACAGTGCTGTTCAAAATCCCTTCATTTCTGTGTTTGTTAAGCAACGCAAAGTATACTTTATCGCTTTTGTTAAGTTGGCAATCGTTCAGTTCTTGCGGCACCCACTTATCAAGTTTTTTTACGTATTTTACGTTTACGTACGTTAAAGTTACGTTTACGTATTTTTAAGTATTTTTAAAATGGACTAATATTGTTTTGATGCAAACGTTAAAAGATGCTGCTAATTCAGCGACAGATTGAGTATCGTAAGCTTCTACTATCGCCTTTAATTCGTTGTTGTTGACCTTACGGAGTTCATTATATTAGATTATAATTTCCATATCGGAAGCGTTCAAATCAATAATGAGTCGTAGGCTCCTTTGTAATGTTCAATCCGTACACGTCATATTGTGCGCCGTTTGTGCGGCATTGCTACCGCGACGGAGCTCATATACCATAATTACTCGTGTTTTTACTGTCTCGATAGTGATGAAAATACGAATGTAACAAAAACAAAACTAACCAACAAATAAATAACTGAATTTGAAAATAAAATTCTATATTTTCAAAATACAATTCATTTGAATTTAGAATTTAACACTAATCGGGCTGCCAACGCATCTGTCCATATACCTAGAAACAAAAGATAGTGGGCCCAACAATATGTAATCAACTTTACAAAGATCAGTTTCATCAAAATCAAAGATCAGATTCAGATTTCAGTCGTATCGGGATTTTCGCAACAAGAGATTATAAAATATCGGTTTTATTGAGTGCTTTGCGAGGTACCGAGCGTAGGTGTAATATTAAAGCCATTTTAACAGGTCTGTGGAGCATTATTGTATTGGAACATTGCAGAGAGACATTAAGGAGTAAGGACGCGCCTTCTCGATGACGTCAGCGTACGTTGATTCATTCAACTGTGACTTACATCGATGCGCTTACGCATTCGAACCTAATCGTCTACAACCTTGTCTGACCATAATGATTCCTTGTAGTTTGGACATAAATATTTTTAGTTGAGTTTTAACATGGCATTAAACCTCATAACTCAAATGGCCATAATTAGAACTAAACTAATTATGAATTGTTTGAAATTTACACGGTTATCTACATTATTGATATTATTATTTGACAAATCCTTACCACGATTTTTTGTTTTAATGAGTTTCCAATATTCAAAATAATTAGTTCGATGTCTTATTTAAATTACGTAATATGTTGAAATATGATTCTTTTTACTTATTTACCTGCATGGTAATCGCTTAAGCTTAAATAGGCTTATTGGGTTAAAGCTGGGTAACGTATGTCAAATTTTATGTGCGATGCCAAGCACCCAATATCTTTTAAGTGGATTGTTAAACGAGTTCACGGCCAAAGGCATGCCTGTATGGCATGGCCTGCATGCTATTAAGCAATTACCAGAGCCCATAGACAACTGAAAGTGAATGCCACCGCGCATCGTGGAGCATTCGATCAAAATCGTTTGAATCGAAGTAACGTATCTTTCAAATTGGAATGCATAAAATTACTTTGGGACAATCAATGCCCAAAATACGAATTAGGGGAGGGGTTGAGTGAAACAATAAAGTATTTTAACTATGTACATGCTACAGATAAGGGATCATAGTAACTCGATCTTCTGATAAATAACCTAACATACTATATATTATCGTATGTGCGCGATCATCTAACCATTCTTAATGTTATTTGGCTCTATTTTACTTAACAAAACACTTCAAGTCATGATTATGTTAATTTTATTTGCAAAGCACGTTTTCTGAGGTGCGCGGCATCATCCGGCGCACATACGACCACGGATTATTCAAGGAAACTGTCAAGCAGAAATGTTGTATCAATGTACTAGTAGATTCAATTGAACTGTCAGTAACGATTAGATGGTAAGTAACATTATTTAGTAATGATAGCGACTCAGAGCTTAGTTATTTGAATAGATCTTTGCTTGAAAAGTGTATATGAATTTCTCGAAGAAATATTGACAAACGCACCACAAAGAAGATCATCCAACGAGTGTCGTTGTCCGGATATGGTTGATCCCACTGACGTCAGATTTATACTGAACGATCAAAATAAGAATACCATTGACCTTTTAAAATAATGCTTCTCAAAATACGAAAAAGGTCTACCTAATTGAATTATTTGAACCGAATCGTAATAGATTTTCGTGTTTATGCTGTGCATCACGAAGTTCGAATATCTTGTTGAAAAGACGCAAGATTTCTTTAAATTACTGTCGGTGATTCAGTCAGAGGAAAGAGGCCGCTACACTGAATTTTATAATTATTAAATGACCGTATTTGACGTCTTAGTGTTTCTAGTATGTTCCACGGAAAAGCCGTTTTACTTTCTGATATAATGTTATTGAAATAAAACGCTGGTACACTAAACTGCTACATACAAATTTCTGAAACTAACAATGTAATAATTTGGTTAAAAAATATGTACATTTATTGATACACATTTAATTTAATTTATCGCGCTTGCCATGGAAGCTTCAATCAAAACAATGATAAGAGCATGTGCGAATGTTATTATTGTAGTAAATCATTTGCAGAATACAGTACTAATCGACAGCAATATACATTTATCAATCACAATATAAATACAAAACGTCGATATAATAAACGCTTTGAATGTTTTCCTTCTGTTGTTACACAATTGAAGTAAATAGATATCGATGTGTAGTAACCTTAATTGTCAGATCCTACGAGTATAATGACTGTTATTAAATGACTTTTGTGAATCGTGTATCAAACTTCGACACGAAAACTCGATATTCATTTTAATTTTCTTAAAAAACAATAAAATCTATCGATTTATATGTTTTATAAGTCGAACTGAGTTTGTCGGTCGACATAGAGCGACTAAACGTTTTTACGGAACTTAAGTCGGGGTTCGGGAGCTGAGATTTTTTCCCGGTTTCGAAATGAGAATCGCGTACTGGCTATAAACGAGGATAGCTAACGAGACACGCTCCGAGTACGTAAACAGGGGTAAAGAACCTGCGGTCGAGACCGATAAGCGGAGACCGCACACTTGAAAATCATTATAAATCATAATATAGAACCTATACGGTAAAGCCGCAACTTCTGACCCTCGTTAGCGTTTGATGATTTCGTTTCGCCTTGCTTGCTGGCACGGAAATAACGGCACGCAACTTAAAAAAAATGTTACGCAACTCTGAACTGGTTGACGATGGGATTGTTTACTTTTTTCAAGTAACTTTGATAGCGTAATGTTTATAGAGTGCCCAGATATTTCAACTTTGTAATTTCGGATTCTCTTTACTATTAGGCGGGCTCACGATTCATCTGTTGTTTCTGATATTTGTTAATCTGTATGAACTCTACAACGTTAATTCAGTGGTCTAGTTTGAGGCATTAGTCTGATTTATTAATATGGCATTCATGGTTATCCGACCCTTATTAAACAGAATACCCGGCTGAAATTTGCAGTGTACCTACTAGTAACAGCCCATGTTGACTCAAAACACGGTCCGTTTCTAGATATCTTTTTTACACGTACCATCCGACTTTGGCCTAAACTCCCCTCTAGGGTGTTTACTGAATGAATGCTATAACATGTCTTTCTTCAAACGAAGATTGAGGAGAGTACTAAGAGGTAGCTAGCGTCTTGGCTATGCCGTTGCCTACTGTATCTAGCGTTCATGAGCGACGATAACCACTCAGAATCGGAAGGACAACATACTCGTCTGCCTGGCAGGGCAAAAAAGTACCTACCAACTCTCAATTTAGGAATTAGTAGGAGAGTTAGACAACAAAATAAGCTTAGGGAAGTAAACCCAACGAAAGACATTGAAGAAGGTAGTAGGGTAGCCATGGTTGTAGGGCGCGATGTGAGCCAGCACGAATAAGTACCGCTGTCCTGGGCCCAGTAGCCGTACAATACAATGAGGGTGGAAAACGTTTCTAATATCTATGTGATCTATAAACGTCTAAGCAATATGTGGTCCGTGGACCGTGACTTCTTTAATTTAGTACAAAAAAGCAGAAGTAGTAACTCGATATAGTCGAACTCTGCTTTTCATTAGACTAACAGTCGAAGAGATTTCATGTGGGTCCTGTAGCCTAGAAGAAGTGTAAATGTTCGTTTTCTTCATAAATTACTGTTAATTTTTACGAAGTGCTGATGTTCCTTATAATTACCATGCAAACCTATTGAGTGCAACCGTCTAAACTGTTACAAGCTTCGTAATCGGCTTACCAAACTCATCGGGTTCAGTGAAGCGACATCGCGACGTGACAACAAACGTTTATTTTGATTACTACAAATTTTCGCAACGAAATCATTATTGGTGCGAAGCGAACGTAAGATAACATCGTTTTAAAACTTGTGTTTTGTACAAATAGCAATAAAAACTGTACAGCGGTGCTGGCCACAGCTTCCTGTGATACGGCAGTGGCGCGCCGCACCGCCCGCTGTGCTGATAAACACGCGCCGGTCGACTTCCGCCTCCGAGGACGCGACGACCCATCTCCGTCCACTCTCACTGCTCGGTCAACATGTAATATAAATAGAAAACAACCTTTTTTTAATCAAGCCTCGGAGATTTCGAAGAAGTTCTTATAGGTACACAAGCCGTACTCGACCGCTTCACTGGGCATTTAAAATTAACATTATTATTTATTGTCATCATTATTATTAGGGTGTCCAACACTCATATAAATATTTAAATAGTAATTTATAAAGTATTTTCTACATGGATACCAAGTTTCAAGTCAGTCGGATGCATGGTTCAGTAGTTATAATGGAACATCCGTAACAACCACTGTAGATTTATATACATATTAGTATAGATTAACAGAAACGAATTTGCATACGCTCAAATACTATTATGCTGTAAATAAAAATGAAAACCCAGCTATGACTAGGTTTTCATTTCTGTGAGCCGAACTTGTAGTCTAACATTTTAGTCACAATCTAAAGGCAAAGTCATGAGTCAGATCGTGATGCATACATACTACTAAATAAATGTGTCAGATTTGATAAATGATGAAAGAAAATTTAATTGGGTTTCAATGGAAAATGGGCAGTAGCACTCTATGAGTATTATACCAGCGTACTGCGACCTCCAACTAGCATTTACTGGTGGTAGGAAGTATTGTTGCCGCTGCGGGAGTACCACTAACTTACCCATTTCTGATGTGAAGCAGAAATGCGTTTCGTTTTGAAGGATAGCACAGTCGTTATACAATTCATGAGACTTCCACCAGATTAAAGCCCTAAGCAGGGAAGCCTTGAAGCCTTAAGGGTAACAGCATTCAATTCGTAATGTCTAATACCTCTGGTAGCCATTTGACACAAGGTAGACCCTGAACTCGTTCACACACCAACGCAATAAAGAAATAAATAGCCATATACTGGGTATATGTCTGGGTACTTCTTGACAGTTTCCACTTAAATTTGTTTTCCAAAATTTTAAAGAAATTTCGACTCCCAGAAAGAAAGATAAAGATTTTTTCAGAAAGGGAAAGAAAAATTTATTTCACAACAAAACAAAAAACAAACATAAACAGTCAAAAACAATAGGCGGTGTTATCGATAAAGACAACCGTTTTTAACTAGAGAAATTCTGAAAAAGATACAGCAGTGTACCACAGCATACGGTGTACTAATATAAATAATATTCAGAGTGATCAGTCAAAAATATACCAAACCTATTACATTGGCGCATTATTAAAAAATGAAGAAAAATACAATTTTATAATAAAAATAAATATGCACCAACAATCTGATTTGTATTAAAAACCAAAACAAAATGTAGCCGACAGTAAAACCCGATGATTTTGAATAAAAATACCCTGTGAACGGTATCAATCACAATGATCTAATTCAAATACAGGAAATTATATATATATTTTTACAGCCTTCTTTAAACATACACTCTGCTATTATATATGAGTACGATCCCAATTAATAAGCGGAGCGGTTCCAAAACTTTTAAGAACAGTTTAAGCTACTCTAGTCTAATGTTAAACGTTGAGAGTACATACGATGTCGTCTGATATTAAGGTCAATTGCCTCGCCCGATTGTTGGGCTAGTCTCCGATAAGACTGTTCAAACGGTCACGCTACCGATGTCTAAATAAACACACAAAAATTTATCTAAGGCCAATATTATTTATACTACCGATATACCTCTAATTGGTCAGTTAACATTTGCTGACGTAGAAAACCATTTAACTTTATTAGCCGGTAAATAACATCAATTAGACTACATTGACAGGAATGAAGATTTTCTAACAGCAAAACTTTTAATTCCATGAATAAATTTTAGTACTATCTCAGCTTCCATAATAGCTTGTCGGAACCTATGTACATCGGTTATTATAGTTATCACGAGACCATGAACAATCGATACACACAAATACCTATGCTTCATTTTTTTCTGTATCAGCTAATGACGCTTCCTGCTTCGTATACGGTTGATTGATATTGAATATAAACCAAAACGGGTTCTTACCTGCACCAGTAACTATACTAAATTAAAGGGTGTTGTAGACATTCATCCACTATAAGGTTAATTTATTTTATATTATAATATAAATGGATACTAATTTATAGGTTTGTTTGTTTATTCGTGTTCGTCGTCGTTTTTATCCGATTGACTTGGAACTGTTCAGTTATTGTTGGCAAGAGCACCATCAACTTAAGATGGGTGACGTGGAAGTTGTTTTAACATATGGTTATAATTCATTCATTTGGCCAAAATCTGTCGTGTTTAGTTATATTTGCTAATTAATTAGCACTATTTAAAACTCAACTGACGGCTATTTACCTAATAATAATATAATTTGATCATTAACTTATAATATTATTAGTGGAAATACCAATATCAGCATTAGCATTTGCGAATTTGGGATTTTATGTTGAATTTTGAATCAGACTTTCCGTGAGTTTTGGGTATTTCTCAATTGTTTGTCATAATAATCAGAACAAAATGATTTGCTGCTTCTAACTTCAGATGCCTCATGATCTAAGAAGCATACATTTATTATAAAATGAATGTCGATTAAAATTATTAATTTCTTGTTAAATTATCCTTCCTGTTAACTACATGTGTCCTTCTTAGTTACTATGTAACAATATTATTACCCATAAAGTTTAATACATTTTGTATATAAGCATAATGTATTATCGTTGTTGAATTTATTTCAGAATCTCATCCACTCACCACTCTACACAGTATGATTAAGTCAAGCCAGTGATGTATCATCATCTCGGCGTGGTCGGCGTCATAAGTCAAATATTTGTAATTCATCAGCCCAACCACTTATCACTGTTCATCCGTGTTCGATTCTAAATTATATACTTGAATTATATACTTGAATTATATTATTGAATAACGTAGCTCTTACTCACACATTCATCACAAGATATTCTCGTCAAATTATAGCGGCCAGCTAACATCACAAACGTCAGTGGGGCCGAACTGTTGAGAGATGTCATGGACACGGGTGGTTGCGTCACCAAACAATGTGAAGCGAAGCAACCGAATAAGCAGTTTTCACATCGCCTTCAACCTGCAATCCTCATATTTACCAACGCAAATTTAGCTAATAACGATTAAATCATAATTAGCCTAATTTACAATTACTCAGAAATAAGTAGACTAATTAAAAAGCATAGATAAAACCGTGGAACGGAACTGTGACGAAAAAATCCCTACGTCCGTTTCAATGGCTAATAAATGACCTAGCTATCCAGTGATCTGACTATTCTTAATTAAGGTTATGGTGACTCTCTGGTCGACCTCTACCATTAATTAATTAATAACCCCTAGGAAATTGATAGCCATCATTAATCTGAGAGATGAAATAAACTTGTATACAATGACAATTACAGATTAATACATTTACAAGAATAATAATAGGGGTTAAAGTATGAAATTGCCGTTTTATTTTAATAGGTACTACGAATTGACATAGAACCTTCATGATTTGAGATTTTTGAGTGAAACTTTTTCAAATGGTACCTACCTATGAGGTTCTTCTTTTAAAAAATGTGCAACATTCGATTGTCGCCTTTCAGTTGTTTTTTTTTATTCAGCTTAGACAAGAAAAATGGATACTTCGAAAATTCGAATGATTTTTGAATACGAGTCTCGACGCAGAACTAGCACTGCAGAAACAGCTCGCAACATCAAGTAGACATTTTGATTAAATAAATAATATGTTAAATGATAAAAAACCAAAATCAATTTTTCAGTACAAATCGGCAATTTCATACTTTAATCCCTAATATTTCGTTTTGAGGCAAGAGTAAACAAGGTCGACTTTTTTCAATTTATTAATTTATTAACATTATTTTTTTTACTTTCTTAAACGTCATTAAAGTTGCAAGGAAACGTCTTCTATTTCCGATCAGATACATCACCAAGATAAACTTTCTTTGCTGACACTCCGAAGCCAAAAGAAACTTTCCAAGAAGAATAAATTAAGGGACCGCATAACCGACCGCGCCAAATAAGGACGAACAGGATTAAATTTAGTATATACCATCCGTGAAGCACACCACGTTCCTATTTAATATTCAAGGCGATATTAATTTATACTCACATTATCGGTAACCGGTATTACTTAGTATGGCAATCGGCTTTAAATAGCACCATATATTTTAGTAGTTTAAATAGGGAGTCCCATCAGTCTAAAACTAGTTATTTTTTTCCCTAGTCTGTTCAACTCGTATCTCTCACTATAGTTCGTAATATGTGTAACAACATACTGACTAATTCGAATCAATTGAACGCATGAAGTTCTCACAATATCGTCACTAACCGTGTGTCCTACTGTGTATTTAGGACGATCATCTGGTACGAAAAATAGGTCGTTAACTAATTTAGCATATTTGAATAATTTTTTTAGGTGCACATCAATTACGCCTAGTCTAAATAAAACATTTATAAACATACCAAAACACACTAACGTGGACCTGTTTACTCTATTTTCCGAAACGCTACGTAGACCGATAGGTATAGGTACTCTGTTATCAAACCACGGCACTAGCTTCATAGTAGATGGTCCTTTGTATCAGCTGTCATTTTGCATTGGAAGGCTTTTAGAAAGGGGAGCTTGAGCACACAAATTAAATTTCGTTGAATCATTGTGAAATGCAGCCGTGAACGTCAGCGGATTTCCAATAATTACCCGTGAATATAGTGGAGCTGTGAACTACGGCGATTTTGAAAGTATCCTCTTATAATTTAGCTTCATGAAAAATTATGCAATGTTACTGAATAGACCATCAAAGACCGGAAAAATCATTTTAATACTAAAACATGACGCTAAGTATTTTTTTACTAAAGTAAGATACATTATTAACATTCAAACATTAATTTCTCTATATTGATTAAGAAAATTATAATACTAATTATAAATACTTCAGTAGGTATTTATAAATTTAATGATACTTGCTAAACGCTAATTTCAATCAATTGCCAAACGCTATGTACAATAGTCAACCATATATTTATCATTCAGTTTTTAATTGATTTTTAAATCAATATAGTCGCGGCGACGTCCGCGTCGGTAGAAGCAATATTGTATTATATATAACATTAAATCCAATGATCCACGTCAACATACATCAAGAAACGTAAACACGGACCGTACCACTCAGTCCGTACCGCGACCTATTATTTAAATCCCCTTGGACGTGAGTTCCATTATCTCTCAGCGTTTGGTCAAGCCCTCAAGTGAGTGGACATGACGTCAGCATAAATGCGTTGGGGTGCTCTAAAGAAACAGCCTGCTCGATCTGTATAATACCCTTCTCAAAGCTGAAATGGTTTTTTTTTTTCAAAAGAATATAAACGACGTTGCCGAATGAAGGTAATTTATTACGTAACATTTAAATGATACGTGTGTAACATTTAAATGGTACATGTAACATTCTAATTCGTTTTCATAGAATTCACTAGAACGAAAAAAAAAAATTATTGCTCTAATATTTTATTTTATTTTTTATTGCTTAGATGGGTGGACGAGCTCACAGCCCACCTGGTGTCAAGTGGTTACTGGAGCCCATAGATATCTACAACGTAAATGCGCCACCCACCTCGAGATATAAGTTCTAAGGTCTCAGTATAGTTACAACGGCTACCCCACCCTTCGAACCGAAACGCATTACTGCTTCACGGCGGAAATAGGCGGGGTGGTGGTATCTACCCGTTCGGACTCCCAAGAGGTCCTACCACCAGTGAACATACCGACGAGAGACAATGGTCTGTCTGTTGGTAAGCGGTTACCTTCAAGCCAGTGTTGACCGCTGTCTTCAGTCCCTTTTAAGCCTCGCTTGAAGAAGAAAATGTCAAATCACTGTCAATGAATGCATCAGTTCCGGGTTGTAGGGATAAGCGGTGATCTGAAAGTGGGGGGTTCCGTGGTAAATATGAAATGAGGAGATAATCTCAAAAATATACTGTCATTTAAGTAAGTACACTTGAAAAATTTTTAAATGAACGATATATTTCTGATCATCGTGGAATATAATGGGATTACGAGTTTAGAATATTTCAGTAATTCAGAATTTTTAAAAACTCTTTGATACTGATTTGGTTCCTTCATATTATAAATATACCACGAAGCATTTACAAGTTTCATTCGTAATTACACTTTAGCTTTCATGTTACACGTTAGTTTTTAATTAATTTGAATTGGCGTCATTACTGATGGCAGAGCACAACTATGAGCGCGCACGGGTATGCATAAACCCAAACAATTATTTAGATTTCCAAAAAATAACTAACAATTCAAAATTATATCAGCTAGTTTTCTGTTATCCTTGTACGATTTTTTTTTCATTTAGAAATAGCGCACTTACATCAAAAATGCAGGAGCTTCGAGAATTGGTATCACTCAAATGCGTATAAACAAAAAGTGTAAAGTACCGCTCTTGAAGAATAAGTAAAACAAACAATAGATAAAAAGAGTCTACGGTAAATTGAAATCAGTTTTACTTCGCCTTGTTTCATATTTCATGAGCCCCCAATGTAAGTTGTATAAAATTCTGCGGGTCAACGACTTCACTCACTCAACCGTCCGTTGTAGCCAGACAGACGTCTTATAGAACTTTTCTAATCAAGATTCGTGCAAAAAAGGACGTTGTAGATGCACTGTTGAAAATTGAAAATTAAAGGAAAATCATACAGTTTAATATTGTCATAAAAACAACATATGAGGTACATAAAGTATACACGTAAAGAAATACGTGTACCTAAATGCATTTTTGGTGTTATCGTATCGGGGCTCACACTAGGACTAGCTTTCTTTGTTCTCGAGAGCAGTCCTGTTCTACCATACACATATAGGTGCCGTATTCAAAGATAACGTCGCCTTGCCATCAATTACTGTACAGTACAGATTCCTCCCGTATCTTTATTTTAATACTCAACGTGACGCCTTCGCGATCGGCTAAGATTAAATGCGAAGTAGTATCGTAAAGCTAATGCTACTTACTAGTGAGTATTAGTATCATTGTTGATATTGCTCACAATACCTTTTTATTGGGAAACGTATATGTTCGCAAGCATTACATTGTTCACGTGACCTTGTATAAAACTGTGTGCGAAGGAGTGCAGAAGTGTTTCAATTAACAACGTTAGCGGTTCAGTGTTAGAAGTTAGAGCAGCTGTTGAAGGGCACACAGGGCGTAGGGACGAAGCGACAGTAATTATCGTGGTGTGTCGTCGCCGTGTCGACGACTCCGAACAGATCGTTCACCCCGAGGGTCGTACAAAGCGCACAATACGCATCGGGATCGCCTCGCAGCTATCACAAATCTGGGACGAAGTACACGCACTGCCTCTATCTAACAGGACGTATTTTGTAAACACGATTCAGTGTTTCATCACATTGATTAATATTTTTCACAACATGAATTTAACCGATTTAATCGAAATCGATTTTCATTTAATCTAAGCATATAAAATATCTAAATTATTTTACGAATAAACAATTTAATTATTACAGTGCAGTGTGTTAAATGAAATAAGGATCATAATAGTAGATATTCGAGTCGGCATAGTGTCGCAATAAGACGGGCGAGGCACGGCCCGGCTAATCGTGCAAGCCGGTGCTCACGGCCGCCAGCTACCCACTCGCCGCTTAAACCCATATACAGTGTTTGACTCTCGATAATGTTATTTATACTTTTATATATCTAAAGGCAATATTAGAATGCTAATTGAGAAACAATAACACATAAAATTTTATTCAAATAGCAACACGTCTACTCCACAGAAATGTATTTAGAAATTTCAATATGTGAGGTACAACCGGTAATTTTTACTGGAAATTTCCGATTCGAATTGATCAGTCAACCTCAGATCTTCAGACTGACAGCACACTCATACTGCACTGTCTACAGGCTCTGAACACTGGTCGTGATCTAGGCTACCCAGCTTAATGAAACCAAAAACATGCAATATCTTTACAATCTGATTGCATCACTGTATAAGATACAAAGCATATAAAGTACCTCGTTGCCGTACCACTTATTCAATTACATATCAGGGAGTGACACGATTATAGCAATGATCAGACTTAATTAAATCTGTGCTAACAATTGCAACGGTTTGTGTTTTTCAGTGGTGACACTTTTATGTTTCTCATTTAACTCACAGGATATATAATACTAGGGAAGATCTTACGAACCTAAGAGAACATTGATAGAAATAACAGTGTTGTAAAATATACGAACCGAGTTAATGTTTTATAAACAAACAATTTTCTTAGGTTACCTTATTTCGTCTCTGTACACGGCTAGGGCTGACCAGTTTTTCAGATTCGAGACTACTCCATATAAGTCCATCATCTTCTTTTTGACGTAATTTGCCACTGCATTATTTCATTCATTTTTATTTTTTATACAAAACGTAGGACAGTGAATTTGCAATTTATTTGAAACGAGAGCTTCGAATTGTTTTATTTCTGTAAATTGACAGTTGCAACATAAAAACAAGTATTGGCTCAACAACAGGCTACTAAAGTGTACAGTCTAGAGCGTAGGCCATTAAAAGGAGGCAAAGGCAATGTCTCATTGTTCCAGCTAGTCTTCAACTAGTCTATCGACATTCCGCATTGACTGTCAAGATACAGTGGACAACTTGTCCTTGTGAAGGGGAACAGGGAATAGTACAAGGATTTTTATTACCACCATAAGTTTGTCCCACGGCTTTGACCGCTTAATTATCAAATATGAACGTAACGAGAGGTTACTTCATAAATAATGGATTTATTGTTATATTCCTCGACCATCAAAGTAAGGAAATAAAATTTATAAATTAATTTTAGTTGAATTATAATATAAATAAAACATAAATAAATCAAATTTTAACAGAATACACAATACAAAAATATAATAATAACAAAACAAACAATGCTTTCGATGATTATGTCAAATCAATATTTGTTTTCAAAAAGTTTTTTTTGCCTATGCTGGTTCGCAGCCACGCGGCCGGTCTGGTTTTAAATCGTTAAAAGAGCCCATAGACATCACATTATTGCCTCTTTCCACCTTGTGACATTCGGTCTAACCCTCAATTATATAGTCTAACCAACACGGATTATAGCTTCGCGCATTTGCAACGTGTATTATGAAATAAAGTATGCTCTACTCTACTGTTCTCATCGTACGCGATCTATTAATATCTGTCATAACTAGATTCGGACTAGGTCTCGGTGATAATATTTCGAACAATCACAAACACAAAGTTTGCTCATGCTCCTTTTGTTTTCGTAAGTCTTTTGAATATATCGGCCAGGCAGAAGACCCGCGTTATGTCACGCGTCATTAATTCCCTGTCTGTATAAACAGTACATTCTCATTAATCATATCAATGCATGGTATGCTTTCACCTTGCTTGCGTTTCATGTGATTCAAGCTTAAAACATGTACTTATCGTCATAAATAAACAGATTAATTTAAAGCTAGGTAGCCTAGGTATGTAGGATTAGCGTTTGATATTGTCGTGTCTTTGCCCTTGGCATTGCTGACATATCCACGAGCGACAGTAATTACTCACCATCAGGTGAGCAATATGCTACAATAAAAAGCACTGTCAACTTCTATACAGAAGAAGAAAAAACCAAGAACTATTTAGTTGTAAGAACAGATATACTCAATAAAAATTAAATTATATAGCAATTGAATCTCAAAATAAATTAAATGGCTTGTTCCAAATTAGCCACGAACCTAAAAAAAATTGATGAACCCAACGGTGAGGTGACTTTTCTCTGTGATATTATCCCAAACTAATAGTATTCAGAATATTAATAATAACGATATGTAAGCAAAATTAAATTCGTCTCGACGTAGTGCTTTTTAGTAATTACTACAGTCACTAATCTTATAACATCGCGCAGCACGAACGCTCCCTGACAGCCTTCCAAAAACCATAAACATTTCGTGTTATAATAATCTCTTTTAATTAAGACCAAAAAATGGTACGTAAAATTCTACAAACCAGAAGACCTACAAATGATTCGTTTAACAATACGTCATTCTGTCACGCGAATTCCAGAAAATTTCCTTAACAAAATTTACAAGTAATTACGAGTACAGTCGCTACTTAGTACGACACTTGCGTTAGTAAAAGCTTCGTAGTTGAGCTCAACAAAACTTACAACATTATTTGTCGCTCATCATTTTATAATAAGGCATCGTTTGTCGACACAAACTAATTTGGATGTTTGACTGCTGTCGTGTTTATTAAAACGAAAATACTGTGTGGAGAATTTAGATAAAATCGTATGTTATACCTTTAAACGATCAATTCTTGTATATTAATATATATATTTCATCTGAATCTCGGAAACGGCTCCAACGATTTTCATAATATTTAGTATACAGGGGATTTCGGGGGCGATAAATCGATCTAGCTACGATTTATTTTCAGAAAATGTTGTTTTATTCGTGTTTTCAATAATCAACTCTTCCCGACATCTATTGGCGAATAATAATACTATTTTTCTTAATTGAGGGCAACTAACCGCTTTAAAGACACAAGAAGATGGTCATCATCTCGTAATATATGAGTTAATCCTTTTGTAAGTATTAAGACGGCTCGCCCCTACCGTCCTCACCCGCAACGAGCGATTTGAAAAGAATAGAATCTTAATCGCACTCTTGAACGTTGACGTCATTGTTTAAAATCGTGCGATCTCTGTCTAGCGTGAAATTGAAACGCCTGTGTCTTCCTTATTTCTGAGCCGATTCGAATTTGTTTTCGTTGAACGACTGTTTTTATGGTTAGCTTTTTAATGAGACCATAAAAATTCAATCATCACGCGGTTTGGACATACGCACTTCACTCTTACAATTTGCGTTTACTGTAGTGAGTCAGAACTCTGTTTTAAAATTAATTATGGTCTCTTGGAAGTTGTTGGTGAACACGTGTTTAGTACGTTTGGTAAAAAATAAATACCATATCCCAGAATTTCAAGTCCAATCGAACTCCTAAGCGCTAGAATTGTGCAATTGCAAAAGTGGATCATTCATAAATAATATTTATTTTTAGTTTAACATATTATATACTATATTATCGTATAACTGTTACATTTCACTATAAATGTTGAATTCTATAATCAGCAAATGATGTCTGTGTATAAGTTATTTACCAAAAAGTTCATTGACAATTTTATCGACAGGTGCCCTGATAGTCTACTTTGAGGTCACGAATTTCTTATTTATTACATTATTAGCTTACCCTAAATATCGATAAGTAATCTTAATCTCGAATCGATTAAAATGTTGAGTCTTTTTAAAACTAACACAGAACTTATTTTGATTTCTTATTTATTGACATGTATTACGACGACCGACAGTTAATTTCCAAAAAAAAAAAAAAAACAATATTATTGCAAAATATGTGGAGAAACTAAACAGTCATTAATATGTATATGATTGATGGATCTATTTTTTTTATTTTTGCATTATCGTGTGTGCGAACTCACGGCCTACATAGCGTTATATGTTTACCGAAGCTAATAGATATCACAACGTGCATACCGCCACCCACCTTGAGATTTGAGGTCTAGAGACATCAAATAAGTAATGAAGGTGAGTGATGGTAGATCATCATCAGCACAGAGATGACCACTGCTGGCCTGTCCCAAGGTCACAATGGCCGGTCGTGCGCAGTCTTTATCCAGTGGATTCACACGACTTTTAGCAGATCCTTGGTACCTCGTGTAGGGCTTCTCAGGTGGCATTCTCCATTACGCGGTCGCGACTCAAAGCCTTTCGCCCCAGTCATCTATTCTTTGAGCAATCTGCCCTGCCCACTGCCACTTCAAACTCGCAAACCTTCAGACTATATCAGTTATTTTGATTTTTCTACAAATCTCCTCATTCTTGATTCGATAATTAAATACATGGTACCTAATATAATTACGCAAATTAAATTTTAGCTGGTTCGATTTTTATTATTTCGATTATTAGTTCGATTTTATTCCTTCATCGTGAAAGGAATTCGTAAATACGAGTTAATTACTTTTTTCATTACAGATATTATAGTACTTGCCTGCGGGATTTGAATACTGGCGTAATCTCATATCTCGATACGACATTTTTTAATATACGTATCGAGCGACAACAACTTACAGTAACGTAAGTCCAAGTACACTGAGCGTCTTATCCTTAAAGCCACAATGATTAATAAAGAAAGTAATTCAATCAATTAACAATTTACGTACAGCGGTTTTATCTGAACGTGCATATACGGTGAGTACTTAAAATAAACCGTTGCAATTTGATATTTGAGTGTCAGTAAGATTTCTCGTAAAAACACGAACAAAGGTCGTGGGCTCGATTCCCACTTCGCTAAAACATTTACGTGACGAACATCGTTCTTGTTGTCTTTAATATCTATTTATGTATATCAGCCAGACCAGATCTCCGAGCAAACCAGCGGACCACTTAGCGCTGCACTACACCGGAACCGATGAAAGCTGGCAGTCGACAAGCTGAAACGGAGTCACGATCCTCAATAATGAGGGAGCGATGGAGAAGAAGAAGAAATTATCAGCTTATAGTTCCAACAGTACCAGTAATCCTAGTTTGGGGCCAAATGACTGTGTGATTGGTACTCGATATGTTTATCGTTTTTATTATAAATATTTTACTGGTGGTAGGACCTCTTGTGAGTCCGCACGGGTAGGTACCACCGCCCCGCCTATTTTCTGCCGTGAAGCAGTAATGCGTTTCGGTTTGAAGGGTGGGGCAGCCGTTGTGACTATACTGAGACCTTAGAACTATATCTCAAGGTGTGTGGCGCATTTACGTTGTAGATGTCTATGGGCTTCAGTAACCACTTAATACCAGGTGGGCTGTGAGCTTCGTCTACCTACATAAGCAATAAAAAAAATAAAAAAATAACATAAATAACTTCCTTCGTTTCAGGTATAGAACAAAACCTTTCATCTTTTTGACTGAAGTCTGGCTACTGGCAGTAATGGCCAGTACCGGCTCCCGCTGGTAGGTACCACCATCCCATCCATTTCTACTCCGGAGCATTGTTGCATTTCAGTTTAAAAGTGTGATCGCTGTATTTAAATGCAATAGACTTCGACCTTTCATCTCAAATCCGGTGACTAGTGTATGCCAAGCGAACTGTGGAGCTGATAGGCCGGCTTATAGCACTATGAAACACTACTTATGGATTGGCAAACACTTGAAAACTATCAGCCTTGAGAAGCTATTTCAGCGTAACCTTAACTAGTAGGTGCGCTCACGGGACTCAAACCTGACGACGTTGCTAACACGAAACCTAGCAAGAGCCGTGCTTCGCAGAATGTACCACCGGATCGGAAACGCGACCCACTGAGAAGATCCGGCAAGAAACTCAGTGGGCTTTTTCTGTGGGTTAATTTACTCGTCGAGCCCTTCGTCGCAAGCGACGGGTTCGACGAGAACGATGACCGGTGCTTGAGGTACCTAAAAGCACCGTTAGTGGATCAGGAGGATCCGAAATGACGTGTTTTGGGCGACGTCGACTGCTTTCCATTCTGTCCGCAGGATCGGGAATGTCAGAGAAGGGAATAATAAGATTGGTAATTATAGTATTCCAAATTAGCCGAGCGCATAGATATACCGGCTTCTTCGGAGTTACCGAGCCTCGTAATTGTGAGAATAAAAATATTATCATAGCTATTTGCTAGCATAGTTAAACGGTTTTAAAATCAATAAAACGTTTGAATGATATGACCTTAAAGCCGTAAAAACACAGTAAAACATGCTAAGTGATTGCCTACATCGTTTTTTTTTTACAAAAACATTCCGAAGAACGTCTTTATCGTTGGACAGATTAGCTACCAAAATTAGTTTGTTGTGGGTAGTTTAAACAAGGGAACGGAAGGCGAGGGGCATCGGGCGTCGAGCGCGAAAGGAGTAGAACGCAAATAGCCGCGTGACCCGGCCATTGACTCGGTTTATCCTAATCCGTCCCACTACTCCAGTTCAGTCCCCGATACGCGAGACAAGTCGAACCGACCTCCCGGTACGCTAATTTTCCAATTCACACAACTAGTGGTCCCGCAGTAGTCGAAATTCGACTATAATTAATCGAAATTTTATTTGTAAACATTATTATGGTTCTATTGTCAAACATACTTCTTTAATATAAGCACAAATTTCGCCAAAACTATACTATAGATAAATAGTATTAAAGACAAACAATATTAATTTAATATCAATTTGACTTGCAACAATAACAAAAGTTTGACATAAACGTAAAGTATATGTGTGTGTATATGTGTTGTGTCAAATACATGGTAGTGTGTGTAATGTTTTCTGTATTGATTTAACGATTTTTGTTATGCATAATTAAAAAAAAAATTAACATTCTGCACTCCTTCTCCATATTACTCTATAGTGTGGGAAATTTCATACTCCTCCGTCCGCGCAATTTTCGTAAAAAGGGATACAAAGTTTTTCCTTCACGTATTAATATATAGATAACTGTCATAGAAGTTCCCGTGTGTAAATTATATGATGAAAGTAATGTTGCTTTTGTGCACCTTTTCTAATTATAACAAGCACGAGGTCAGTCCTCATAAGATATTAAGCGGCTACAACAGTCTATACACGTAACAAAGGAGAATGCCATTTCTCAGTTTCAGATATTACATCGAAATCTCAGTTGCAGAGCACATAAGTTATTCGCAGACGGAATTGGTAAAATGCAACCAACCTGTACAAAATCCTAACATGCCTCACCATCCTGTATATACCACTATAAATACAGTGGTATATAATCAAAAGTAATTTTTCGATTTAATTTCAGTGTTTCCATCGCTTCGAGTGCTTTGAGATATACCTTGAGATATAAGTTCTAAGGTCTCAAGTATAGTTACAACGGCTGCCCCACCCTTCAAACCGAAACGCATTACTGCTTCACGGCAGAAATAGGCGGGGTGGTGGTACCTACCCGCGTGGACTCACAAGAGGTCCTACCACGAGTAAGAAGATAAACAGTTTTTTTTTTCTGGCTGTCATGCCCGGATAGTAGGCCACAATCATAAAATTATTCTACTGTCATCGGACCTTGAAACGTGTAGGTACAATTTTCAAGCTAATCTCTTGATTTAACTTAAATTATTAGAAATTAGAAGATAACTACGTTAAAAGATTTCCTTTCATAGTCAGATACAGATTAAGCAAATAAAATTTCCTAAATAAAATATAACACAAAGCACACTGTACTTGCTCAGGGCTTAATATCGTCAAAATACGCTATTGTTGCATCACAAATAAAGTAAAAAAATCAATCGTTAGTCATACTGGTCATACATACAACTACAATGGACCGTCCAAAAATAAATAAAAGAAACGTCAACACACAATGTGGGTTACGTTACAATATTATTGCTATCCCAGTATTCGTGGCAGATGTGAAATCGCTAACCCTACAGCCGCTACCGAATGAAAATAAATATCTCCTCATGGTCTATGCAAACAAACACATCAACCTACTTTTATATATAGATACGAAGCACTTTGATCATTTAATTTTCTCCTTCGCCATTCCTTAGCGTGCGCGATCATTCATTATTTTTATAGACTCAATTGTACAACTGCACTCGTAAATATTAATAACTCATTAAATATGATAAAACGCTACTGTTCGAGAAACTTTAAGGAAAAACTAATTTATGATTTATAACGATACATCGATATTCAAATGCATTATTCACTGTGTGAAATGTCACCTTCCAGAATATTTTTTAATATTTTAGAAGACGGCCGAACATTCCGTAACCTAGATTTTTTTCCTACCTCTTCTAGTAACCTCGAGGGGTTATTCTAGATTTACCGAGTTAGTAGGTGAGCTCACGGAGCTCAAACCGGGAGTGCTGCTAACACTGGCCCTAGCATGAGCAGTGCTCCGCAGAATCTACCACCGAATCTAAAACGGGACCCACTGAGAAGATCCGGCGAGAAACTGTGTCTACGGGCTAATTTACTCGTCGAGGCCTTCGTCGCCAGCGACGGGTTTGGCGAGGACCGTAACCGGTGCTTGAGGTACCTAAAAGCACCGTTAATAGATCGGGAGGATCCGTAATGACGTGTTTAGGGCGACGTCGACTGTTTTCCATTCAGTCCACCGGATCGGGTATGACAACTAGATGGCGAGTGGTCATGAATAAATGGCCTGGATGCCCTCTATAGTGGATTATTTTCAATCATAGCTTGAGGAAGAATTTGTATCTAATAATCTGGATAGTAAATGACAAAAACAATCTCTATAAAAGTAGTGTTAATGAATGCAGTAGTTCTACGTGGGGTTGAGTTCTACTCCGGTGCTAACAACAAAGAGATAGTACGTAGGATATCTTGTGTACTCGCACGGGTACGTCCCTGCCTAATTCTGCCTTGAACCAGTAACACGTTTCGGTTTGAGGACACATCCGTTATAACATCCAATTGAGGCTTAGAATTCATTTTCCTTTTTTTTTTTTTTTTTTTTTTTTTCCTACCTAAGCTGATAGCCCTAGCGGCTATTTCAGCGTAACCCTAACTTTAGTAGGTGAGCTCACGGGGCTCAAACCTGACGATGTTGCTAACACGAACCCTAGCAAGAGTCGTGCTTCGCAGAATCTACCACCGGATCGGAAACGCGACCCACTGAGAAGATCCGGCGAGAAACTCAGTGGGCTGTGTCTGAGAGTTAATTTACTCGTCGAGCCCTTCGTCGCAAGCGACGGGTTCGACGAGAACGGTGAACTTGAAGTACCTAAAAGCACCGTTAGTGGATCGGGAGGATCCGAGATGACGTGTTTTGGGCGACGTCGACTGCTTTCCATTCTGTCCGCAGGATCGGGAATGTAGTTACCGGCGGCCACGATGAGAGGGTTCTCGTGTCGTGCCGCTTTATCGAAGTGGCGCATGGACGCCGACTGCAGATACTTACTGATGGACTCTAAGTCCAGGTCGTCATGGAGGTCGACATTCCTGACGAACCACGGGGCTCCGACGGCTATCCTGCAAACACGGGATTGAATGATTTGAAAGGATTTTAAGTGTATGCGGGCCGCGTGAGCGAACACTACACTTGCATAGGTCATGACGGGGCGTATGCAAGTTTTGTAGAGTGTCACCTTATTTCTAAGGGACATTTTACTTCGCCTACATATCATCGGGTAGAGACGTCCTAGAATGAAGGCGGCACGGTCGCGTACCGTCTTGATGTGGGGGCGGAATGTCATCCTACTGTCGAGGGTGACGCCTAAATATTTGACCTTCGGGGCCCACGGTATGGGCTGGTCGAACATCGTGATTGGGCGAACGGCGGGGGCGGGGGTGTTGACGCGCCTAGTCGGGAGAGGGATGCTCAGCGTGGTGTTCGGAGGGCGACCCCTTTTGAAGAGCACCGCTGTGCTTTTCGTGGGGTTAATGTCGATGCGCC